>NC_136912.1:96595350-96741984 GCF_949606895.1 Notothenia rossii
CGGAAACAATCTGCCACTTCCTTACAGAGCCCCTCCCCCAACACACACGAACACGAAGTTTGTGCACAGATGGAAGGCTGACAGGCAGGTAGGCCATCCAGTTATTTTAGCCAGCTCAGATGATTGGTCGTGCTTTTTACAGAACCACGGCTTCCAGAGATGAGATTCCTTTATGGATTTGTTGTCAAAGCACTTCAGATATTCATTGCTATCGGGATGTTAAGAGCATTCCATGGAATATAACAAAAAGTGTTTCTGAAATAAATGACATACCCCACCTTTAACTTAAAATGTCTTCAGTGAACCAAATTAGGCTCCTCCCCCGCTGAGCTCTGCTGTGACTTCCTGAGTAGAGTTTTCTAGAGTTCATCTTTTAGAGCAGCTTCAAACACAGATACCTTGTTTTAAAGAGTTCACATCAGCCTTACTCGTCTGGAAGCTTCTCTGAACTTCACCCTGGAGCTGAGAGCCAGAGGGTCGTCGGGTCTCTCAGATCCATCAGGATCCACCTGGAACACAAGCAGAGTTACCCCCTCTAATCAACATGTGTCCCCTCTTCTTCATGTCCCCCTCTGTGAGGACCCCCCTCTGTGAGGACCCCCTCTGTGAGGACCCCCTCTGCTCCTCACCTCCCTGTCGAACCTGGTCCTGGTGTCTCTGTCTCTGAGGGTCTGCAGGCGGCTGAGCTCCACAGAGGCCTCGCTCTCCTGGAGGCTCTCCCCTCTGGACTGGAACACATTAAAGGGACATGTTATTCAAGACCCTCTTCCTCATGTCTCTTCTACATCAACATGTGTCCCCTCTTCTTCATCAACATGTGTCCCCTCTTCTCCATGTCTCTTCTTCATCAACATGTGTCCCCTCTTCTTCATCAACATGTGTCCCCTCTTCTTCATGTCTCTTCTTCATCAACATGTGTCCCCTCTTCTCCATGTCTCTTCTACATCAACATGTGTCCCCTCTCCTCCATGTCTCTTCCACATCAACATGTGTCCCCTCTTCTCCATGTCTCTTCTACATCAACATGTGTCCCCTCTCCTCCATGTCTCTTCTACATCAACATGTGTCCCCTCTTCTTCATGTCTCTTCTACATCAACATGTGTCCCCTCTTCTTCATGTCTCTTCTACATCAACATGTGTCCCCTCTTCTTCATGTCTCTTCTACATCAACATGTGTCCCCTTTTCTTCATGTCTCTTCTACATCACCATGTGTCCCCTCTTCTCCATGTCTCTTCTACATCAACATGTGTCCCCTCTTCTTCATGTCTCTTCTACATCAACATGTGTCCCCTCTTCTTCATGTCTCTTCTACATCAACATGTGTCCCCTTTTCTTCATGTCTCTTCTACATCACCATGTGTCCCCTCTTCTTCATGTCTCTTCTACATCACCATGTGTCCCCTCTTCTTCATGTCTCTTCTACATCAACATGTGTCCCCTCTTCTTCATGTCTCTTCTGCATCAACATGTGTCCCCTCTTCTTCATGTCTCTTCTACATCAACATGTGTCTCCTCTTCTTCATGTCTCTTCTACATCAACATGTGTCCCCTCTGTGGAAAGAGACTCTGAAAGTTTCAGGAACAAAGATTCTCTCTCTTTTTGATCCATTTCTATAAAAACCTGTCTGAAAATGAGCTGATCAGATTTTGGCCACTTTATGATGTCATAACGATGTGTTGTCTTGTGTAACCATTAGCCAATCAGCAACCAAGGTAGTGTTAGCATGTTGTGTTAGCATGTTGTGTTAGCATGTTGTGTTAGCATGTTGTGTTAGCATGTTGTGTTAGCATGTTGTGTTAGCATGTACCCTGGCTGCTCTGAGCTTCTCCTGCAGGCGCCGCGTCACAGAGCTTTCCAGCAGCTGAGAGCCTGCAGTCTGCTGCGCTCTAGAGGAGACACCTGGACACAAGAACATACACTCCGTTAGCATTGCTGCTGATCTCGTTCACACTGTTGGCACGTTTCCCTGTGTTGCCATGGCTCAGATGTTTGAGTCATTTTGTTAAAGGAGAGTGGTCTGTACGTAAAGACCCTGAAGTCCTGCATGGTACTCTTTCTGTAGTGCAGGTAGTCGATGGAGCTGCCTCGTGGTTCAGAGGTGAACTCCAAATGGACCTCTCTGTGTTTAAGGGCAACGACCTATATGCTTTATTATAAAAGCTTCAATGGGTCACTGAGCTCAGTACACATCTGGTTTACAGACACATCACTGCATTAGTTCTAACTCGAGATCCAAGCCTGGGTCCTTCTGCCTTTTCCACTCAGTGCTCAAATACAACACACTTTCCTCGCTGTTGCCTTTTAACACGTTTAAATATCTGCCTTCTTTTACTCTCTGATTCCTGCGTGGGCATTTCTGTCCTTCAGCATCCGCTCTGGACCAGGACTCTCTGGCAGACCCTGGATCTGTTTCAGTGAAGCAGAGGATGACTGAAAGAGGATGCTTCCTGACACCCAGCAGAGGAACATGGAGGTTGTTTACAGATAAGAGGACACCAACTTCTCTGAGAGCCAGTCGGGGGTCTCCATGAGACCACTGAGTCAGACGCTCTGTCAGCAGATCCCTCGTCTTCACTGTGGGGCTGAACGCTCGGGATCTCCTCCACACCTTCATCTTCATCATCCTCTTCATCACGGGGGGAGGTCTGCTCTAGCAGCTACGACACGGAAACAATGCGTGAACACAGAGTGTGCAGTGGGTGCTATGAAGCGGTTACTAGAGGAGAGAGGAAGGCGTACCTTTCTCCTGCGTCTCTGTCTCTGAGCTCTGAGCGCTCGTTTCAGAGTCTCTCCTGGATCCTCCTCGCTGACCTGAGGCTCCTGCTGCAACAACAGCATGACATGTATGACACACACACTCACACACACACACACACACACACACACACACACACACACACACACACACACACACACACACACACACACACACACACACACACACACACACACACACACACACACACACACACACACACACACACACACACACACACACACACACACACACACACACACACACACACACACACACACACACACACACACACACACACACACACACACACACACCTTCATGGTGCTCTCCAGATGGTCCTCACTCAGGTTGGAAGATGGAACCAGAGCCTATGGAGTATAATCAGGTTTACTGAAGCAGCTCCTCTGTTTCTGAGGAAGAGGGAAACTCCTCTCCTGCTCATGGTTAGACTTGTTAAGGAGCTAAAGTATTCAGATCCTTTAATGCAGGAAGAATCCACTGATGGACCAATCAGGAGCCGTTACGTCACCAGGAGGAAAAAGAGAAATGTCCAACGAGGCGTTCTGGGGCAGCACAGACAGGTCTTTTCCCTACAGGGTGTACTTTGAGGGTTTGTGACTCTGCAGACCGTTACAGGCAGAGGCTACAGAACACAAGGGGACGGGTCAGAACCAGAGAAGCAGGACATGGGACCTTTAACGGCCCGTCCACACGGCCGCGTGCGCTGAAGCTTCAACCCTTCTGCCCATTCACTTTGAATGGGGTGACGTCACGCTTTGCCAAACTGCATTGTGGTTCCGTCGCTTTTTCGCGTTGCTCGCTTCATAAGTTGAGCAAAGTTTAACTTTTGAAGCTTCGACGGAAGCGTCAGCCAATCAAATCATATGCCAGTACAGGCTCTAGACAATCAAACCGCGTGCTTGTGTGTCCGGGGGATTCATGTGATTGGTTGTTGGTCGAGTTTCAGACACGCCCGCCGGCAAGCTTCAACGCATGCTGCCTAACAACAACAAGGACCGTAACAGTGGCGCCGGAAGCAGGGGGGCCACGGGGCCATTGGCCCCCCCACTTTACAGCCCTGCCCCACATTTTCGCAGCGCCGGATGCCGCGGAACATTACATCCCGTTTCAATAATTCCCCTCTACTCTAAAGTCGGATCTAAAAAGAACGCCATCTGAGAAGGACTGTTCTTGCTAGCAACGGTTCAAGCGGAGTCCTTGTCATTCCACTGTCCTGCACATTTGGACTAGTGATGTGTCGGTCGCGAACGAGCCGGCTCAAAGGAGTTTGTGAGGCGTTTTGCTGAAAGATGGCATTCAGCTGTAATAGGCATGCCAACTTGATGCTCTGCTCACGGATGACTAGATGAGCATAACAAACTGTTAAGATGATGACCCTACGTGTGTAAATATATTTTTTCCTTTGTGGGGGTCTGTCCCCAAAGAACTGTTTTAAGTCCTGAGAAAGTCAAATAAGACGGTGTGTAAAACTACACTGCCCAGCCAAACAAAAGTAACCACTTTGATTTAACTAGGCCAGCAGGTAAGGACCTTTAAGTTATCATTCAGCTAAATCAATCACATGTAGGTGAATGATGCTTTCTACCTAAGTATGATTTAAGAAACGTCCCAGCTCTCCAGAGGGTCTCAGTGATAACAGGTTGGACCCCCCCCCCCCCCCCTTAAAGCAGAAGCCTCAGATTGAATAGTGAGGGGAAATATGAAGGGTCTTTTTAAAGCTATGGAGATGAAACTAGGATGAGTTAGAACATGTTCTCAGCTCTAACTGACTGAATGTATTTGTAAAGTAGGCTTATGAACACATGGAAGCTACTGTGTGATATAGGCTCACATATATATTTAAGAAGAACAAGAGAAGCAGGAGTTTCCATCTTCCATTACACTTTAAGGATTAGCTGAGGGCCCATTAGAAATGGACAACGGGCCGCATGTGGCCCCCGGACCGTAGTTTGGACCCCCCTGAGTAACAGCAGCACTCAATCAGGACTAAACTTCACCTGAAGGTCGTCCTCGTGCTTGTGTTTCAAACTCTCCTGTAAAGCTCGTCTTTTCTTCCGCACTTTTTCTCGAATGTCACTAAAGCAGAGAAACAGAGCTAACGTTAGCTTAGATGCTAACCGTGAGATCTCAGACACGTGATGTGAACGTTGAATACTTTAACTAAGGTTGTTAGTGTGAACAACAACAAGAAAGCAGGTAGTTTGGTTACCTTGATGAAGCCATGCTGGAGAAGAGGTTTGTTTTAACGGAAGAACCAGAGACGTTATGGCTGCCTAGTAACGGGACATAAACTACTCCTCAACCTACCTTGGAAAGCACAAGTCCCGCCCTACTGCGCTGTGATTCGCTAGTACTCGATACTGCTGTTCTCCACGCGTCGTTGTGATTGGATACAGGCTCCACTAGTCTAACTTTGGATAGGCTGCCTTTAGCTCATGTGTGAAAGAAACAGTTAAAACAAGTATAGACAGACAGACAGAGAGACAGACAGACAGAGAGACAGACAGACAGACAGACAGAGAGACAGACAGACTGAGAGACAGAGAGACAGAGAGACAGAGAGACAGACAGACAGAAAGACTGAGACAGACAGGATTCAAGTTTCAAGGCTTTTATTGTCATGTGTACAGCTGAGCTACAGTGCAGATTTATCAATGAAAATCTGAGGTCACAGGCTCCTCCTCCAACAGAGCAACACAATAACACAGATACAATATTACAGGTAAATAAAATAATGTTCTCCTTTCAGAAAAAGTCAGACATTTGACAAAAATAGTCAAAATTATGAGATTTCGAGAAACGTGATAATTTTGAGATTTTTTTAAGTCAACATTTTCTGATTTGTAGAAAAACACGAAATGGTTTTTAATGTTGAGAAAGTCAACATTATTAGATTTTAGGAAAAAAGTCCGATTTTTAATAAGAAGTCAGAATTCAGTGTTTTGAGAAAACCAGCTATGACTGATACCATGTGCCAAATAATTAGTTTGATTTAATTCACATCTCATATCATACCAAGCCACACACTAATACAAAGCAACATGAGCTTTAGACACAGGTTCATTCTTTAGTTTCATGTAGGGTCAAAAAGCATTGAAAAGGAGCTCTTCTCTAACAGGAGGCAAAAGGGCAGGGGCTCGACCCCTTTGAGGTCTCTCTGATGCCCCATGAGTGATGATGAGTTTGATCTGTCTTCTCTCGCTGTGGAGCTGCTGGATATTTCCAGAAGATATCATTTATATCTGTCAGCAGTATCTGAATCCACTCTCTGCACAGCTATACTTCCTTTGAGAGATATCACATCTGAAAGGTTATATCTGATTACACTTCATACAGACTACATGCACATCAACCTAAATACATTTCAACCCGGGCAGGGCTCCTTTGAGAAATCAATGGGAACATTTGATTGGACATTAATGAACCCGGGGTGATAAACACAAAGAAGTCCAAGAGACTCAACATACTGTATCTCTTCTTCTTGTCCTTTTTCTGACTTTGTGGTCAAAGACTTTGAGAGCGTTTCAGAGACAGCTTTGATTACAGAACGCCCCCCCCCCCAAACGCAGTATTATGGGATGCCTGCGGACACTTGTGGAGACGGACACGGGTCGACAGGTAACCCCCCCGCACCTGAAAGAGAAACAGAAACCTCAATGAATAAAGTTCACCCGGTACGACCTCTCACCTTTCAGTCTTCCTGTCACCTGAGAGGAGAAGGTGAGAGAGAGAGAATGATGATGATGATGAAACAAAGAGAAACAGCCAGAATGATGAAGAGAGAAAGAAGAGTTGTTTTCCTCTGAGGTCATGCTCCATCAAAGAGTTTCATATCTGGATGAATGGAGGACATGGTTTCAGTACTCACAGCTCTTCTGGATCTTGGCTCTGATCGTCTCTCCTCTTCTGATCCTGTAGGGATGAACACAATCCAACAGTTTGAGATCCAGTTTGAAATAAGTGTTAGTTCTTTGAGTCAGCTTCAGAGTCCTGACCTCAGGCTTTACATCCCATCATATCTTCTCTGCAAACACTTCGACTGCCTGCCACAGCTCTCAGCTGCATCACAGGAAGTAACCAGTCACTAGACACTCATCCCATCAAGAACAGACTACCTTTCCCACTCTTCTGTGAAACCCTGTGACGGAGCGGGTCACAGGGTGACTAACACACACACACACACACACACACACACACACACACACACACACACACACACACACACACACACACACACACACACACACACACACACACACACACACACACACACACACACACACACACACACACACACACACACACACACACACACACACACACACACACACACACACACACAGGAATGATTATGTTAAGAGGTGGTTAACCTGTTTATGTTGAAATGTGGTTTGAAGTATAATTGTTGTCACCTGTTGACGGTAAGCCTGTGGGAGGGGCTATGAGCTCCAAAGGGACGGGGTTTGCCCCTGGAAGGGATCACTCGGAAGAAGGGTGCAATGAAAATGTTTACTCTAATGAGTGATGGACGGCCTGTTTTGGATTTTTATTTTGTTGTTTGCTGGTTCCGTTTTTGTTGCTGTAAATAAAGTTCTGGAGCTTAACCCAACCGACTAGGCCAGTGTTTTTTTGAACGGACAAATAGAGCCCCGTCACAAACCCCATATGTCTGGTGGAAAGCTGTAGGGCTTCCCCCAACTAGTGGACTGAACGTTAGTGGGCTAAAGAAGTCAGCTGGAAACCCTCAGCCTTCATTCAGAGCGGAGCCTGGTCATTGAGATCATCCTGTCGGGCAGGAAATCTAAAGTGTGGATCCTTCTGAGCGTAAAGGACCCACAAGGTGACATGCAGACTCCACAGAGAAGAAGTGTCCTCCGTATGATTATCCCCAACGTGTGTTCCTCTCTCAGACTGGGAGGAGAGCAGAGAGTCAGGCAGCAGCTAGCTCTGTATCAACATATAGAGACCTATAATATAAAGTCCTTCTGACCTCAGAACACCATGAAGCTCTCATCTCATGATGAGGGCGTCATGTCCGGAGGGATTCCAGCCCACGCTCATATTCTCAGTGTTTCCGTTTCCTGTGTGGTTTTTATTGGGTTGTTATATTCAGATATGAATTATAGAAACTAAACTAAATGTTCAGCGTGTGTCCTCGCTGCTTGTTCACACATTGAGAGTCCTTAGCGGAGCTTCTGCTGTTTGCTCCGCTGCGTCCGTGCGCTGTGACTCTCATGCGCTCTCTACTGTAAGATCTCATCTATACTTCAAAGGTTCATTATTACAGTCTTATTATATATTCTATGTGAAGCACAACACTGTTATAATAATGCTCTTTATCAGCCTTGGAGACTGAAACCATTTTGGGAGAGAAACTAATATATGAATAATCATAATATATCCTAAACGTGAGTCCACTGATCGCCTGAATTGATGACTCTCAGTGGACTAGAAGAGTCTGCAGTGGAGGGCAGCCCTAGAGAGGAGATGACTGACTAAATGTGGCTTTGTATTTCCAGCTGGCCTTCTCTAGCTGATGGAAGAATGGAAGAGCCTGCAGTCAGTGGGTAACATCACTGATCTGCTTCCCCAGTGAGAGAAACACCTCCCTGAGTTTCATACAATACTGCTGAACCAGCAGAGACCCCTTACTCACCTGAGGGTCTCCAGTCTGCAGTCTGGACTCTCCAGACGATCTCTCAGCAGCTTCTCATCTGAATCCTGCAGATCGTTCCAACTCAGGTCCAGATCTCTCAGATGGGAGGGGTTGGACTTCAGAGCTGAGATCAGAGCAGACCAGCTGATCTCTGACAAACTGCAGCCCCTCAGACTGAATAAAGAAAACATGATGAGGAGAAAGAAGAGTTCATAATCAGATGTGTTTCTCAACATGTATAAATGTAAATATGTAAGTAGCAATAACTTGCAGAACTGATTGAAAGGATAATCATTGATCAGCAGTGAGTAAGGGGATCAATAAGCATCTGCTTCCTCCTGCTCCCTTTGGACACATATCATTTATTATTATCAATATTTTGTTGAATATATAAATATTATTATGAATATTGAGAAATACTGTATTCTAACAATACGCTATTCTGTTTTTCACATCTCTTCTTTTTTATTTTCTAATCTGTTTGAAATAAAGATGGAAATGAAAAGAAATGAAACATTGAAATGAATGAGATCAATAAAATGTGTCTCCTTCAGGAAGTAAACTTCATCATGTCAAACTAATATCACTTCTGATGACCTTTATTCAGACGTTATCGTTTACTAAATATTAAAAACACAGATTTACTTTTTACAGCTAACAGCAGATATCTATAACAGTTCCTTTAAGAACTTTATTTAGTACGTAAACATTTAAATTAGGGCTGTGCAATTCATCGTATTTTAATCTCGATTTTGGCTTGAAACGATTATGAAAACAACGTCATTGAAATAAAACGATTATTTTGCTGCATTCCCTTTCGCAACGATGCTCTCAATGTGTCTTCTGTCACAAATCATATCTATAACAGTTTCTATAAGTACTTCATTTAGTACGTAACATTTCAAATGTGAATTAAACAACAATTCCAAAAGTATGGATGTAATATATGAATGTAGAAGAGTCAGGTTGAATAACTAATGAAACATGAGATCTCCAGCAGGAACAGAGAGTCAGTGAACTGACCTGAGAGTCTCCAGTCTGCAGTCTGGACTCTCCAGAACATCTCTCAGCTTCACTCCTGAATCCTGCAGAGCGTTGACACTCAGGTCCAGAACTCTCAGATGGGAGGGGTTGGACTTCAGAGCTGAGATCAGAGCAGAACAGCTGGTCTCTGACAAACTGCAGCTCCCCAGTCTGAATAAAGAAAACATGATGAGGAGAAAGAAGAGTTCATAATCAGATGTGTTTCTCAACATGTATAAATGTAAATATGTAAGTAGCAATAACTTGCAGAACTGATTGAAAGGATAATCATTGATCAGCAGTGAGTAAGGGGATCAATAAGCATCTGCTTCCTCCTGCTCCCTTTGGACACATATCATTTATTATTATCAATATTTTGTTGAATATATAAATATTATTATGAATATTGAGAAATACTGTATTCTAACAATACGCTATTCTGTTTTTCACATCTCTTATTTTTTATTTGTTTTTTCTAATCTGTTTGAAATAAAGATGGAAATGAAAAGAAATGAAACATTGAAATGAATGAGATCAATAAAATGTGTCTCCTTCAGGAAGTAAACTTCATCATGTCAAACTAATATCACTTCTGATGACCTTTATTCAGACGTTATCGTTTACTAAATATTAAAAACACAGATTTACTTTTTACAGCTAACAGCAGATATCTATAACAGTTCCTTTAAGAACTTTATTTAGTACGTAAACATTTAAATTAGGGCTGTGCAATTCATCGTATTTTAATCTCGATTTTGTCTTGAAACGATTATGAAAACAACGTAATTGAAATAAAACGATTATTTTGCTGCATTCCCTTTCGCAACGATGCTCTCAATGCGTTACACACCCTGCCCCCCCCTCAAAGCCCCTCTCAGCAGGTCGTGCTGTGACTTGCAGTCTGTTTCATAAATCCATAGGAGCACGTCACAAGGGAAGCTTTAGTTTCTTTATTCTCCGTCTCTAGCGTCAACTTTCACTAACTCGTCCAGCCGGAGCCTCTCAGCTACTTCCTGTTTCCAGGTGAGGGGTTACCAAAATAAGAGCACTGCGTGGAGCAGTATAATTAAACATTACAGGTTGAGAGTGACATCAGTTATCATATTTATATATGTTTAGCAGGTTGTGGAAGTGCGCTCCAAAATATTTGTTGATCTTCTTTATTGGTATTTATTATTTTTATATGATTTAAATGTAGATATAAATGTTTAATTTATTTTGTATTGGTTTTTCAGTTGAATTAAACTTAAAGTACATAAATCAACTGTTAAAAACATACTGTTCAAATTATCATTCTTTGTTTTAAAGTTCAATAAATGGATGTTTTCAAAGTCAATGAATAATCGTATTTAATAATCCTGATTTCAGTTTTGACCAAAATAATCGTGATTATGATTTTTGTCATAATCGAGCAGCCCTGATTCAAATATGAATAAATCAACAATTCCAAAAGTATGGATGTAATATATGAATGTAGAAGAGTCAGGTTGAATAACTAATGAAACATGAGATCTCCAGCAGGAACAGAGAGTCAGTGAACTGACCTGAGAGTCTCCAGTCTGCAGTCTGGACTCTCCAGAACATCTCTCAGCTTCACTCCTGAATGCTGCAGAGCGTTGAGACTCAGGTCCAGAACTCTCAGATGGGAGGGGTTGGACTTCAGAGCTGAGATCAGAGCAGAACAGCTGGTCTCTGACAACCTGCAGCCCCTCAGACTGAATAAAGAAAACATGATGAGGAGAAAGAAGAGTTCATAATCAGATGTGTTTCTCAACATGTATAAATGTAAATATGTAAGTAGCAATAACTTGCAGAACTGATTGAAAGGATAATCATTGATCAGCAGTGAGTAAGGGGATCAATAAGCATCTGCTTCCTCCTGCTCCCTTTGGACACATATCATTTATTATTATCAATATTTTGTTGAATATATAAATATTATTATGAATATTGAGAAATACTGTATTCTAACAATACGCTATTCTGTTTTTCACATCTCTTCTTTTTTATCTTTTAATCTGTTTGAAATAAAGATGGAAATGAAAAGAAATGAAACATTGAAATGAATGAGATCAATAAAATGTGTCTCCTTCAGGAAGTAAACTTCATCATGTCAAACTAATATCACTTCTGATGACCTTTATTCAGACGTTATCGTTTACTAAATATTAAAAACACAGATTTACTTTTTACAGCTAACAGCAGATATCTATAACAGTTCCTTTAAGAACTTTATTTAGTACGTAAACATTTAAATTAGGGCTGTGCAATTCAGTAGCGTAGGCAGAAATGTACAAGTTTAGTTTAGTTCATCTCACGCCTAGACTACAGCAACTCCCTCCTGGCTGGTCTACCTGCATGTGCCCTCTGACCTCTGCAGCTCATCCAGAATGCAGCGGCTCGTCTGGTCTCCAACCTTCCTAAATGTTCCCACACCACGCCGCTCCTCCGCTCCCTTCACTGGCTTCCAGTAACTGCTAGAATCCACTTCAAGACACTGGTACTTGCGTACCATGCTGTGAATGGATCTGGCCCTTCCTACATCCAGGACATGGTTAAACCGTACACCCCAGCACGTGCACTCCGCTCTGCATCAGCCAATCAGCTCGCTGCACCCGCACTGCGAGGGGGACCCAAGTTCCCGTCAGCAAAAACACGTGGGTTTGCTATCCTGGCTCCAAAATGGTGGAATGAGCTCCCCATTGAAATCAGGACAGCAGAAAGCTTACACATCTTCTTCAGACTGAGAACTCATCTCTTTGGACTCCACTTCCAGAGATAGAATTACTAACAAAGCACTTATATACTAATAAAGGGCTGGCTGATCTAGAGCCAGTTGAGTAGCACTTGAAATGTTTGGCTCTATGAAACCTGATGAACTTCTATGATTCTGTTTTCCTCAAGGTGGTATCTTCCTGGTTGAATGAACTTATTGTCTCTCTGGATAAAAGCCTCAGCTAAATGTGATGTCTCCTTTGTATTGCGAGATGCAGGGTGTACAGGAGGTTGTCCACTGTGCAAGTGTTTGTCATTGACACAGTTTGCTGTCCAACTGTTCCCTCTCCTCCCCAATGTGGACAGCATCCCTTTTGCTTTCCCCTTGCATCTGTTTCAGACACTTTATACTTTTTGCTCTGAGCAGTTGGAGTAGGGGGGCTGAAGTACTTCGACTTTCTTTTCTGCGTTTGACTTTGCTTCCTCCATGTCTCCTCTTGTGACAGAGACTCTGGTCCCTCAGATTGTCTTTTGTCTTCAGCGTATGGTTTTGAAGGACGAACCTGTTTTGTCATTATTGCAACGCCCTCGAGTCTTCCAACCACAAACTCTTGCTGTAGCTGGAGGAAGTCTCCTGCTCTTCTGTGCATTTTGATGAAAGGATCACTTTTTGTTGTCGTGCGGAACCAGTTCTCTAAAACAGCATTACTGTCACAGGTGTTGCCAAGATGTTTGAGCATCAGACCTGTCCACAGAGGCACAGTGCCAGCCTAGTGGAGAATTATTTCCACAAGAGTCTCAAGAATGAGGATTTGTCTGGCATGCTCCGTCCCTGCTTCCTCCTGTGCTTGTGTGACCACCTCTTCGATAGGAGCAAAGACAGGGGATGATTCTGTGAGAGACCTGTCTTCATAATCACAAGGTGTGTGCTCTTCATCTTCATTTTTGAAATGTATATTTTCTGACTCGTGTGTCCGTATGGCCTCCTGCAGTGCTGACAGATGTTTCTTGCACCCATTAGTTTCAGTCTTTGATGAAAAAACATGTACCATACACCTTGAAACTGACAATACCTGGCCAAAGAAAGACATTCAAGTGAAAAAAAAAAAATGAGCCAAGAGATTTAACTGACTCTGAAGTCAAACATTGTAAAAAGTCTTTCAGCGGAATGCGGCACACAAGATATTGATTTGATATTGATTAGATATTGATTAGATATTGATAAGATATAGATAAGATATTCATTAGATATTGATTAGATATTGATTAGATATTGATAAGATATAGATTAGATATTGATAAGATATTGATTAGATATTGATAAGATATTGATTAGATATTGATAAGATATTGATAAGATATTGATAAGATATTGATTAGATATTCATTAGATATTCATTAGATATTGATTATATATTGATTAGATATTGATTATATATTGATTAGATATTGATAAGATATTGATAAGATATTGATAAGATATTG
This sequence comes from Notothenia rossii, assembly GCF_949606895.1. Classification (NCBI taxonomy): domain Eukaryota; kingdom Metazoa; phylum Chordata; class Actinopteri; order Perciformes; family Nototheniidae; genus Notothenia; species Notothenia rossii. The sequence continues at coordinate 96,609,012 of NC_136912.1, forward strand.
ATAAGATATTGATTAGATGTTGATTAGATGTTGATAAGATATTGATAAGATATTGATAAGATATTGATTAGATATTGATAAGATATTCATTAGATATTCATTAGATATTCATTAGATATTCATTAGATATTCATTAGATATTGATTAGATATTCATTAGATATTCATTAGATATTCATTAGATATTGATAAGATATAGATTAGATATTGATTAGATATTGATAATATATTGATTAGATATTGATAAGATATTGATAAGATATTGATAAGATATTCATTAGATATTGATTAGATATTCATTAGATATTGATTAGATATTGATTAGATATTGATTAGATATTCATTAGATATTCATTAGATATTCATTAGATATTGATTAGATATTGATTAGATATTGATAAGATGTTGATAAGATGTTGATTAGATATTCATTAGATGTTGATTAGATATTGATTAGATGTTGATAAGATATTGATAAGATATTGATTAGATATTGATAAGATATTGATTAGATATTGATTATATATTCATTAGATATTCATTAGATATTGATAAGATATTGATAAGATGTTGATAAGATGTTGATAAGATGTTGATTAGATGTTCATTAGATATTCATTAGATATTGATTAGATATTCATTAGATATTCATTAGATATTGATTAGATATTGATAAGATATAGATTAGATATTGATTAGATATTGATAATATATTGATTAGATATTGATTAGATATTGATAAGATATTGATAAGATATTGATAAGATATTGATTAGATATTGATAAGATATTCATTAGATATTGATTAGATATTCATTAGATATTGATTAGATATTGATTATATATTGATTAGATATTCATTAGATATTCATTAGATATTGATTAGATATTGATTAGATATTGATAAGATATTGATAATATATTGATTAGATATTGATTAGATATTGATTAGATGTTGATTAGATGTTGATTAGATGTTCATTAGATGTTCATTAGATATTCATTAGATATTCATTAGATATTGATTAGATATTGATAAGATATAGATAAGATATTGATAAGATATTGATAAGATATTGATAAGATATTGATTAGATGTTGATTAGATGTTGATAAGATGTTGATTAGATGTTGATTAGATATTGATAAGATATTGATAAGATATTGATAAGATATTGATTAGATGTTGATTAGATGTTGATAAGATGTTGATTAGATGTTGATTAGATATTGATAAGATATTGATAAGATATTGATAAGATATTGATTAGATATTGATTAGATGTTGATTAGATATTGATAAGATATTGATAATATATTGATTAGATATTGATTAGATATTGATTAGATGTTGATTAGATATTCATTAGATGTTGATTAGATGTTGATAAGATGTTGATAAGATATTGATTAGATATTGATAAGATATTGATTAGATATTCATTAGATATTCATTAGATGTTGATTAGATATTGATTAGATATTGATAAGATATAGATTAGATATTGATTAGATATTGATAATATATTGATTAGATATTGATAAGATATAGATTAGATATTGATTAGATATTGATAATATATTGATTAGATATTGATAAGATATTGATAAGATATTGATAAGATATTGATAAGATATTCATTAGATATTCATTAGATATTGATTAGATATTGATTAGATATTCATTAGATATTCATTAGATATTGATTAGATATTGATTAGATATTCATTAGATATTCATTAGATATTCATTAGATATTGATTAGATATTGATTAGATATTGATAAGATATTGATAAGATGTTGATAAGATGTTGATTAGATGTTGATTAGATATTCATTAGATATTGATTAGATGTTGATAAGATATTGATAAGATATTGATTAGATATTGATAAGATATTGATTAGATATTGATTATATATTCATTAGATATTCATTAGATATTGATAAGATATTGATAAGATGTTGATAAGATGTTGATTAGATGTTGATTAGATGTTCATTAGATGTTCATTAGATATTCATTAGATATTCATTAGATATTGATTAGATATTGATAAGATATAGATAAGATATTGATAAGATATTGATAAGATATTGATTAGATATTGATAAGATATTCATTAGATATTCATTAGATATTGATTAGATATTGATTAGATATTGATTATATATTCATTAGATATTCATTAGATATTGATAAGATATTGATAAGATATTGATAAGATGTTGATAAGATGTTGATAAGATATTCATTAGATATTGATTAGATGTTGATAAGATATTGATAAGATATTGATTAGATATTGATAAGATATTGATTAGATATTGATTATATATTCATTAGATATTCATTAGATATTGATAAGATATTGATAAGATGTTGATTAGATGTTGATTAGATGTTGATTAGATGTTGATTAGATGTTCATTAGATGTTCATTAGATATTCATTAGATATTCATTAGATATTGATTAGATATTGATAAGATATAGATAAGATATTGATAAGATATTGATAAGATATTGATTAGATATTGATAAGATATTCATTAGATATTCATTAGATATTGATTAGATATTGATAAGATATAGATTAGATATTGATTAGATATTGATAATATATTGATTAGATATTGATAAGATATTGATAAGATATTGATAAGATATTGATAAGATATTCATTAGATATTGATTAGATATTGATTAGATATTCATTAGATATTCATTAGATATTGATTAGATATTGATTAGATATTCATTAGATATTCATTAGATATTCATTAGATATTGATTAGATATTGATTAGATATTGATAAGATGTTGATAAGATGTTGATAAGATGTTGATTAGATGTTGATTAGATATTCATTAGATATTGATTAGATGTTGATAAGATATTGATAAGATATTGATTACATATTGATAAGATATTGATTAGATATTGATTATATATTCATTAGATATTCATTAGATATTGATAAGATGTTGATAAGATGTTGATAAGATGTTGATTAGATGTTGATTAGATGTTCATTAGATATTCATAAGATATTGATTAGATATTGATAAGATATTGATTAGATATTGATTATATATTCATTAGATATTCATTAGATATTGATAAGATGTTGATAAGATGTTGATAAGATGTTGATTAGATGTTGATTAGATGTTGATTAGATGTTCATTAGATGTTCATTAGATATTGATAAGATATTGATTATATATTCATTAGATATTCATTAGATATTGATAAGATATAGATAAGATATTGATAAGATATTGATAAGATATTGATTAGATATTGATAAGATATTCATTAGATATTCATTAGATATTGATTAGATATTGATAAGATATTGATTAGATATTGATTATATATTCATTAGATATTCATTAGATATTGATAAGATATTGATTATATATTCATTAGATATTCATTAGATATTGATAAGATATAGATAAGATATTGATAAGATATTGATAAGATATTGATTAGATATTGATAAGATATTCATTAGATATTCATTAGATATTGATTAGATATTGATAAGATATTGATTAGATATTGATTATATATTCATTAGATATTCATTAGATATTGATAAGATATAGATAAGATATTGATAAGATATTGATAAGATATTGATTAGATATTGATAAGATATTCATTAGATATTCATTAGATATTGATTAGATATTGATAAGATATAGATTAGATATTGATTAGATATTGATAATATATTGATTAGATATTGATAAGATATTGATAAGATATTGATAAGATATTGATTAGATATTGATTAGATATTGATTAGATATTCATTAGATATTGATTAGATATTGATTAGATATTCATTAGATATTCATTAGATATTGATTAGATATTGATTATATATTGATTATATATTGATTAGATATTCATTAGATATTGATTAGATATTGATTATATATTGATTAGATATTCATTAGATATTGATTAGATATTGATTAGATATTCATTAGATATTCATTAGATATTGATAAGATATTGATAAGATATTGATAAGATATTGATTAGATGTTGATTAGATGTTGATTAGATGTTGATTAGATGTTGATTAGATATTGATTAGATATTGATAAGATATTGATTAGATATTGATTAGATGTTCATTAGATGTTCATTAGATGTTCATTAGATATTGATAAGATATTGATTAGATATTGATTATATATTGATTAGATATTGATTAGATATTCATTAGATATTGATAAGATATTGATAAGATATTGATTAGATATTGATAAGATATTGATTATAAATTGATAAGATATTGATTAGATATTGATAAGATATTCATTAGATATTGATTAGATATTGATAAGATATTCATTAGATATTGATAGATATTGATTAGATATTGATTAGATATTGATTAGATATTGATAAGATATTGATTAGATATTGGGGCGTGATCAGAGAACCATCAAACGTTTTGTTGAACACAGTCAACAGGGTCGCAAGAAACGTGTTGAGAAAAAGATGAAATCTCAAAGATTTGAGAAGAATGAAACGTGAAGTTAGCGGGAAGCCATCGTCCTCCAGTATCATATTCCAGAACTGTGATCTACCTGGAGGGCCCAGCAGTCTCAGGTGTTCAGAGACATGGCCAAGGTAAGAGAGGCTGAAACCCAACCTCCACTGAACAAGACACACAAGTTCAAAGTTCAAGGCTGGACCAAGAAATATCTGAAGACAACAGATCAAGAAACTGACAGACTCCATGAATGGAAGTCTTGAGACTGTTATTGAAGAGAAGCGTGGCTACTTTAGTATCTGGTCTTTTTATGAAATGTCAGAAATGTTTTTATATTTAAATTGTGAGTTGTTTGTTTACTATTCTCTCTAACAGATGAAAGTGAACATTTGAGTTGTTCCTTTAGTTGCATACTAATTCTGCAACCTAATAGTTACCCAATAATTCTGCACACAGATTTTCTCCTAAGAACACCAAAACCTCATTTAAATATTCAGGCTTGAGGTTCATTAACATTTTGGATTGACCGAGAGTACTGTAGTTCTTCAATAATAAAATGAATCCTCAAAAATACAGCTTCCCTAATAATTGTGCACACAGTGTGTGAGATCTCCAGCAGGAACAGAGAGTCAGTGAACTCACCTGAGAGTCTGCAGTCTGCAGGCTGGACTCTCCAGAAGATCTCTCAGCAGCTTCACTTCTGAATCCTTCAGATTGTTCTCATTCAGGTCCAGATCCCTCAGACTGGAGGGGTCAGACTTCAGAGCTGAGGCCAGAGCAGAACAGCTGATCTCTGACAGACTGCAGCTCTCCAGTCTGAATAAAGAAAACATGATGATACAAATCCAATGATAATCAGATAATCAGATAGAAGCAGTGGTTACAATAAGAACAACACAAAGAGTCAGATCCAATAGAAACACATCGAAGCATTTATTTTAAATGTGAAGCAGTCAGTTTCTCATTCGAGCAGCTCTGTTGAGCATTTTGAAAATGTATTTGCAAGCCTCTGTGCAAGGCTTTGTCTTTCTGTCTTTATAGGCAGAGGTGTAAAGTAACTAAGTACATTTACTCAAGTACTGAACTTAAGTACAATTTAGAGGAACTTTTACTTTACTTGAGTATTTCCATGTTCTGCTACTTCATACTTAAATGGTGTACTTTTCCTCCACCACATGTATTTATACCTTTAGTTACTTCTCAGATGTGGATGAATGATGTGAAATCTAATCAAGTGTTAAATCAGACTTTAGTTCCACCTGGAGTAAATCCACCAGCTACCCTGCAGTATACAAAGTCATTCAGACTAGCTGCACCTTTACCAGCTTTGAGAACACTTTCATGATCAATCATTATAAAACATATCATATCTATTATTCTGAAATGGACCAATCTGCACAATCACTACTTTTACTGTCTTTCACTATATTTTGATGAGAATACTTTTCTACTTTCACTTGAGGAACATTTTGAATGCAGGACTTTTACTGTAACAGAGTATTCCTACACTCTGGTACTTCTACTTTTACTCAAGTACAAGATCTGAGTACTTTTACTTTTACTCAAGAACAAGATCTGAGTACTTCTACTTTTACTCAAATACAAGATCTGATTACTTCTACTTTTACTCAAGTACAAGATCTGAGTACTTCTACTTTTACTCAAATACAAGATCTGAGTACTTCTACTTTTACTCAAGTACAAGATCTGAGTACTTTTACTCAAGTACAAGATCTGAGTACTTCTACTTTTACTCAAGTACAAGATCTGAGTACTTCTACTTTTACTCAAGTACAGGATCTGAGTACTTCTACTTTTACTCAAATACAAGATCTGATTACTTCTACTTTTACTCAAGTACAAGATCTGAGTACTTCTACTTTTACTCAAATACAAGATCTGAGTACTTCTACTTTTACTCAAGTACAAGATCTGAGTACTTTTACTCAAGTACAAGATCTGAGTACTTCTACTTTTACTCAAGTACAAGATCTGAGTACTTCTACTTTTACTCAAGTACAAGATCTGAGTACTTCTACTTTTACTCGAGAACAAGATCTGAGTACTTCTACTTTAACTCAAGAACAAGATCTGAGTACTTCTACTTTTACTCAAGTACAAGATCTGAGTACTTTTACTCAAGTACAAGATCTGAGTACTTCTACTTTTACTCAAGTACAAGATCTGAGTACTTTTACTCAAGTACAAGATCTGAGTACTTCTACTTTTACTCAAGTACAAGATCTGAGTACTTCTACTTTTACTCAAGTACAAGATCTGAGTACTTCTACTTTTACTCGAGAACAAGATCTGAGTACTTCTACTTTAACTCAAGAACAAGATCTGAGTACTTCTACTTTTACTCAAGTACAAGATCTGAGTACTTTTACTCAAGTACAAGATCTGAGTACTTCTACTTTTACTCAAGTATAAGATCTGAGTACTTCTACTTTTACTCAAGAACAATATCTGAGTACTTCTACTTTTACTAAGTAAAAGATCTGAGTACTTCTACTTTTACTCAAGTACAATATCTGAGTACTTCTACTTTTACTCAAGTACAAGATCTGAGTACTTCTACTTTTACTCAAGTACAAGATCTGAGTACTTCTACTTTTACTCAAGTACAAGACCTGAGTACTTCTACTTGTACTCAAGTACAAGACCTGAGTACTTCTACTTTTACTGAAGTACAAGACCTGAGTACTTCTACTTTTACTAAGTACAAGCTCTGAGTACTTCTACTTTTACTCAAGTACAAGATCTGAGTACTTCTACTTTTACTCAAGTACAAGATCTGAGTACTTCTACTTTTACTCAAGAACAAGATCTGAGTACTTCTACTTTTACTCAAGTACAAGATCTGAGTACTTCTACTTTTACTCAAGAACAAGATCTGAGTACTTCTACTTTTACTCAAGTACAAGATCTGAGTACTTCTACTTTTACTCAAGTACAAGACCTGAGTACTTCTACTTTTACTACAAGACCTGAATACTTCTACTTTTACTACAAGACCTGAGTACTTCTACTTTTACTACAAGATCTGAGTACTTCTACTTTTACTCAAGTACAAGATCTGAGTACTTCTACTTTTACTCAAGCACAAGATCTGAGTACTTCTACTTTTACTCAAGTACAAGATCTGAGTACTTCTACTTTAACTCAAGTACAAGATCTGAGTACTTCTACTTTGACTCAAACACAAGATCTGAGTACTTCTACTTTTACTCAAGTACAAGATCTGAGTACTTCTACTTTTACTCAAGTACAAGATCTGAGTACTTCTACTTTTATTCAGAAGTACTCTTCCCACCTCTGTGTATAGCCTTAACACAGGATCTAAAACACATGACTATTGGCATGTGATGGTCTGTAACATTAGCCGCTTTCACACCAAGTACTTTGCGTACTTAGTCCCGCCGAGCTCTTTATTTCCTGGAACTGTCCTAGTAGATCGTGTTCTCACCGGAATAAGTCCCTGAGGGAGGATTACGCAAATGAAGCCGCTGACGTCACTTCTTCTTCTGCTTTGGGTTTACTGGCAGGCCGCAAACAACTTCACGGGGTATACTGCCACCCGAAGTCCCGTCCGGAAGTCCCCGGAGTTGGGGAAGGCTTCAGTAGAAGCTGCTGGGAGTCCCAGCAGCTTCTACTGAGGCCTTCAGAGTAAATCGCCTGAAGCGCCGACACCTCCTCATCTCCACCGCTCCCATGTTTTCTTTTGTGTTGCCATAAGTGTCTCTCCGTTGGTGCGCTGGGCTAATGCTAATGCTGCTAATAATGCTAATGCGAGCAAATAAAATGGCGGTTTCACAAAACTTTTCGGAGTTTTACGGGACGTGGTTTGAATTTCACCCAGCCAATCAGAAATTGTCAGTGTGGCCGACACACCCACGAACCATTTCCTCCCCAGGAAAGTACCGCCTCTCTAGCAGGGAGTATCTCGGGGTGAAAAGGTTTGTAGGGACTAGTTCCAGATCTTTTTGGTGTGAAACCAAAATCCCAAGAACTATAGGCCTAGTTCTTGGGAAAAGTACTCCGGTTTGAAAGCGCATATTATGCCCATTAAATTATTATTATTATTATTATTATTATTATTATTATACCCTGCACATCAGGCTCTCTGACCGTGAGCTCTGCTCTGAGTATCTGAGCGTCCCGTTCTGACAGCGCTCCGAGTTCACCAGCAGTTAGACCGTCATCCCGGAGCAGCGGAGTTTAGCCGACAGAGCCGACAGGAAGAGTGGAGCACACAGCTCAGGCACCGTTACAAAATAACACCCTGCGCGTCATGACGGCAGAGAACAGCTCTCAGATTACTTGGGGTCCCGGACCCTTTATGAATTCAAGTTATTAATGTACATACATTAGGTTCAATTACAAACTGAACACATGAGATCTCCAGCAGGATCAGAGAGTCAGTGAACTCACCTGAGAGTCTCCAGTCTGCAGTCTGGACTCTCCACAAGATCTCTCAGCAGCTTCACTCCTGAATCCTGCAGATTGTAGTTGAGACTCAGGTTCAGATCTCTCAGATGGATGTTGGACTTCAGAGCTGAGATCAGAGCAGAACAGCTGGTCTCTGACAACCTGCAGCTCTCCAGACTGAATAAAGAAAACATGATGAGGAGAAAGAAGAGTTCATAATCAGATGTGTTTCTCAACATTGAAATGAATGAGATCAATGAAATGTGTCTCCTTCAGGAAGTAAACTTCATCATGTCAAACTAATATCACTTCAGAGGACCTTTATTCAGACGTTATCGTTTACTAAATATTAAAAACACAGATTTACTTTTTACAAATAAAAGCTATTAAAGTTTCTTTAAGAAACAATCAATATTTATGTTTGCAGTTCTTCATTTAGTACATGAAAATGAAAACATGAATAAAAGGACATTTACTATTTAATGAATTCAAGTTATTAATGAACATAATCAGTTTGAATAACTAATGAAACATGAGATCTCCAGCAGGAACAGAGAGTCAGTGAACTGACCTGAGAGTCTCCAGTCTGCAGTCTGGACTCTCCAGAACATCTCTCAGCTCCACTCCTGAATCCTTCAGATCGTTGAGACTCAGGTCCAGAACTCTCAGATGGATGTTGGACTTCAGAGCTGAGATCAGAGCAGAACAGCTGATCTCTGACAAACTGCAGCCCCTCAGTCTGAATAAAGAAAACATGATGAGGAGAAAGAAGAGTTCATGATCCAGTCAGATGTTCAGGTCTGAAATGTGCAGCTCATCATCACTGCGTCCTGATCAATGATCTTTCCCTGAATTACAGAGACTGTCATTCTGTTATTGAGGATCATCATTATATCAGCCTCCTGGTTATTATCTGTGGAAACACGTCTAAATGTGGGAACATTAACATTTCTCTGTCAGAAAGTAAACTTTATGTAAAATAATATTAGTTCAGAGGAGCTTCTTTATTCAGACCATTTATTAAAGATTGAAAACATACATTTACTTTAACAACTAACAGAGGAAGAATAATAGTTACTTTAGGAAACAATCAACTGCTACGACTGCAGACTACATTTAGAGCACACATGTCAAACTCAGATTACATTTCGGCCCGCTGGATCATTTCTAATTCCTATTAGATCCGGCCCTCCGGTATATTGCTCTCAGACCTTCTCTCCATCCTGAGGGTCTCCTCAGCTCAGAGCCTGAGCCCAAACATTGATGAACCTGCACCCAAGATGAGATGCCAAGTATCTGAGCTAGCATCACAGAGCAGCACACTGACTTTAATGGATGTTTCCTTCTGCACTTTCTCTCTCACGACAACAGGGCATGTTTGGTTTCTCTTTGAGGGAAATAGTTTTGTTGAAGCTGTTGTTGGCCTGTGGGGAAATGTACTCATAAGAACTGACTCTGGAGAAGCTGCAGATAGAGCCATGAGAACTGACTCTGGAGAAGCTGCAGATAGAGCCATAAGAACTGACTCTGGAGAAGCTGCAGATAGAGCCATAAGAACTGACTCTGGAGAAGCTGCAGATAGAGCCATAAGAACTGACTCTGGAGAAGCTGCAGATAGAGCCATAAGAACTGACTCTGGAGAAGCTGCAGATAGAGCCATAAGAACTGACTCTGGAGAAGCTGCAGATAGAGCCATAAGAACTGACTCTGGAGAAGCTGCAGATAGAGCCATAAGAACTGACTCTGGAGAAGCTGCAGATAGAGCCATGAGAAATGAATCTGGAGAAGCTGCAGATAGAGCCATAAGAAATGAATCTGGAGAAGCTGCAGATAGAGCCATAAGAACTGACTCTGGAGAAGCTGCAGATAGAGCCATAAGAACTGACTCTGGAGAAGCTGCAGATAGAGCCATAAGAAATGAATCTGGAGAAGCTGCAGATAGAGCCATAAGAAATGAATCTGGAGAAGCTGCAGATAGAGCCATAAGAACTGACTCTGGAGAAGCTGCAGATAGAGCCATAAGAACTGACTCTGGAGAAGCTGCAGATAGAGCCATAAGAACTGACTCTAGAGAAGCTGCAGATAGAGCCATGAGAACTGACTCTGGAGAAGCTGCAGATAGAGCCATAAGAACTGACTCTGGAGAAGCTGCAGATAGAGCCATAAGAACTGACTCTGGAGAAGCTGCAGATAGAGCCATAAGAACTGACTCTGGAGAAGCTGCAGATAGAGCCATAAGAACTGACTCTGGAGAAGCTGCAGATAGAGCCATAAGAACTGACTCTGGAGAAGCTGCAGATAGAGCCATGAGAAATGACTCTGGAGAAGCTGCAGATAGAGCCATAAGAACTGACTCTGGAGAAGCTGCAGATAGAGCCATAAGAACTGACTCTAGAGAAGCTGCAGATAGAGCCATGAGAACTGACTCTGGAGAAGCTGCAGATAGAGCCATAAGAAATGACTCTGGAGAAGCTGCAGATAGAGCCATAAGAAATGAGTCTGGAGAAGCTGCAGATAGAGCCATAAGAACTGACTCTGGAGAAGCTGCAGATAGAGCCATAAGAACTGACTCTGGAGAAGCTGCAGATAGAGCCATAAGAACTGACTCTAGAGAAGCTGCAGATAGAGCCATGAGAACTGACTCTGGAGAAGCTGCAGATAGAGCCATAAGAACTGACTCTGGAGAAGCTGCAGATAGAGCCATAAGAACTGACTCTGGAGAAGCTGCAGATAGAGCCATAAGAAATGAATCTGGAGAAGCTGCAGATAGAGCCATAAGAAATGAATCTGGAGAAGCTGCAGATAGAGCCATAAGAACTGACTCTGGAGAAGCTGCAGATAGAGCCATAAGAACTGACTCTGGAGAAGCTGCAGATAGAGCCATAAGAACTGACTCTGGAGAAGCTGCAGATAGAGCCATAAGAACTGACTCTAGAGAAGCTGCAGATAGAGCCATGAGAACTGACTCTGGAGAAGCTGCAGATAGAGCCATAAGAACTGACTCTGGAGAAGCTGCAGATAGAGCCATAAGAACTGACTCTGGAGAAGCTGCAGATAGAGCCATAAGAACTGACTCTGGAGAAGCTGCAGATAGAGCCATAAGAACTGACTCTGGAGAAGCTGCAGATAGAGCCATAAGAACTGACTCTGGAGAAGCTGCAGATAGAGCCATGAGAAATGACTCTGGAGAAGCTGCAGATAGAGCCATAAGAACTGACTCTGGAGAAGCTGCAGATAGAGCCATAAGAACTGACTCTAGAGAAGCTGCAGATAGAGCCATGAGAACTGACTCTGGAGAAGCTGCAGATAGAGCCATAAGAAATGACTCTGGAGAAGCTGCAGATAGAGCCATAAGAAATGAGTCTGGAGAAGCTGCAGATAGAGCCATAAGAACTGACTCTGGAGAAGCTGCAGATAGAGCCATAAGAACTGACTCTGGAGAAGCTGCAGATAGAGCCATGAGAAATGACTCTGGAGAAGCTGCAGATAGAGCCATAAGAACTGACTCTGGAGAAGCTGCAGATAGAGCCATAAGAAATGACTCTAGAGAAGCTGCAGATAGAGCCATAAGAACTGACTCTGGAGAAGCTGCAGATAGAGCCATAAGAAATGACTCTGGAGAAGCTGCAGATAGAGCCATAAGAACTGACTCTGGAGAAGCTGCAGATAGAGCCATAAGAACTGACTCTGGAGAAGCTGCAGATAGAGCCATAAGAACTGACTCTGGAGAAGCTGCAGATAGAGCCATAAGAACTGACTCTGGAGAAGCTGCAGATAGAGCCATAAGAACTGACTCTGGAGAAGCTGCAGATAGAGCCATGAGAACTGACTCTGGAGAAGCTGCAGATAGAGCCATAAGAACTGACTCTGGAGAAGCTGCAGATAGAGCCATAAGAACTGACTCTGGAGAAGCTGCAGATAGAGCCATAAGAACTGACTCTGGAGAAGCTGCAGATAGAGCCATAAGAACTGACTCTGGAGAAGCTGCAGATAGAGCCATAAGAACTGACTCTGGAGAAGCTGCAGATAGAGCCATGAGAACTGACTCTGGAGAAGCTGCAGATAGAGCCATAAGAACTGACTCTGGAGAAGCTGCAGATAGAGCCATAAGAACTGACTCTGGAGAAGCTGCAGATAGAGCCATAAGAACTGACTCTGGAGAAGCTGCAGATAGAGCCATGAGAACTGACTCTGGAGAAGCTGCAGATAGAGCCATAAGAACTGACTCTGGAGAAGCTGCAGATAGAGCCATAAGAAATGACTCTGGAGAAGCTGCAGATAGAGCCATAAGAACTGACTCTGGAGAAGCTGCAGATAGAGCCATAAGAAATGACTCTGGAGAAGCTGCAGATAGAGCCATAAGAACTGACTCTGGAGAAGCTGCAGATAGAGCCATAAGAAATGACTCTGGAGAAGCTGCAGATAGAGCCATAAGAACTGACTCTGGAGAAGCTGCAGATAGAGCCATGAGAAATGACTCTGGAGAAGCTGCAGATAGAGCCATAAGAACTGACTCTGGAGAAGCTGCAGATAGAGCCATGAGAAATGACTCTGGAGAAGCTGCAGATAGAGCCATAAGAAATGACTCTGGAGAAGCTGCAGATAGAGCCATGAGAACTGACTCTGGAGAAGCTGCAGATAGAGCCATAAGAACTGACTCTGGAGAAGCTGCAGATAGAGCCATAAGAACTGACTCTGGAGAAGCTGCAGATAGAGCCATAAGAAATGAATCAACTGATTATTTAATGTTAATGTTGTTTTTATAGGCAATCATTGAAGCTTTGTTAGTTCCAGGTTTAATATGTGCAATAAGTTCATTTCAATAAGTTCTGAAATAAACATTGAACCAGTCCGGCCCTCCACTAGTACACATTTTTAAATGTTGGCCCACTGTGTATTTGAGTTTGAAACTCCTGCTTTAGAGAAACAAAAATATGAACAAAACAACAATTCCAAAAGTATGGATGTAATATATGAATGTAGAAGAGTCAGGTTGAATAACTAATGAAACATGAGATCTCCAGCAGGAACAGAGAGTCAGTGAACTGACCTGAGAGTCTCCAGTCTGCAGTCTGGACTCTCCAGAACATCTCTCAGCTCCACTCCTGAATCCTGCAGAGCGTTGAGACTCAGGTCCAGATCTCTCAGATGGGAGGGGTTGGACTTCAGAGCTGAGATCAGAGCAGACCAGCTGATCTCTGACAACCTGCAGCTCCTCAGACTGAATAAAGAAAACATGATGAGGAGAAAGAAGAGTTCATAATCAGATGTGTTTCTCAACATGTATAAATGTAAATATGTAAGTAGCAATAACTTGCAGAACTGATTGAAAGGATAATCATTGATCAGCAGTGAGTAAGGGGATCAATAAGCATCTGCTTCCTCCTGCTCCCTTTGGACACATATCATTTATTATTATCAATATTTTGTTGAATATATAAATATTATTATGAATATTGAGAAATACTGTATTCTAACAATACGCTATTCTGTTTTTCACATCTCTTCTTTTTTATTAGTTTTTTCTAATCTGTTTGAAATAAAGATGGAAATGAAAAGAAATGAAACATTGAAATGAATGAGATCAATAAAATGTGTCTCCTTCAGGAAGTAAACTTCATCATGTCAAACTAATATCACTTCTGATGACCTTTATTCAGACGTTATCGTTTACTAAATATTAAAAACACAGATTTACTTTTTACAGCTAACAGCAGATATCTATAACAGTTCCTTTAAGAACTTTATTTAGTACGTAAACATTTAAATTAGGGCTGTGCAATTCATCGTATTTTAATCTCGATTTTGTCTTGAAACGATTATGAAAACAACGTAATTGAAATAAAACGATTATTTTGCTGCATTCCCTTTCGCAACGATGCTCTCAATGCGTTACACACCCTGCCCCCCCCCCTCAAAGCCCCTCTCAGCAGGTCGTGCTGTGACTTGCAGTCTGTTTCATAAATCCATAGGAGCATGTCACAAGGGAAGCTTTAGTTTCTTTATTCTCCGTCTCTAGCGTCAACTTTCACTAACTCGTCCAGCCGGAGCCTCTCAGCTACTTCCTGTTTCCAGATGAGGGGTTACCAAAATAAGAGCACTGCGTGGAGCAGTATAATTAAACATTACAGGTTGAGAGTGACATCAGTTATCATATTTATATATGTTTAGCAGGTTGTGGAAGTGCGCTCCAAAATATTTGTTGATCTTCTTTATTGGTATTTATTATTTTTATATGATTTAAATGTAGATATAAATGTTTAATTTATTTTGTATTGGTTTTTCAGTTGAATTAAACTTAAAGTACATAAATCAACTGTTAAAAACATACTGTTCAAATTATCATTATTTGTTTTAAAGTTCAATAAATGGATGTTTTCAAAGTCAATGAATAATCGTATTTAATAATCCTGATTTCAGTTTTGATCAAAATAATCGTGATTATGATTTTTGCCATAATCGAGCAGCCCTGATTAAAATATGAATAAATCAACAATTCCAAAAGTATGGATGTAATATATGAATGTAGAAGAGTCAGGTTGAATAACTAATGAAACATGAGATCTCCAGCAGGAACAGAGAGTCAGTGAACTGACCTGAGAGTCTCCAGTCTGCAGTCTGGACTCTCCAGAACATCTCTCAGCTCCACTCCTGAATCCTGCAGAGCGTTGAGACTCAGGTCCAGAACTCTCAGATGGATGTTGGACTTCAGAGCTGAGATCAGAGCAGAACAGCTGATCTCTGACAGACTGCAGCTCCTCAGTCTGAATAAAGAAAACATGATGAGGAGAAAGAAGAGTTCATGATCCAGTCAGATGTTCAGGTCTGAAATGTGCAGCTCATCATCACTGCGTCCTGATCAATGATCTTTCCCTGAATTACAGAGACTGTCATTCTGTTATTGAGGATCATCATTATATCAGCCTCCTGGTTATTATCTGTGGAAACACGTCTAAATGTGGGAACATTAACATTTCTCTGTCAGAAAGTAAACTTTATGTAAAATAATGTTAGTTCATCTTCCGGTGAGCCTTTCAAGATGATAGAAAACTCTCCCAGTCAATTTGAGTTTGAAACCCCTTAGAAACACAATATCTTTGAATACAAGACCCCAAAAGGATGAGTGGGGTTAAAGGCAAGAAACCACTGGGGAAAACAAAAAAACTAGAACGAGGGAAAAGACAAGAAAACCAGAGACGGATGCGGGTAGTGAGGAGGAAGACATTTCCACGGCTGAGGCTATGCAAAACTTGGGCAGGGATATAAGAAACTTAAAAACTGCGTTAAAACAGGAACTAACGGACTTTAAGAACGACTTCAGACAAGCCATGGAACAGGAGTTCAACTCTTTCAAGACGGAGATGAATACAAAATTACAAAGCGTCGTTGGTGATGTCCGCAATGTTAGCACGATGCTAACTGAAGCAGAGCAACGGGTGGAGGGAACGGAGACCGTGGCCACGGACCTGAGAGACGCTCTGCTCTTTTCTCAACAGAGGCTGCTTCAAGCAAAGGTAACGGACCTCGAAGGAAGATCCCGCCTCACTCTGGAGGGGGACAGGAGTCCTCACTGTGGGGGGAGACAGGAGACCTCTGGACACTGTGGAGGGGGACAGGAGACATGAGTCCTCTGGACACTGTGGAGGGGGACAGGAGTCCTCACTGTGGAGGGGGTGGGAGACAGGAGTCCTCACTGTGGAGGGGGACAGGAGACATGAGTCCTCTGGACACTGTGGAGGGGGACAGGAGTCCTCACTGTGGAGGGAGTGGGAGACAGGAGTCCTCTGGACACTGTGGAGGTGGTGGGAGACAGGAGTCCTCACTGTGGAGATGGTGGGAGACAGGAGTCCTCACTGTGGAGGGGGTGGGAGACAGGAGTCCTCACTGTGGAGGTGGTGGGAGACAGGAGTCCTCTGGACACTGTGGAGGAGGTGGGAGACAGGAGTCCTCACTTTGGAGGAGGTGGGAGACAGGAGTCCTCACTGTGGAGGGGGTGGGAGACAGGAGTCCTCACTGTGGAGGAGGTGGGAGACAGGAGTCCTCTGGACACTGTGGAGGAGGTGGGAGACAGGAGTCCTCTGGACACTGTGGAGGTGGTGGGAGACAGGAGTCCTCTGGACACTGTGGAGGTGGTGGGAGACAGGAGTCCTCTGGACACTGTGGAGGGGGTGGGAGACAGGAGTCCTCACTGTGGAGGTGGTGGGAGACAGGAGTCCTCTGGACGCTGTGGAGGGGGTGGGAGACAGGAGTCCTCACTGGGGAGGAGGTGGGAGACAGGAGTCCTCACTGTGGAGGTGGTGGGAGACAGGAGTCCTCTGGACACTGTGGAGGGGGTGGGAGACAGGAGTCCTCACTGTGGAGGGGGTGGGAGACAGGAGTCCTCACTGTGGAGGTGGTGGGAGACAGGAGTCCTCTGGACACTGTGGAGGGGGTGGGAGACAGGAGTCCTCACTGTGGAGGTGGTGGGAGACAGGAGTCCTCACTGTGGAGGAGGTGGGAGACAGGAGTCCTCTGGACACTGTGGAGGAGGTGGGAGACAGGGGTCCTCACTGTGGAGGAGGTGGGAGACAGGAGTCCTCACTGTGGAGGGGGTGGGAGACAGGAGTCCTCTGGACACTGTGGAGGAGGTGGGAGACAGGAGTCCTCTGGACCCTGTGGAGGAGGTGGGAGAAAGGAGTCCTCACTGTGGAGGGGGTGGGAGACAGGAGTCCTCACTGTGGAGGAGGTGGGAGACAGGAAAATGGCGGCCAAGCTGTCCTCCCTGCTGGACACTGTGTCCCCCCCCCTCCTCACTGTGCAGCTCCTTCAGCGACAGGCTGCTGCACCCCACCTGTCTCACGGAGAGATACCGCAGGTCCTTCCTTCCTGCAGCGGTCAGACTGTACAACCAGCACTGCCCCTATAGACCCCCCCCCCCCCCACACACACACACACACACAACAACAAAGACTACAACACCCCTTGTTGTTAAACACCAACCACGTGCAATATGTAACACTAACAGCAAGCGAACATATTAGACAGAGAGCGTTGATCCATTATTTGGCTGTTTATTTACATTAATGTGTATGTTGCTGTTTATTGAGCATCCACTGAAAACCTGTCCAGCATCAGTAGCATGGCTTACGTGGTCACTTGTATAGGTTGAGGTTGTTCGAGGCTGTTTCTTGGCGTGGAGAGAATATTGCTCCACTTTCTCCGGTCCCTGAGATTGGGCTTCCAGTAGCTCTGGAGAGAGCTTTCGCACCTGTGGCCACTAACGGTCATACTTTCTCTGCTTTGTTTCAAGACCCGCATCAGAAAGCTTTTGAATGGTGCTACTTTTCCAGTTGGTCTACCTGCTCTTCACGTAGCTCTGCATGTCGTAGTTTAGGTGCTCTCTGGAGATAGGCACTGCTCAATCCACTCCTCCATACTATAGTAAGACCCCCCCGGAGGTCGAAGTTAATCTTAAATGTTTCCATCTTATGCTTTGTACGTTTGTTTCGTAATGGAAGAAATGTAAATATATTTATAAAACTGACAAGTCAAATCCAGCAATCTGATTGGTCGATAGCGTTTTTGCGGACCTCTTTGATTACAGATTTGAAAACATCGTTGCTTGCTTTAAAAGTAGCACAATTCATTATGTTAAACCTTCAAAAGTATCTAGATATCCCTGCCCTAAAGCCAAAGGAACTGCACACTGAATATGTTTTGCCGTTTGATGTCTATGTCTGGACCGCTGCGTCAAAAAGGAGGGCTTCTGCCCCGTTACTTCTCCGCTGCTTTCTTGTTCCAATATGAAAAGCAGCCCAACGGTATACTGTTTTTCTCAGACGCGGAGGGATACTGACTTGTTGTGAAAAGTAACTTACAATTCTACCCGTGGTATACGCTCAGTATATCACGGCTAAGAACCAATCAGATTGCTTGATTTGACTTGTCCGTTTTATAAACTGTAAATATATTCTGTGAATAACTGCAATAAGGCTGCTCCATCTTCAGGTCCGTTACAAACTGTGTATTTTTGTATTTTGTAAATTGTGTAATTCTTTTTTTTTAATCTTCAATATATTGTTCTGTTTTTTCTGCATACTTCTTGTTAAACATCAAGCTGTCTTCAGCTCTTTTTCTGCTGGAACAATGTAAATGTCCCCTCTGTGGGACGAATAAAGGTATTCTGATGAGGAAAACTAATTCAAACTCGATATGATAAGTCTGGATGCAGAGAAAGCTTTTGATCGAGTCAGTTGGGAATATTTGTCTCTGGTTCTGAAGTGCTTTGGTTTTACTGAAAAATGTGTTAATAGCATCAAAGCCTTGTACTCGGCCCCCACAGCGAGAACCAGAATAAATGTCTCACTGACCGTATTCAATTGGAAAGCTCTACTCGTCAGGGATGCCCCCTTTCACCAACACTCTTTGCAATCTACATAGAACCTCTGGCACAGGCAATAAGAGAGGACTGTAGCATACAGGGAACTACTATTAAAGACACAGAACACAAAACAGCATTGTATGCGGATGACGTATTGCTATATGTTCGTAACCCTGACGTCTGCCTTACTGCCCTTCCTGATCTCCTTGAACTGTTTGCTACATGTTCAGGCTATAAGCTAAATATAACAAGTCAAATATTAGCGTTTAACTGACATCCCTCCTCTGAACTCAAACAAAGACTTCCCGTTGACTCAAAAAGGAATAAAATACCTGGGTGTTTGGTTAACACGTAACCCGAGTGACTTATATAAAACTAATGATGAAGCTGTAAATAAGAAAATTAAAGAGGAGGAGCTTTAGTGCAAGAATAGAGATAATACAAATGTCAATGTTACCTAGATTGTTATACCTGTTTACGTCATCACCAATTAAAATCCCTAACAACCAATTTCAGGAATGGAACAAACAAATATCACCATTTATTTGGAACGGAAAAAAACCAAGGATTAAGAACATTACTGATTAATAAGCAGAGAGGTGGTATGTCTCTCCATAACCTGAAGGATTATTATTACTGTTCCCAACTCAAACCTCTTGTTCTGTGGTGTGACAAAGATATCCCAATGCAAGCCTTTGTGGGAGATCTCAAACTATTAAAAACATATCAAGATCACGTAAATCCTTTCATTTTGTTTTCCCTTCAAATATGGTTTGAAGTTGTAAAACAATTAAACCTGTGGAGCCAGAAAAGAAAGCTAAGATGGGAAGCATACGGTACAGATGTTAGACCGAATCGTTTGGATTCTGGATTCAAATATTGGAGGAATATTGGTATCACTGCTTACGGCAGACTAATGGGAAATACATCATTACAGCGCTTCCAGAAGCTTGAAGACAAATATAAGTGAATGATTCTTTCTGTTATTTACAACTTCGACAATCATTTTTTAAAGAAATTGCCAATCCTGAACCAAACAACATAATGAAATAATAAAATGTACAGTAAAGGCATACACAGGTGATTCGAAATCAGTAATTTCAAAACTTTATCAGGGACTTGCTATGGGTCGAGGAAACACTACAAGGTATATCACGGAGAGATGGGAAAATAATTGAATGTGAAAATAACCACTCAACAATGGGAAAACGTGTGAAATGATCTTCTCTACTACCTGCTCTACTCAATGGCGAGAATTCAGTTGGAGAAATCTGGTGCGTTTTTTAATTACTCCAAAGCTGGAAAGATATTTTACACCGAAACGATTCTTCGTGTTAGAGAGATTGTGGAGGTAGTGGAGCGGATCACCACCAAATAGTTTGGTCCTGCCCAAAGATAAAACCACTTTGGGAAAATGTCTGGAGATATGTGCAGCAAATCCTTGGGCTGCAAATACCAGTGACATGTATGTCCCTTTATTTGGGTGATCCACCGGAAGGAATTACAAGAAGCGAAAATATCTCTTAAAAATCCTCACTGTGGGAGCAAAAACAGCCATTACACGTAAATGGTTCCAGCTAGATATACCTACTATAGATAATTGGCTTGAAATGATTAAGGAAATTCAAGAGATGGAAAGATTGACCTTCCTGCTAAGACTGGAAAAAGATTTGTACTTAGCCAGATGGAAAAAAGGGTTGGTGTATCTGCTGGAATAGGACCGGAGGTCGTTGATGTGACCTCCCATCCTCTCATAATTTGACCTCCATACGAGGAGCTGTTTACTCTGACGACATACATTCAAATGTTTGTGCTCTTATTTAATTGTATTATCTCTGTATCCCTGAATGCATTGTATGTTTTGTTGAACTGATGTAAGTGCCTGGCTTTGTTTTGTATGTTTTGTACAGCCTGTCCTCCTACAAAAAACGACCATATAGGCCGATTGTTCATGCCCTTCTTACGACCCAGAGACATGTTTTAAAGTGCATGTTGTTTCTTACACGACCACTAGAGGTGCTCTAGTGGTCGTGTAAGAAACAACATGCTCCCGGCCCGTACATTGCAAACGCTCCGGAGGGACGTTTATTCACAAATAACCCTCTCTGAAAAATCCTATATTGTGGAATAGTTTAGACATTAAAATGCTTTTTGATTAGATTTCTGGCGAGAAGTGTATATTGCACTCTTAGAATCCACGTCGAGTCGATGTGTAGGATCTATAGTTTGATAGATATTACGAAGATGATTTGAGGTCTCGCCAGGATAACGTGTATGCAGCTTCCATGTAAAGTTAGTGTGGGTGAAAACAGTTTTCCGGTCTCGAAGTTTTCATAATAAAACCAGATATAGATATGATTACACAGTGATGCCTGCATTACTCATCCACTAAAAAACATTAGTTTATCCTTGTTAATTACACAATATTGATTGGTTTAAATTGTGTACAATGCTTTTGTGTTTTTAACCTTCGATTCAGAGAAACAAATAGTTTTTTAGGAGTTTAGACACTACAGTTTCCGAAGACACTACACTACCCAGAATCCCCAGCTACCGTTTGGGACTACAACATCCGCCTTGCTTTACAAACCCCGTGATTAGTCATCAGGCCCTGTGATTGGATGTTGGAGTGGCAGTGCGACAAGGTTACGCTGAGCGTCAACAGCTCTTTGAAATGGAATGGAACCACGGCTGACTTTCCAAAACTGGAATTGGACGGGTCCAGCCCCCGGCTCCAGCCCCCGGGTCCAGCCCCCGGGTCCAGCCCCCGGGTCCACCTGGTGCCCCTGTGTTTTCTCCTCCCTCCTCACCTGTCTCTTGTTTGTTTGATTAGTCATGTGTGCATTTAGGTTCTGTGTTTTCTGTTAGTCTTTGTTAGTTCCTTGTTGTTGTTGGACTGTGTTCACTGGGAAGAGTTCTGTCTTGAAACCTTGAAATAAAGGTACTTTCTGTTAATCTGCATTTGGGTTCTGCTTGTCTCTCTCAACCCTGACAAATATAAAAGTCAGCTGAATTAGTGTTGATCCTGCGAGGAGACGTATTGTGTGAAAAGAAATGTAAGATGTTGTTTAATTGCTGATATATTTATGATCCACGTCACGTTTTCAGTGTTGGCGGCAGTTCTTCCTGTTTGTCTAGAAGTCTTCTCATCAGAGCTCTATAAATAAAGAACCAGGGCAGATCTGTAATATGTAATGCAGCCGAACCGTGTATTACAATGCCGTTATGTGATGACCTCCAAAGAGAAAAGCAAGAACGCTCGGAATTAAGTATTATTTTAAAAATGTTTTCTGATTTCATATAATAAAAACAACATATCCCAAAATGCATTGCGGCTAAAACAATCGATGTTTTAGCCTATCAAAACCTCTGAAAAAGGAAAGGTGTCTCTCAGAATCGAAAGAGAAAAACCTATGGGAAAAACACAAAAGCATTGGACACAATTTAAACCAATAAATGATTAATTATTATAATTAACTGATAAACTGATGTTTTAGTGGATGAGTACTGCAGATATCTCTTTGAAATCATTTGATCATTGGTTTTATTATGAAAACGTTGAGACTGGAAAAACAGTTTTCAACCCCTAACTTTACATGGAGGCTGCCGCATCCCTCAAATCCTCCTCGTAATATCTATAGATCCTACATATCGACTGGACGTGGATTCTGAAAGTACAATATACACTTCTACCTAGAAATCTAATCAAAAGCATTTTAATGGCCAAACTACCCTACAATTTAGGATTTTACAGAGAGGGTTGTTTGTGAATAAATGACCCTCTGTAACGCTTGCATTCAACAAGAGCACTAGAGGGCGGACACTTTAAAACGTAATTATAGGTCGTATTAAGCGCTTTAACAAACGACATATTTGGTCGAATGAGTTGGAGCACTTGTTGGTTTTGGAATGAAAAAAGTCATAAATGAAAACTAAGTGTCAAAAAAAGTAACTAATATTAGTTCAGAGGAGCTTCTTTATTCAGACCATTTACTAAAGATTGAAAACATACATTTACTTTAACAACTAACAGAGGAAGAATAATAGTTTATTTAGGAAACAATCAGCTGTCCTGACTGCAGACTACATTTAGGGAAATATGAATAAAATATTTACAAAAGTATGGATGTAATATATGAATGAACATAATTAGGTTTAATTACAAACTGAACACATGAGATCTCCAGCAGTAACAGAGAGTCAGTGAACTGACCTGAGAGCCTCCAGTCTGCAGTTTGGACTCTTTAGTCCAGAACTCAGACGCTCCACTCCTGAATCCTCCAGAGCGTTCTCACTCAGGTCCAGATCTCTCAGATGGGAGGGGTCAGACTTCAGAGCTGAGGCCACGACTTCACATTCAGCCTCTGAGAGTTTACAGCCAGTAAGTCTATAACAACACATATATTACAACATGTGTTTAAAAGAGGGAACATTATATTAACCTCAAAGACTTCATGAGTAAAGATTTGACATACAGTATGTTCTGAATGACATTTGCTGATGCCATTTTATATTATGTGTAATAATATGAAATGATTATTATAACTGAGTTTAATGTGTGCGTTAATGTGTGATCACATGTCTGTGTTGGCTACCTTCTGCTGTCAGAGGCTGTTGCTAGATTGCTTCTCTGAACATCTGAACATTTATTTTGAACACAATCACAAATAACAAACCAATAAGGTTTCAATCTTTTAAACTAAATACCATCAGCAAGATGTTCTCCGTATATCAGCATTAAGACATATCTCTGGTATTGGTGGGGAATTATATAGATCCTAATTTAAACTCTAATACATGGTAATAAAAACCTCTGTGTTTAAAGATAAAGAAACTAACAGAAAGTAATAATAACTGATAACTGTAAGTCCTGCTGTGTGGTGAGATCACATGCTGAGAAACCTCTAGAGTCCTTCATGTGTTTGACATGACGCCTCCCTCCCTCAAAGGAGTATGAAGAGAGAAACTGTTCAATCTAACAGTTATTATAAATAAATAGAAGAACAGTTTTAATTTGCTCTCAGTTTTTAAACAGCAGAAATGTGATAGTGTTTATTTGAATAATTAAACTTCTGATCCACTTCAGTTTATAAAGTTAATCACATCTGGACTCACTTGGCCTTCCTGCAGTTCCTCACAGCTGGAATCAGTCTCTGTTTCCCCTCCGCTGATGTTTTGTACTTCTTCAGGTCAAACTCATCCAGAACCTCCTCTGACATCTGCAGCATGTCTGCCAGAGCAGAGCAGTGGATCACAGAGAGTTTCTTTGATCTTTTCTTTGACTTCAGGAACTCTGTGATCTCCTGATGTACTGAGAGGTCCTTCATCTCTGTCAGACAGTGGAAGATGTTGATGCTCCTGTCAGGAGAGCTTTTATCACTTCTCAACTTCTTCAGGTTGCTGATTGCTCTCTGGATGGTTTCTGGTCTGTTGTCTGTGCGACCCAGCAGGCCTCCTAACAGTCTCTGGTTGGACTCCAGAGAGAGGCCGTGGAGAAAGCGGGCAAACAGGTCCAGGTGGCCATTTCTGCTACAGAGTGATTTCTTCATGGCTCCTCTTAGGAAGACATCCAGGGATGGGTACTCCTGATCTCTGCTGTTACTGTTCTTATAGGGCCAGTCTCCCTGCAGGAAGTCCTTCAGCACCTTTGTGTCTCTGTTGGTGTAACAGTGCAGCATGTAGACTGCAGCCAGGAACTCCTGAATGCTCAGATGAACAAAGCAGTAGACTGTTTTCTGGAAGATCACACTCTCTCTTTTGAAGATCTGTGTACAAACTCCTGAGTGCACCAAGGCCTCGGTGAGATCAAGGCCACAGCGCTGCAGGTCTTCTTGGTAGAACATGATGTCTCCTTTCTCCAGATGTTCAAACGCCAGCCTCCCCAGCTTCAGGAGAAGCTCCCTGTCAGCCTCCGTCAGCTGCTGTGGACTCGTCTCATGTCCCTCTTCATACTTCTGCTTCTTCCTCTTGGTCTGGACCAGCAGGAAGTGTGAGTACATGTCAGTGAGGGTCTGGGGCAGCTCTCCTCTCTGGTCTGTAGTCAACATGTGGTCCAGAACTGCAGCAGTGATCCAGCAGAAGACTGGGATCAGACACATGATGTGGAGGCTCCTGGAGCTCTTGATGTGAGAGATGATTCTGCTGGACAGGTCTTCATCACTCCATCTCCTCCTGAAGTACTCCTCCTTCTGGGCGTCAGTGAAGCCTCGTACTTCTGTCACCCTGTCCACACACTCAGGAGGGATCTGATTGGCCGCTGCAGGTCTGGAAGTTATCCAGACGAGAGCCGAGGGAAGCAGCTCCCCCCTGATGAGGTTTGTCAGCAGCACGTTGACTGAGGACTGCTGAGAGACATCAGACACAACCTCATTGTTTCTGAAGTCCAGAGAAAGTCTGCTTTCATCCAGGCCGTCAAAGATGAGCAGCACTTTGCAGACAGCCAGCTGCTCTGCTGTGAGCTTCTGTAAGGTTGGATGGAAAACATGGAGCAGCCTGAGAAGACTGTACTGCTCACCTTTGATCAGGTTCAGCTCCCTGAAGGAGAGCGGGATCACCAGACTGACATCTTGGTTTCCCAAACCCTCGGCCCAGTCCAGAGTGAACTTCTGCACTGAGAAGCTTTTTCCAACTCCAGCGACTCCGTTGGTCAGGACCGCTCTGATGGGAGTCTGTTGGTCAGGTGAGGCTTTAAAGATGTCCTGGCACTTGATTGGAGTGTCATGGAGGGTCATCTTCTTGGAAGCTGTCTCCAGCTGCCTCACCTCATGTTGGGTATTAACCTCTTCACTCTGGCCTTGTGTGATGTAGAGCTCAGTGAAGATCCTGTTGAGGAGGGTTTCACTTTGATCAGTTCCTTCAGTCACACGTTCACATCTCCTCCTCAGACTGAGCCTATGTTCATCTAGAACCTCCTGCAGACCACGTTCTGCTGGAAGAGAGGAAACAGGAGAGAATCAGGAAATGCTTTTGAGAATCTAAAGGAAGGATCCTAGCCATCAGATATATTTACTATCTTCTGTAGAAGTATTTGCAGGGCTAAAGTTCTCCTTTAGATCTGTCCAGTGTTTCTACAAAGGAAAAAACTGCTGTCTGTTTTAAAACACTTAAACAATGCCTGGAAGAAGATCAGAGGACTCTGAGCCAATGAGAGTTCATCCAAGAGTAGAGACCCAGCGCCCCGACGGCCTAAAGACGCTGCATGTGTTCGGCCTCTTACCTCGTACAGAGCTGCTCTGACTGGCTGTCTGCAGGCCAGCTCTGGTTCTGGATCTCTTTCCACACTGGGGACAGGAAGGGTCTCCTGATGGAGGTCTCTGCTCCCAGTATGAGGTGATGCACTGTCTACAGAACCAGTGTCCACAGCTGGTAGAGACTGGATCCTTCAGGACGTCCTGACACAGAGCACAGCTGGACAGCTGCTGCTCCACAGGAACACCACTCTTCCTCTTCCCTCTGTGGAGAGGAACACATCCTTTAGAGGAGCTGATTCTCAACAAAGGTTCAACAGGGGGGCAAATTCTATTTTGATTTTAGAAAAAAGGTTTATATCTGTATATACAACACATTCTCACTCCCAACTCGGCCTATGTTGACGTCATGTCAGGGTCCCTGTCGTCACTTTCCAACGCAAGGGGGGGCCCTTTGGCGTCGAGTTTCAACTTTCGGCGATGTCCATAGACTTCCACAGAGCTCCTTGAACGTATGTAGTAGACGAGTTGATATCGCGAGCGAATGCTCCCCGCTGCGTTGAAATTCAACGGCCGCGGCCGGTTCTCTGCTGAAGCATACGATGCGAGACTGCGTTGCATTAAAAACATTATGCTCTCTATTGTCTTTATTATGCTTTAAACGTTATGTCAGGATCCCTTGGCGTCACTATCAAACACAGGGGGGGGGCTTTAGCGACAATATTCAACTATCAGGGCGTCCCATTGACTCGCATAGAGCTCCCTGAACGTTGGTAATAGAGGGGTTGGGAAAATTTTCTCCGCAGACCCATTCTCTCAGCGTTTATCAACCTTTTTCTTACTCAACATCAAGCCACACTTATTGTTTTTACTTCTTTATTTGAATTGAATAATGTAGGACTTTAGTTCCCGTCAGTTATGGGGAGAGTAGGGGCTCAGAAAACTGAAATCTGTATTGTTTCATCGTTTTTTCCTTCTAATTTTATATTCTTTTCTAAACCACACTGTTATCTACTCAACAACAACACATCATTATCCTTGTGTTTATTTATTTGTTTGATTGTATAATGTTGGACATTTGGAGTCTGTCAAGACCGAGGGTCGGAGCAGCTCATTCGAACACAGGAAGCTGTATTTTCAAAATAAGAGTTCATTTTAATATTATGTTTGACAATATATTTTTGTCGCCTAGCGGTTAAAGCATGCTATTGAATTGTTTTGTTGAAATTATGTTATATTTGATGAAAACATAAAAATATTAAGAGTACATACAAAATAGTGGGAAAGTAGAAGGTCAATGATAGAAATATAGATGAAAATATCAAGAAGATACTGTAAGTGATCTTGTTGCGACCTGGCTCAGAAGGCCACAACAAAGAGGAGACACAACACATTAACGGGTAGAAAAAGGTGTTTATTTGCACCAACAGGTCACATAAACACTGGGTATACTCATCAGAGCCTGGTGCCTGCAGGAGAAAGCAGAGAGAAGCAGAGAGGCTCTAAATAGCTGGGCAGGGCACCAGACCCAGGTGCCCTTAGTTACTGTAATCAAGGTAATCACTGGAGCCAATGCAGGACCACTTTTTCCAGACTTCAAAACAGGTAGGTCAGTAGACATCCTACGGCTCTGCATACGCGTAATAGTATAAACTGGAGACACACTTGGAAATTGCAAACCACTCTCCTCTGGCTCTACAGATGCCAACGGCCTGGAAACCACCACAGGCGGTGGCACACACGCCCACACAGCACTACCAGCAAGATCGTTGCCCAAAAGTGGCAACGCGGGACGCATGCCGATAGACACAACTCCCCGTACCAGCTCACAATCCAGCACTACTGTTTGACGTCGCACAGGAATCAAGCCCATCTCCATTCCCCTCATCAGCACAAAATCCCCCGTCTCTGTCTCTGATGAAAAAGGCAACACTGACTCAATAATAAATGAGTATCTAGCTGCTGTGTCACGCAACACCTTAATTGGAACATACTTGTCACTACCAACTACTGACACAACGGCTTCCGTTATGAACGGCCCAAAAACAGAACTCACATCCAAATCGGCACAAACCAGCTTCTTATCAGGCACCATGCCCGATCCTACACCCTGCGGCTTTTTAACCAAAACGGCAGAACACCACATGGCTGGAGCATATGATGAAGAACGAGGCTTCCCGTCAGGTTCCAGCAACGGACACTGCTCCTTCCAATGACCCTCTTCTCGGCAATAATGACATTGCCTGGTGAAAACTTTGCACCACCGCGGGAATAGCCACCATCTTCTCCACGTCTCCAATCACCCCTAGACCACTTCTCAGTAAAACTGCCCTTATGTGTCAACACAAAATCGTCTGCTAGTTCAGCAGCTCTGAGCGCGGTGCAAGGTTGCTGCTCATTTACATAAGTGGCCAAGCGCTGAGGGATAACCTCTTTAAATTGTTCCAATACAATGAGTTCACAAAGACCGTCAAAACTGGCAACCTTTGTTGCCGCGCACCACCGCTGAAAATGAGAAGTCAAATCACGGACAAACTCCATGTGTGTCTGCTTATCCCATTTGACCCAACTTCTGAACTTTTGACGATACGCTTCAGGAACCAGTTCGTATGATTTTAACACTGCTGATTTGAACACTGCTGATTTTACTCTAGCAGAGTCCAAAGCATTTTCGCCACAAACAGCTGAATAGGCCTCCTGTGCTCTCCCAGTGAGTACACACTGAAGTAACATCACTTTGTCCGAATCTGACCAGTTTCTTGCTTCTATGCATTCAAATAGAGTAAAAAAGATGTCAGGGTCACGCTCATTAAACTTTGGCACTAACCGCAAGTAAGAAATAATATCGCCATTACCTGATGCCGACCTATCAGAACCATCCTCCACCGGAGCAAGCTTGCCCTCTCCAATCAGCCGCAATCTAGCATATTCCACCTCACATCTCATCTTCTCCACCTCTAAACGCTTCTCTATCTCCTGCTGCTGACCCCTCAACTTCTCCTGCTCCATCCCCAACTCCAACTTCAACCTCTCCTGATTAAACTGCATGGCCAAAAGCTCCTTTTGCTGCTCGAACGTCAAACCAGCTGTCTGAACCACTACCGGCACGACCCCTGCCGCCCCAGACTCGCTCTTCTTCAACACTCCCCGCTCAAACAAAGCTGACACGATGACAGCCTTAATCTCATGTTTCCGCTTGCTCCCTACAACAGCAATTTCATTATGCTCTGCTATATCGACCAACTGCGCCTTCTAGCAATCATCTAAGAAAGACACTGAGGGCGCATCCACAAACGCCGACAAAGAAGCCATAATATTTTACCTATAACCAATCAGAAAGCAACATTTAAAACTGCCAACACGCATGGGCAAAAGACAAACCCAACAGAGACTTTTCCCCCTAACTGCCTAACCAAAATGTTACTACTCTCGCCTAGTCTTCATGTGGCTTGCGGCGGCTAATTACGCACTGGAACCCGGCGGAGTTATGGAGCGACCTGCACGCAGGTAACACCAAGAAATCACGCGGATGTGCCCCCGAGACAGCTGTCCGAAAACAGCTGACACTAACCACGTCGCCACAACACTACGAAAAAAACAAACAGACACAAACAAGGGGAAACGCCACTTAAGCCTAGCGGTGAAAACTCTTTACAAAAGCGTAACAAACAGCAACACCTTACCTTCTGATTGTTACACAAAACCTGACGACATGTCAAACACTAAAGCTTCCTGAAACCCAAAAAACATGATGTGTCCCCCAAATAGCAGTGCCAAGCCAGCACACAGCTGGACCACATCAACTAATCAGCTGCTCAACTGACGCCATGTGCTCTGAGCACTACATAAACTTTCTGGGAATAACCCGTCGGGCGAGTCCCCATTTGTTGCGACCTGGCTCAGAAGGCCACAACAAAGAGGAGACACAACACATTAACGGGTAGAAAAAGGTGTTTATTTGCACCAACAGGTCACATAAACACTGGGTATACTCATCAGAGCCTGGTGCCTGCAGGAGAGAGCACAGAGAAGAGCAGAGAGGCTCTAAATAGCTGGGCAGGACACCAGACCCAGGTGCCCTGAGTTACTGTAATCAAGGTAATCACTGGAGCCAATGCAGCACAGACGGAACTGAGGTTACCTACTGTAACCCCAGCTTCTATGAGTAAATGGCGCAGCCCTCTAAGGCTATCGCTATTGGGTAATCCCCCTGCGCCCCCGCGCAGCACTGAAACACTTGTATTCCACGCCCACCCGCAAGGTGGGCCCCACCCTCGGGCCTCCTTTCAGTATAAATAGGAAGGAGGCCCGGCAATCTGCTCCCATACCAAATAACTTTTCTTCAGCTATTCATAGAGCCAGTGGGGCCCAGCGCTTAGAGGGCTGCGCCATTTACTCATAGAAGCTGGGGTTACAGTAGGTAACCTCAGTTCTATCTCGTATATGGCTTCGCCCTCTAAGGCTATCGCTATTGGGTTAAGGGCGAAGCATGATGTAGTCTGCGCCCCACTGGGTCCGCCCGGCACTAGAAGCACAGACACACCTGCTAAATAACACCCCCCTGCCTGTTGTGCCATGCGTAATCGAGCATCACCGTACCTGGAACATAGCAAAACATGCCTATCTTCCCTGACGGGGTGAAGGCTGGGAACAATACATACCGGCCGCTGTGAGAAACACTTTGCCCAGTGACAAAAAGAGGGGGAACAGCAGCTCTCTGTGTGTCAGACAGGAGAGCGCCTAACTGGATCCCTGACGTCACTCACTCTGACCAGGCACTCCGTACAGGGTGTGTCAGAGAGGAATGGGAGACATCCTTCAAATAAAAATGAATCAATGAACAGGGGGAAGACCAAGATGCAGCCGTGCAAATGTCTTCCACTCCACATTCCTCCGTGCAAAGCCGTGGAGGAGGAAATTCCTCTGGTGGAGTGCGCATTGATGTTCTCCGGGGGCTCCACCCCAGAGGAGACATGCCTGTGACACAGCCTCACACAACCTGTGTGACAGCCGTTGTGCAGACAGAGGCTGCCCGATCGAGCGCTCTCTATAATGCACAAACAGGCGCTGAGAATGGCGCAAGGCAGCCGTGCGCGCCACATAGCAGGACAGCTCACGCACAGGACAGAGGAGATGAGACGTGGCTTCTTCCTCCGACCTGTGAGGAGGGGGAAAGAAGCCATCCAAGGTGATCACTCTCCACTCTAAAGAGCTTGTGATGACCTTAGGCATGAAGCCGGGTTAGGGCGTCAAACAGCTGAGCTGCATCTCCTTGGATCCGGAGGCATGACGGAGCCCCAGAGAGAGCAGACACATCACTCACCCTTTAGCTGATAGAGTCTAAAGTAATACTACTTTGTCTGACACCAGTTTAAGGGGATCCTGGTCTAAAGGCTCAAATGGGGCTTTGCTTAGTGCGCGTGACACCAAAGCCAAATCCCACTGAGGCGCCAGTAAGCGTGACACAGGTCTGAGTCTCCGTACTCCTCCATAACACGGCTGCTGCGCTCTGCGAGCCCCTCGGTTAAATTCTCCTGGAATATACGATGCTCTGATGAGAGCAACGTGTGTGCGCGCCCAGAACAGCAGCCGCCTGGCTGCGTTCAGAAGCTGTGCAGATCGTACTCCTCCCATGCGATTGAGGTAGGCTGCTTCCATAGCCGTGGCCTGTTGTCTGAGCGAATCAACACATTGATTGAACAATGGGGCGACTCCCCCGTTCTTTTCCGAGATTTAGAAAAATAGCGGGGTAAAAACCGCGCAAGACTCTGTTCCTGGGAGGACAGGAGTGTTTCTTGTATCCCATGGAACTGCTGGGGGGAGAGGCTTCTCTGTGATGTGCCGTAATGGTCGTCATGGTGACGAGCCACGCCATCGCCGCCGCTGCCCGTGAGGCAAAAGGGCTGCGAGGGAGTTTCCACACGCTGCATTTCACTCCGTCTCTCATCATGAGGCGCCCTACACGCCCAGGGGATGAGAGGTGTGTGCATGCTGTCCACACGAGGCCTTATAACGGTGCTCGTGGTTATTATGACCGTGTGTAGGAGGCATATCTGGGACAGAGGAATGCCGCGAGCTCTGCAGTTTATAAACCAATAGGTTAAAACAGCAGGCTTCTGCAGCGAATGAACCTCCTCTGGAGTGTCCCCCTGTTGGAAGAGACCCAGGGGGATCATCACGTGACCAGCTGACGCCAACGCAGAGCAGCTGCGTCACGGAGAGGGCTGTGTGGGTTGTGACACGCCGGAGGAGACCTGTCAGTTCCTCCCCTCGCTGCCCGAGAGTCGCGCTCTCATGCTGGCTGAGTTTATCTCCACTCCCAGATAACGATTGTCTGAGAGGGAAGAGGACAGCTCTTCTTCCAATTAATTATGAAACCCAGGCTTTGACAGATGCGATACGAGATGTACCGTCTGGAAAGCAACTTCCTCCCTGGGGCGAGCCAGCAGATAGCAGGTCGTCCAGAGGAAACACACTCTCATCCCTCCTCTGTGGAGTGGCTCCAGCCTTCTCTACATAAATGCGAGGAGCCAGGAAATATTCGAACGGCAGACGATTGTCTGGTCTGATATTCCCTGAATGGAAAACGCAGGAATTTCCTGTGTTTTGGGATGATGGGTGGAAGGATGCATCCTTCAGGTGGAAGTATGCATCCTTCAGGTGGAAGTATGCATCCTTCAGGTGGAAGTGAACCAGTCGTCCTGGTGAACACATTCCAGCACCTGTTTGATCGTCAGCATGTGGAATACTGACAGATCCAGGACGTCTCATTCCCCCAGTCTTTTTCGGGATTAGAAAAATAACGGGAGTGAAAACCCCTGATTTTCCTCCCTTTGAGGAACCCTGGAAGTATCCTCTTTCAACAGGAGTTCCAGCAGCTCGGATTGGAGTGCAAGACATAGCTTCTGGGAGGACAGGAGTGTTTCCTGTATCCCATTGAACTGTGGGGGGGGGGGGGGGGGGGGCGAACTGCAGGACGTATCCTCTGCTGATCAGCCTGCTCATCCATTTGTCCATCAGACACACGCGCTGCCACTCTGAGAAACACTCTAAGAGCGGGCGCACATGCTCGAGATGTTCTGTGGTCGTCATGGCAACGAGCCACGCCAGGGAGCCTCCACACGCTGCGTTTCAATCCGGCTCTCATCATGAGGCGTGTACAGGCTCAGGGGATGAATGGAGGTGTGTGCAGTGCTGTCCACATGAGGCGTTATAACGGCGCTCATGGGTTTATTATGACCGTGTGTAGGAGGCGTATCTCGGACAGAGGAATGCCGCGAGCTCTGCAGGTTATTAACCGAGGTTAAAACCAGCAGGCTTCTGCAGCGAGCCCTGCTGTCTACTTAATCAAAAGATTAGTGGCAGCCGGCTTAATTAGCGAGCTCTGCAGGTTATTAACCGATAGGTTAAAACCAGGCTTTAGCAACGAGCCCTGCTGGCTATTAACCGACAGGTTATAGGCAGCTGGTTTACACAGGGCGTGAGGCAACCCCAGGTGGGCTTGGACCGAAAGGGCTGCGCGGGGGCCTCCACACGCTGCGTCTCACTCCGGCTCTCATCATGAGGCGTGTACACGCTCAGGGGATGAATGGAGGTGTGTGCAGTGCTGTCCACACGAGGCGTTATAACAGCGCTCATGGGTTTATTATGACCGTGTGTAGGAGGCGTATCTCGGACAGAGGAATGCCGCGAGCTCTGCAGGTTATTAACCGAGGTTAAAACCGGCAGGCTTCTGCAGATTCTGGACGGGCCAATCGTCCTCCTCGGCCACAGCAACAAGAGTGTCCGCTCTCCGCTTCCTGTCGTCCGAGGGGAGACGAGCGCAGTGCATGCTACCTGCTGGTTTAGAGCCGCGTACGCGTGCTCTGACCCCCGGCAGGATTCGCATACTGCTTTTATCTCTGCAGGTCATAACTCATTATGAACCCAGAGCCACATGAGGGACAACCACGGACGCAGTTGTTGCTCATGATGATTCTCAATTGCTGTGCTTCAGTAACTGTGCTGGTTTGCTGAAAAAAAGAGGGAGCAGATTGCCGGGCCTCCTTCCTATTTATACCGGAAGGAGGCCCGAGGGTGGGGCCCACCTTGCGGGTGGGCGTGGACTACAAATGTTTCAGTGCTGCGCGGGGGCGCAGGGGGATTACCCAATAGCGATAGCCTTAGAGGGCGAAGCCATATACGAAATAGAACAGTTACACCCTATCTACTGACGCACCCACAGGGGCATCACAGATCTCTACAATAAGAGTTTAGTGCAGGACGTCCAAAGATATTAACAGGAGGATGTGCAAAACAGACAAACTAATTAGGCTTTATTCAAACATTAAAGAATACTTTAAGTTAAGGTCTTATTTTGAATAAGAAAAAAGCTTTGGGGGTATCTACAGATATTAAGCCTGACAAAGTACTTAACGTTTAATATATTGCATAATTTGTTTTGGGACTTGACAATCAACTTTCCTGCAGTTAACTATGTTGAAGCACTTATTTTAACTGATATTATACAAATTAATTATACTCTTATAAGATGTATGTAGATATTATAAGAAATGTGCAGAATGACAGTTTAATGGTGGAGGTATTCACACATATTGATAGATGTCTTGTAATGCACTGATGAGGAACCTGCGACACAAGTTTTTCATCTCCGACCTTGTCAGGTAAATAAAGAACACAGAATTATTAAATATAAAACACAGAATTTGTGTGATTATACTAAATGATTTACAAATAAACACCACTGCATATTTACAACTGTTACACATGCTGATGTAACGCAAATGTTTCCAACTTGGGATCAATAAAGTATATCTTATCTTAAGATGATCGATGGCTACTGCCAGATTTGCTAAATGTGCCTCTGAACCTTGACAAGTGCATGTTTCAGGCTTATCAATGAACAACAGGAGGGGTCACAGACATCAGAGCAGCTGTTAAATAAAGCTCTTCTGACCTTAGCTGGCATGTGGGTATATATTAATGCTGCCCATTATGGGCACAAGCAATGTTCACCCATTTATTAATGATATGTTTTAAATGTGAGTGTTTCCTATCCCCTAAACCTCCAGGGATGTTCACAGTTTAATACTGGCAACTTGTTATTGTGGGAAATACGAAAAGTTATTTTAAAACTACAACTCCCAGAAGAGACGTGCCATAGATAGAGAACATGTTGTGAAACACCAGCATGTGTAGTTCTGGGGACGGGGTGGGGGAGGGGGGGACGCGGTGGACCCGTTCAAATCCAGTTTGGACAGTCTGCCGTGGTTCCATCCCATTTCAAAGTGCTGCTCGACGCTCGGCGTAACCCTCGGCACACACTCTCCAATCACAGAGCTTGAGGACTATCACGGGGTTTGTCAAGCGAAGCGGAGAGAATACTTACTTCCGGGTGTAAAATTCTCTAAAGCAACTATGAGCTGCTCCGACCCTCGGTGCTGACGGACTCCAACTTGTGTTTATTAATCAAACAAATAAATAAACACAAGGATAATGATGTGTTGTTGTTGAGTAGATAACAGTGTGGTTTAGAAAAGAATATAAAATTAGAAGGAAAAAACAATGAAACAGCACTATTTTGTTATAAAAACACAAGATAGAATCTGCTGTGAATTAATCGCAATGTAAATATGGAAAGGATGCTGCTCCATCCTCACTCAGAGTGACTTCATGTAGTCATAAGAACAGCAGTGAGTATATTGTGAGCACCACAGACAGTGTCTGGTTTAAACAGGAACATGAATAACCCTGATTGAATATGAGCTGCTGTAGAGCTCTGATCTCCTCTCTGATTCCCCTCAGACCGTCAGAGACCACAGGAGCACAATCTCAACTCTGACAGGCTTTTGGAACAGAGCGTCACAAACTTTAAGCTCCAGTTGAAATGTTTCTCGCTGCATGAATACGCAGGTGACATGAATTTAACATCTTCACTTTATTCGTGTTGCCCGGCACGGATCTGGGTCTTTGCATTGACTCTACATGGGATCTCTCAAAACTCTGTTATATCTGCTAATGCTAAACACAACCAGCTGAGCAGGTTATTACTATTCATTAATAATATATATCATAAACATGCCCAAGTAGTCCAATATATTTAGTTTTGAGAATTTTCAGGCAGGCGGAGCTTCTCTGCCTGCAAATCTTTTTTTATTTATTTTCATTGTGCCTGAGGTATATTTTATATTATATATTAGTATTCAAATGATAATTTTAAACTATATTATGAATTATTTTGCCTGCTCTTTCCGTCCCTCTTTGAACCCTGTGTGAGCGGAGAGGCTCACAATCAGTGAACATAAAAACTGAATCCTCTTCAGGTCACTTTACAGCAGAAACTCTTACCTTGAGGGTCCAGGTTCATCACTGAAGACTGGAGGTTCCCCCATAGACCAGTCACTCTTCAGAGACAGACAGCTGGGGACTGGAGACTCTGCTCTCTCTCTGTGGAAACAACATGTTTTAAACATCATTAGTTCATTCAGAGAGAAGTCTTTCTGTTTCAGCGTCATGCTTGTGAAACCTTTTCCATGTTTGTATTTTATTTGCTGAACCTTTTATTTGCTGAACCTTCATTAATACTATATATCATAAACATGCCCAAATAGTCATTCTGGGGACAATACATTTAGTTTAGAGGATATTTAGTATTGATCAATATTTAAAACCATGTCATGCCACTGGTTAGGGATGGGTACGTTAAGGGTTTAACGGTACTACTACTTTTATCGACACCGCTTATCGATCCGGTCCTTTAACGGTACTCTTATCGGTTCTTTTGAAGAAAAAAAAGGTAAATGAACTAAACAAATTGTAAATAGTGTGAACTTACAGAACTGTAAAAAACAAACAAAAAGTATTTACTGCAGTAACACAGCGGTACAGAGCGACACAGGTGGGGCATACTGTTACGATATCTGAGAGGACCCAAACGCAGGACACGGCAGAGTGTTCAAAAAGGGTTTATTAGTGAACAAAAGGTGCGGGAAGGATAATCCGGCAGGAGTGGCGAGGAAGTGGAGGCTGGTGACGACAACACGGCGGTCAGAGAATGATCCTGGAGCACAGGAAGAAAACACGTTAGCGTCAGAACATCCAGAAATAAGGTAGCTGATAATGCTGAGTAGCCTGGAGGTTTACCACTGTGGTTTAACAACGATCTGGCGCCGACAGGTTGTGGAGCCTCTGCTGATATGCCGTTGTAGATGGCTGATGAGAATCAGGTGTGAGGGTGAACAGCTGATTGCAGCAGGTGAGCCGGGAGCCAGAGTGACAGCCACCACGCCCACACAACAGGCAAAGGGAAAACATCCCCAAGGAGGCGGCTGGAAATTGACAGCCACCACAGTACCCCCCCCCTTAA
Source organism: Notothenia rossii (assembly GCF_949606895.1). NCBI lineage: Eukaryota > Metazoa > Chordata > Actinopteri > Perciformes > Nototheniidae > Notothenia > Notothenia rossii. Next base: position 96,646,879 of record NC_136912.1, read on the forward strand.
GGGACGCCTCCAGGCGGCCTACCTGGTCTACCAGGTCTACCAGGGTTATCCCGGTGGAAGTCCCGTACCAGGGACGCGTCGTCGATGTTTCGTCGGGGAACCCAAGACCTCTCCTCCAGGCCATAGCCCTCCCAATCCACGAGATATTGGAATCCCCTTCCACGGCGACGAACGTCCAACAATCGCCTGACGGTGTAGGTTGGGTGACCATCGATGATGCGGGGGGGTGGGGGAAGAGTCACTGGAGGAGACAAGGGGCTGCTGGCAACAGGTTTTAGCAGAGAAACATGAAAAGTAGGGTGAACCTTCATGTGTGGGGGAAGCTTGAGCTTGACTGCAGATGGGTTAACAACAGAGTCGATGATGAAGGGGCCGACATAACGTGGCGTGAGTTTTTTAGACTCTGTCTTGAGTGGGAGGTCTTTGGAGGAAAGCCAAACACTTTGACCTGGTAAGTAGTTGGGGGCCGGGGTCCTGTGACGGTCTGCGATGAGGCGGTTGCGGGCAGCGGAACGGAGCAGGGCGGCTCGGGTGTCCTTCCACACCTTACGACAGCGTCGAAGGTGGGTCTGAATGGAAGGAACAGCAACTTCCTCTTCCTGTGCTGGAAACAGGGGTGGTTGAAAACCCATGGCACAATGAAAAGGTGAAATACCTGTGGCTGCATTTGACAGGGAGTTGTGGGCATATTCGATCCATGGCAGATGTGGGCACCATGAAGAGGGGTTCCTGAAAGCCACACAGCGGAGAGCCGCTCCCAGGTCCTGGTTGGCCCGTTCCGTTTGCCCGTTTGTTTGAGGATGATAACCCGACGACAGGCTCACCGATGCTCCCAGAGCCCGACAGAAGACTTTCCAAACGTGGGAAATGAACTGGGGACCCCGGTCAGAAACGATGTCGGTGGGGATTCCATGTAGTCCAACAACGTGGTTGACCAGAAGATCTGCAGTCTCTCGGGCTGTGGGAAGCTTGGGGAGAGCAACAAAGTGTACCATCTTGGAAAATCTGTCCACAATAGTTAGGATGATGGTATTACCTTGTGAGAGTGGAAGTCCAGTAACAAAATCCAAGGCCACATGCGACCAAGGGCGACTAGGTACTGGCAGCGGGCGAAGCAGACCAGAGGGAGGTTGGTGGGAGGACTTGGCGCGGGCACATACTGTACAGGCAGCAACAAAGACCCTGGTGTCTTGAGCCATGGAAGGCCACCAGAACCGCTGTCTGAGGATAAACAGTGTGCGATGGACACCAGGATGACACGAGAGACGGGAGGCGTGTGCCCACTGCAGGACCTTGGAGCGGACAGAGATAGGCACAAAGAGATTATTAGCTGGGCAGTTACCTGGGTTAGGCTGCGCCCGCTGAGCCTCCCTAACAAGTGACTCAATCTCCCAAGTAACAGCCGCTACCACGCAGGAGGCAGGCAGGATGGTGTCTGGACCGGCAGCTGGTTCTTCGGAAGCAAACTGGCGAGAGAGAGCGTCCGGCTTGAGGTTCCGTGACCCTGGGCGGTAGGTAAGGGTGAATGAGAAGCGACCGAAATACAGAGCCCATCGAGCCTGACGGGAGTTAAGGCGCTTGGCAGTTTGGATGTAAGCCAAGTTTTTGTGGTCTGTCCATACAATAAAAGGGAGCTCAGCTCCCTCCAGCCAGTGTCTCCACTCCTCTAGGGCAAGTTTGACAGCCAGCAGCTCTCTGTTACCCACGTCATAGTTTTTCTCAGCTTGAGTGAGGCGGCGGGAGAAAAATGCACAAGGGTGTAATTTTTGGTCTCTTTCCGAGCGCTGGGAAAGAACTGCGCCTACCCCGGTGTTGGAGGCATCAACCTCCACAACGAACTGGCGAGAGGAATCAGGGTGGATGAGCACAGGGGCAGTGGTGAAGAGTCTCTTTAGCTCCGAGAAGGCTGCATCGCACTCTGGGGTCCAGGAAAAGCCAGTTGTAGGGGAAGTGAGTCTGGTTAAAGGGCCCGCCACTCTGCTGTAGTCTCTGATGAAGCGCCGATAGAAATTGGCGAAACCAAGAAACTGTTGAAGCTGTTTCACTGAGGTTGGTTTTGGCCACCCTGCCACTGCTTGGATCTTCTCAGGGTCGGCCCTAATCTTTCCTCCCTCAACGATGTAGCCCAGGAATGAGACTGTGTTGACATGGAATGCGCATTTCTCCGCCTTCACAAAGAGTCTGTTTTCCAGGAGTCTCTGCAGCACCTGCCTGACATGGATAATGTGTTCCTCCTGGTTACGAGAGAATATAAGGATGTCATCCAAGTAGACAAAAACTGATCGGTTGAGGAGGTCACGGAGCACATCGTTAACCATCGACTGGAAAACTGCTGGGGCATTCATCAGTCCAAAAGGCATTACCAGATACTCGAAGTGACCGAGTGGTGTGTTAAAGGCCGTCTTCCACTCGTCCCCTTCTCGGATTCTGACGAGGTGGTAGGCATTGCGGAGATCCAGTTTGGAAAAAATTGTGGCTTCCTGGAGGGGTTCAAAGGCAGAGTTGATGAGGGGTAATGGATATCTGTTTTTTACAGTGATGGTATTAAGACCCCTGTAATCAATGCAGGGCCGCAGTGAGCGGTCCTTCTTGGACACGAAGAAAAAACCAGCTCCGACCGGGGAGGAGGATGGGCGGATGACACCGGCAGCCAGGGAGTCATGGATGTAACTCTCCATGGATTTCCTCTCAGGGCGAGACAGGTTGAACAGACGGGAGGAAGGCAGAGGGGCCCCGGGAAGAAGGTCAATGGGACAGTCGTAGGGTCGATGAGGGGGAAGAGAAAGAGCTCGCTGTTTACTGAACACTTCTCCCAGGTCATGATATTCAGTGGGGACAGATGACATGTCAGGCGGCTCGATCTTGGGTGGTGGAGTGGCGGTCTCTGCAGGCGGTAGGGCAGACTGCAGGCATGAGGATAGACAAAAACAACTCCAACTAAGGATTTTGCCAGTTACCCAATTAATCTGGGGGTTGTGTGTTCTTAACCAGGGATGGCCCAACACTATGGGGGCATGAGGTGAGGAAATTAGGTGAAACTGAATAACCTCACGATGGTTTCCAGACAGAATGAGGTTTACTGGCAAGGTGCGGTGAGTGACTTGGGCCAGGAATTTACCATTAAGAGCATTAGCATTAAGAGGTGAATCTAACACTTCGGAGGGAATTCCTGCCTGAACTGCAATATTAATGTCCAAAAAATTCTCGTCCGCCCCCGAGTCCACTAAAGCGAGCAGAGGTAGGAACTGTTGGTTGCAGCAAAGCACGGCTTCTAGCTGCGTTCTGGGTCGGGGGTTGAGAGAGGAGGAAGGGCTCGCCAGAATCCCCACACCTACTGACGAGCCTGACCTTTTGGCAGATTAGGACAGGAGGAAACGAGATGGCTGGTTTGGCTGCAAAAAACACATTCCCCAGCCTGGATCCTTCTAGCACGCTCAGATGGTGAGAGGCGGGCCCTTCCCACTTGCATGGGCTCGTCTTCTGGGGGTGAGGCCGTGTAAGGAATCGGGAAGGATCTGGAGATTGGGGCAGTGGCAGTCCCAATTTGGGGATCAGGTGAGGAGTAGCTGGGATTGGGGTGACGGCTATTCCTATCCCTACGTCTCTCTCTGAGGCGATTATCAATCTTGATAGCTGTGGCAATTAAATTATCCAAGCTAACTGGATCATCCCTAGCAGCTAGCTCGTCTTTAATTGCTTCGTTCAGCCCCTGAAGAAAAATATCCTGCAATGACTCGTTATTCCAGCCTGAGTCTGCAGCAACTGTTCTAAACTCAACTGAAAATTCGGCTACACTACGGGAGCCCTGCCGGAGAGAAAGAAGGCGCCTGGAAGCGTCCCTCCCTCGTACCGGGTGATCAAAAACTTTTTTCATTTCGGAAATGAAAGTATCAAATGATAAGCAAATGTGTGGCTGGCTCTCCCTAACAGCTGTAGCCCAATCTAAAGCACTCCCCTTCAACAGACTCATTACGTATGCTACCCTAGCCCCATCTGTATGATAAGTACTGGGCTGCTGCTCAAAAACGTACACTGGAGCAAAAAGGCTCTACAAATCCCCACATTTCCAGCGTATCGCTCCGGTGTGGGAATGACGGCCTCTCGTAGCTGATAGAGAGGTGCGGCAGGAGCGGGAGGAGGGGCTGCCGGCTGTGCAGCGGGCTGCGGAGGAGAATACTGTGTGGTGAGCAGTTCTACTTGCGTGCCGATCCTTTGCACGTTAGCGGAGAGGTTCCGGAGAGTCTCCACTACCTCACGGAGAACCACAGCGTGATGCCCCACGAGAGCGCCTTGACTGGCCAGGGCTTGGCTGAGTTCGTCCGCAGTCTTGGACTGGTGGCCTGTGTCCGCTGGGTCCATGCTGGCCAGATTGTTCTGTTACGATATCTGAGAGGACCCAAACGCAGGACACGGCAGAGTGTTCAAAAAGGGTTTATTAGTGAACAAAAGGTGCGGGAATGATAATCCGGCAGGAGTGGCGAGGAAGTGGAGGCTGGTGACGACAACACGGCGATCAGAGAATGATCCTGGAGCACAGGAAGAAAACACGTTAGCGTCAGAACATCCAGAAATAAGGTAGCTGATAATGCTGAGTAGCCTGGAGGTTTACCACTGTGGTTTAACAACGATCTGGCGCCGACAGGTTGTGGAGCCTCTGCTGATATGCCGTTGTAGATGGCTGATGAGAATCAGGTGTGAGGGTGAACAGCTGATTGCAGCAGGTGAGCCGGGAGCCAGAGTGACAGCCACCACGCCCACACAACAGGCAAAGGGAAAACATCCCCAAGGAGGCGGCTGGAAATGGACAGCCACCACACATACAGGTGTGCTGCAAGAGGCCTAACGGTTCTTCTGGAGGAAGATTGAGGTATACATAACACACCTGACGGGGAAACGTTACTCGTGGATGGGGGGGGCTACAGAGCTTCTAGAGAGACAGTGGAACCCGGTGCATTCCTCCGTCTGGATGTGGAGCACTTTGATAAATGTTTAGACAAAGTGCTCGTGTTACCGCCCTGACATGCTAAACTCTTATTGCTCTTTAGGTAACGAGCATCGAGACGGGTAAAGTTCAACCACACCTCGGAGGGCTTCTGTCCGTGTGTGTGTGTGTGTGTGTGTGTGTGTGTGTGTGTGTGTGTGTGTGTGTGTGTGTGTGTGTGTGTGTGTGTGTGTGTGTGTGTGTGTCTGTGTGTGTGTGTGTAATATAAAAACGGAATCCTCTTCAGGTCAGTTTACAGTACAAACAGACTCTTACTTTGTGTCTGATGGTCCAGGTTCATTACTGAAGTATGGAGGTGGAGTCAGACAGCTGGGGACATCTTTTAAATCGCTCATCTTCTTCATTCGGAGAGACAAACCAGTAACACTGAAGACACACACACACACACACACACACACACACACACACACACACACACACACACACACACACACACACACACACACACACACACACACACACACACACACACACACACACACACACACACACACACACACACACACACACACACACACACACACACACACACACACACACACACACACACACACACACACACACACACACACGGTTAAAGAACATCAACTCAGTCAGACTTCAGACAGGCCGCTCTCCATTTTTACTGCGCTGAGCTGTCACATGTTATGTTGCTCTGATGATTCAGAAACCAGGAAATAAAAAAGGTTCACAACACTTGCTGAAGTCTCATTGGACTCTAGGACGCTGATGTTCTGACACCCAGTCTAACAGAGTAAATAATGAATGTGTTAGAAAGCAGATGCTGGTGTTAACACTCACCCTGTTGTTCTCCTCGTGCTCCGTTCAGCTGTAAAATGGAGTCTGGCAGTCTGACTTCATACTTTCACTTTCAACTTCCTTCCTGTCTGCAGTTCCCCCTCTTGTTTCATAACCAGCCTGAACATGTACTGGGATTATTTTCAGTAAAATAAAATAAAAAGTAATAATTCAACAGTGTGAAAATAACCCAGTAAACATCCTGCATCTAAACCTTACTTACAGTAAGTTAAAGTGTGTAGGCATTTAAGTCTCTCGGTTAACTGTGAATTGATTTGTTCCCCATTTTATCTATTAAATAAAATATATATATAAATCCAACATGCAATGTTCTTGGGAGGCTGTGGTTTATATTTGTGACTCTGTTAGACTGCTGCTCCTTAACTTCCAGAAACTTCTCTCTCGCTCTCGCTCTACTTCTCGCTGTACTTCTCTCTCTCTCTCTCTCTCTCGCTCTCTCTCTCTCTCTCTCTCTACACATGCACTCTTTCTCTTAAAGGGATAGGCTGCCCTAGCCTGCATTATGCTACCATTACAGTATATACAGTAACACATCGGCAAAGGCACAATGACAAACAGGACAACCACTTAGGAAAGTAGAAAAATAATGTATTTGTAAATCAAAACAAAAAGATCAGAGAAAATACAATTACCCACAGAATGTACAAAACAAAATAAGGCATTTGTTTCTCTCAAAAAAACCATCTTGAAATAAAATGTATCATTCAATGGACAAAAAATGTTCTCAAAATAAATCACAGTTCTGTCAATTTGGCCTCATTATAAAACGTGTATTATAATTAAATCCCAGTAAAATATGTTCACTTTGTTGTAGTTGGTATCTACAGTAATATCTACAGGAGATAAGCCCCGCCTCCTCGCCAGCGCGGGCGTGAACACAACTGCAAGCTACTGTGAAACTAAATCTTTACTAAAACACAACAATCACATCTGCATCAAGGCAACATGAAACACATCTCAGAGAGACTAAGATAACAGGTGTGAATAAAATTGTCTATTTCCCTCGTCATGTTGTTGTGTTCTTTTATTCCAGGAAAGACAAACGACTTCTAAGTTTAACTATTTATTAAAAGAGAGCAAAAGATATATTTCACTCTGTCAGGTTACAGAAATCACAGGCAGCAAAGCTGTAATCTGTAACTCTATTTCCGGGAAAAAGCATTGAACCTCGTGCGTGCATACAATTTTATTATTCAGGGCTCTGCCCGTACATTTATGATTGGTTGAGACTAGATGGGGAGGAGCGTGGTTTAGACTTTGGTTCTCTCTCGTTGGTGCACATGTAACGGGTCACAACCGTAAGCGACCTGTTATCGATCAGGAAACACAGCGAAGCATCTCGGTGTCTTTTCTGGCGTTTATTCTGAGAACAAAACACAATATCCTCCTTAAATCCACGCTGCACATCTTTACAAAAGAAAAGAAAGGAAGGGTTAACATGTAAACAAAGAAAATGACGCAGATCGCGTCTAATTCCCGCCAAAACCACACCACAGATATCACTAAAAGAAATACAATTTCCAGTTCTGTGATCCATGCTATGGTTCTCCTTTCAGAATCCACACAGTTCGGACCAGACAACGGGCTCTGACTTTCGCCATCAGACACAGATGAGTTCATGTCACATTCAACATCAAGACTCCCACCGTCTGCACTAGGAGACACTCCACCACCCTGAGATTCGGACTCTTCATTTACCCTCACGAGGACAGCCTCTGAAGTCGACGAATCTGTAACAGGCTCGGATGAAGCAAGTTCAGATGTTTCACTAACGTCTGATCCGTCTCCAACAGGGAGAAAACTAACCAGCATCAACAGGTTCCTGTGGATAACTTTCTCCTGACCACTGACCGTGTCACGGATCCTGAATGTATGTGTCCCTTTGTTCATGTCCATGACAGTGTAGATAGTAGAGTCCCATCTGTCAGCAAGCTTCTTCTTGCCTCTGTCTCTGCTGTTGGCCATTAACACCCTGTCACCAACGTCAATGGTAGAGCCTTTCACTTTCCTGTTGTACAACTGTGCATGTCTGCGCTGCTCCTTTCCAGCATGAGCCTGAGCGACCTCCATTGCTTCTTTCAGGTCAACAGCAAGACAGGCTACATATTTGTCGTAACTCATCACAGCAGAGTCATGGAAGAATGTACTAAAAAGCACATCAACAGGTAGGCGAGGGACACGGCCAAACATGAGGTAGAAAGGCGCATATCGGGGCTTCCGGTTTGAGCATGTAGAAGGAGGACGCAGTTGCTATCAGCTCCGCATTTTTCATAATATTTTACTAAGATAACGCCGAATTTTATTTAAACTTTGGTACAGACTACATTGATAGAGTTAAACGGAACAATATTGCACACCGTTACGATGAGCAAGGGTGGACGGATCGGTAAAACCCAGCAGCGAATGACTGATTCATTCCCGGGACTCGAGGACAAGCAGAAAATGTCGTCGACGGGGCCTACACAGTTAACGGCTGAGATGCTAGTCATTGAGCTCCAGAAATTGAGCGAAAGTCTTAAGGAAGATTTCAACGCTGCCTTGTCGGAAGCCATGGCCCCGATACTCCCAACACTTGAAGCTATAACCAACACTGTGGCGACTCACACCGCCACCATATCACAGATCGAGAGCACACTGTCTTCCAACTCAGATGACATCGTTAGCCTGCAGCAAGACGTGGCGACCTTGAAGAACCAGCTAGCCTCCGTGTCGGATGATAACTCAGCGCTACACGCTACAGTGGAGGACTTGATATCGCGCTCCAAGCGTCAGAACCTCAGAGTCGTGGGTATTCCTGAAGATATGGAAGGCGCAAACGCTAGGGAGTTTATGTCTCAGTTATTCAAGGAGGTGGCTGGAGATGTCTTACCTGACTCCGGCCCGGAGCTCGATCGCGCACATCGCAGCCTGAGACCCAGACCCAGCCAGGGCTCTCGGCCCATAATTGTCCGTTTCCATCGCTACGTTGAGAAGGAGCAGGTTTTGAAATGGGCCAAGGAACACCGGGAGATGTCCTACCGAGGGCACAGGATCAAATTCTACGAGGATTTCAGCGCCACTGTTGCTAAGAAGAGAGCCGCTTTCAATAATGTGAAGTCCCGGCTTTACAAAAAAGGAGTGCGTTTCGGCATGATTTACCCCGCCCGGCTGAGAGTCACCTTCAACGGTGTGGTCCACTTGTTTGACACTCCCGAGCTGGCTGATCGCTTCTATCAAGAACGCATTCATAAGACTTAAGCTGCCGTGTTTCCATTTCGCTACGGGTTGATTTTACTTTTTTTTGATAACTCCGTTGTTGCCTACGGGTGTGTTTTTGCTAGGCTAGGCTAATTCCGTTTAGCCTGCTCACCAAGCCCGTGTTTTTCTGTTTGGACTCATCATTTTTTCCGGGTGAGTGCAGCACTGTCCTCTGCTGGTGTTTAGTCACCTGCCAGCATTTGTTCTGTTGGTCTGTAGATCGTTGCCAATTTGTCTGTTCTAAAAACAGAATCGTTCTAGTGGTGTTTAATTTAATTTGATATTGTAGGAGGGGATACCACTGCGTGGTCAACTGGTTGTTTAGCAAAGGTTTATCCTGCTACTCACTTTGCTAACCGCAATGTTGAGCTTAAGGTTTTCTTTGTTTTCATTTGTCCTCAAAGATATGTGTTTTTTCTTTTTTAGTAGAGGGTTATTTTGGGAAAAGGTTGGGTGTTTGCCTAGGGGAGGGTCTTTGTTTTTAATATCTAATGTTACTGGTGTGTATGATGCTTGTCCACTACGCTTGTTATGTTACATATGGTTGATGATTTTAATTAATGACTAACCAGAATACAGGTCAGAGAGGGTCTGTAGGCTCTGTTAGATTTATTAGCTGGAATGTCAGGGGACTGGGAGGACCAATTAAGAGGTCGAGAGTGTTTTCACACCTAAAAAGTCTCAATACTGATATTGCTTTTCTCCAGGAAACGCACCTCTGTGTGAATGACCATGCTAGGCTTCGTAAGCCTTGGGTGGGGCAGGTTTTTCATTCAAATTTCAATTCTAAAGCCAGGGGCACAGCCATCATAATACACAAACGTGTTCAGTTTTCAGCTGAACAAACTATTTCAGATCCCGGAGGGCGTTATATTATAGTCAAAGGTGTGCTATATCAGACCCCAGTGATTTTGGTTAATGTATATGCCCCAAATTTTGATAATCCAAATTTTATGACCTCAATTTTCTCCTCTTTACCAAATATGGACACACACCGCCTCATCTTCGGGGGTGATTTGAACCTTGTAGTTGATCCACAGTTAGACAGGTCATGTCCCAAAAGATTTACCCCTTCTTGTATGGCTCGAGCACTATCCACATTTATGAACCAGGTGGGTTGTATTGACCCATGGCGGTTTCTCCACCCGACTAAAAGGGATTTTTCATACTTCTCTCTAGTTCACCGTGTTTACTCACGCATTGATTATTTTTTTGTAGATAAAGCCCTTCTGTCTTCTGTTGGACTGACTGAATACTCTGCTATTGTCATCTCTGATCATGCTCCTCTTGTTCTAGAGCTATCTCTCTCCCCTAGTCCAAGGTGTGGGCCCTGGAGATTTAATACAGGCCTGTTAGCTACCAAAACATTTTGTGAGCATATTTCAAAGCAAATAGACTTTTTTATTGATAATAATAAATCTGAATCCACCTCCCCCTCCCTTCTTTGGGAAACTTTTAAAGCAGTGATGCGAGGAGAGATTATTTCGTATAATGCTCACTCTAGAAAACAAAAGACAAAAGAACAGCGGGATTTGGTTGACGCTATTAGTAAATTAGACAGACAGTACTCGAGTTCTCCCACTCCTGAATTGTATGCTGAGAGGCGTAAGCTTCAATCCAAATTTGATTTGCTTTCCACTGGCAGGGCTGAGTATCTTCTTAGACGGACAAGGGGTACGTATTATGAATACGGTGATAAGGCTAGTCGCCTCTTAGCATCGCAGCTTAAACACCAGTCAGTTTCTCAGTTTATTACTCAGGTCTATGATTCCTCACATTCCCTCACTACGAATCCTACTGAAATAAACGATGCCTTTACCACATTTTACTCCAAGCTGTACACATCTGAACCCCCTATAGACAATACAAATATAGAGCTTTTTTTTGACACTCTGGATATCTCTAATATTGATACTCTCACGCGTGATAGCTTGGACGACCCTCTGTCTCTAGAGGAGATAACTGGCAGTCTTAGGAAGATGCAAAATAACAAGGCCCCAGGCCCGGATGGTTTTCCTGTAGATTTTTATAAAAAGTTCTCGGCCCAGTTAGCTCCCCTTTTATTAGATATGTTTAATGATTCCCTGAAAAATGGTACTCTACCCCCAACACTAAGACAAGCCTCAATCTCCCTTATTCTCAAAAAAGGCAAAAAAGCAGAAGATTGTAGTAGCTGGAGACCTATAAGTCTCTTGAACGCGGATGTCAAACTTCTTGCTAAGGTGCTGACGCCTGGACCCGTGTTTACCAAGGTATTGTCTCTGAAGACTAGACTGGCTTTATCAGGGGTCGTCAATTATCTTCTAACATCAGACGGTTACTTAATATTGTGCTTTCCCCTGCAGTCTCACCAGATGCTGAGATGATTGTCTCATTAGACGCAGAGAAGGCTTTTGATCGGGTGGAGTGGGACTATTTATTCTTTACACTTCATAAATTTGGTTTTGGATCTCGGTTTGTGTCATGGATTAGGCTTTTGTATACTAACCCTACTGCTAGCGTAAAAACAAATTCTCAACTGTCTAAATTCTTCCCCTTGACGAGGGGCACCCGGCAGGGCTGTCCAATTTCCCCCTTATTATTTGCCTTGGCAATAGAGCCCCTTGCCATTGCTCTGAGGTCATCTCCACTTTTCACAGGCATGCGCAGGGCTGGGTTGGATCACCGGGTCTCGCTATATGCTGATGACCTTTTACTCTATATCTCAGATCCAGTCAACTGTATTGGTGACATTCTGCAACTCCTAAATAGTTTTGGGTCATTTTCAGGCTATAAGGTAAATTTTGACAAGAGTGAGTGTTTCCCTGTAAATGAAGTAGCTACTCGCATCCCAGCTCATGCCCTACCTTTCCACCTGGCTCCTACGAGTTTCCGGTATTTGGGTGTAACTATAACTCGCAGTCTTGCTTCCCTTCATGAAACAAACTTCTCTAAGCTAGTCACAGATATAAAGGTGGATTTACAACGATGGGGTACCCTCCCTCTTTCTTTGTTTGGTAGGATTCAATCTATTAAGATGAACATTTTACCAAGATTTCTTTTTCTTTTCCAATGTCTGCCAATTTTTTTACCAAAACAGTTTTTCAATAAGCTAGATGGGATGATCTCTGTTTTTATCTGGGCTGGTAAGACTCCAAGGGCACGCAGGACTACTCTTCAGAGACGTAACAAAGATGGTGGCTTATCTCTACCGAACCTCCTATTTTATTATTGGGCAGCCAACATCCAGAAATTACGTCTTTGGCATAGTTCCTCTGATGCTGATTGGTGCCTAATGGAAGCTCTTAGTTGTCATGCAACCTCTCTGTCTGCTCTGCTTTGTGCCCCTCTTGCATCTTGCCCCTCCAAATATACCTCAAACCCAATTGTTATATCGTCTTTAAAAATTTGGAAACAATTCAGGCAGCACTTTAAACTCTCCTCTCCCTCTCCCCATAGCCCCATCCTTAATAATCACTTGTTTACCCCACCCAAATTTGACACAACCTTTGCATTGTGGAAAAGAAAGGGCATAGTAGTTTTTTCTAACCTATACATTGACGGGACATTCGCAACTTTTGAGGATATTCGTAATAAGTTTGATCTGCCACATTCTAGTCTGTTTCGATTTCTCCAAGCACGGGACTGTGCCCGTACTCACTTTGCTTCATTCCCACTATTGACTGCTAATTCCTTGATGGATGACATCCTCTCACTTAATAAGTTAAGTGGTAGTATAACTGTACTATATGACCTCATTATATCGGCTGGGACCTCTCCACTTGCTGGGGCTGTGGGCAAGTGGGAGAGGGAACTTGGGCTTGACCTCACAGATGAATGGTGGGAAATTGCTTTTAAAAGAGTAAATTCTACGTCCTCTTGTGCCCGACTGACTCTGATTCAGTTCAAGGTTTTGCATCGAATACATTTCACCAAAGCAAAACTTTCTAAATTATTTCCAGGCTCAAGTGATATCTGTGATAGATGTTCTTCGTCAATTGCCGATCATACTCACATGTTCTACTCTTGCTCGAAATTGGCTACATTTTGGTCTGTGTTTTTCGACACTGTATCTAAGGCTCTCAATATTTCATTGTCACCCAGTCCTCACATTGCTATTTTTGGTGTACCTGAAGATTTGACCATGCTGACTAGAAACCAGAGTGATGTTATAGCTTTCGCCTCTCTTATAGCCCGTAGACGTATATTGCTTCAGTGGAAAGACCCAAACCCACCCTCCGCATCTTCCTGGTTTGAAGATTTGTTGTCTTTTCTCCATCTAGAGAAAATCAAATATACACTACGAGGCTCGTCTGATAATTTCCTTAAAAGGTGGAATCCGGTACTCACTTACATTGACTCTCTCACTTCCCTGGAATGTAACTGATAGTCCTATCAATGATATTGTATGTTGAGCTGTGTGTGTCGAGCATCAAACAATTGTATCTGTGCTAAGTCTTTTTATTTATTTATTTTTTCTTAATGACTCTTGTCCAGTTTTGGGTGGGTTATTATTTGTATTTTATTTCCTTTTGTTTTCATTATCATTCCCTTATCCTGTTCCTGATAAAAAAAAAAGAAAAAAAAAAGGGGGGGATTTCATACATGTTTGACGACTGCTACTTCATTGTTGTTTTTTCTCATGTTTCCCAATAAAAATACATATGAAAAAAAAAGAAAGGCGCATATCCCGTTGTCTCGTTTTTCATGAATGTTAGGGTCTGTAACTAGAGATGTCCCGATCCGATCACGTGATCGGGGATCGGAGCCGATCACGTGAATTTCAAAAGATCGGAATCAGGAGGAAAAAAAAATCGGGGATCGGGATCTTTTTTTTTTTTTTAAATACTTTTTTTTAAATGTTGTATTCAATGTTACAAAACAAAAATGACCATATTCAAGTCTTAAAGTCATCCTGAGGCCTTAGTTTTGGTTTCAAATTACAGAACATCATGTATGTGTTGCCTCTTTGGGGCTTGTTTTCATAGACCTGCTTATTTCTCTCAAATCTGGCAACAGAGTGGGCGCAGTGTCTAATTGTAGCAGTAAGCTAACGAGTACTGATAAGCTTTATTTTGTTTTGATCCAATGCTGCACAACTGAACTGATCCAATGCTGCTGTGAAAGAAAGAAGCTATATCCACGTTGGATAGAATATCCAATTTAAATAAAAAAATAACCTTAAGGGACAACTTGAATGCTTTTTTTTCTCTTAATGCATTGCATAAAGATCGGATCGGGAAAAATCGGTATCGGCAAATTGTCAAAATCAAATGATCGGAATCGGATCGGGAGCAAAAAAAGGTGATCGGGACATCCCTATCTGTAACCGTCTTGGCCAGTCACTTTTCTCCTCAGGCGGCAATGCACGAATCATACCACCTAGGGTGCGGTTGAAACGTTCCACACTCCAATTTCCCATGGGGTGGTAGGGGGTTGTGTGTGACTTTCTGATGCCAGACACTCTGAGAAGCTCACTTATGAGATGACTCTCAAAGTTAGCACCTTGATCACTATGGATCCTCTCAGGAAATCCATACACACAGAAGTACCGATCCCACAGCACTTTCGCGACTTGTTTAGCTGTTTGGTCCCTAAAGGGGAAATGCCTGAGCCATCTTTGTGAAATGGTCTGTTATTATTAGAACATCGATGGACCTGTTCTTGGAGTCTTCAGCTGACCAAAAGTCTATACAGACTAGTTCCAGCGGCCTTGTAGATGTTATACTCTCCAAAGGGGCTCTCCCATCAGGCTCAGCTGTCTTACTCACTATGCATCTCTGACAATGACGCACATAATCTCTCACGTCTCTGTCCAAACTTGGCCAAAAGAACCTCTGTCGTGTTAAACTAAGAGTTCTGGACTGGGCTTGGTGTCCGGCTCGGTCATGGACCCCTTGCAAAACGATTGTCTTGAGTGAATCAGGAACAACATACTGGAAACGTTTGGCTTTCGTCTTGTGGTCTCTCGAAACTCTGTACAAAACACCAGGATTGACAACTAACTTGTCCCAGTGTTTGAGGCACTTTGTGACAGTAACAGGTAGGGATGTCCCGATCCCCTTTTTTTGCTCCCAATCCGATTCCGATCATTTGATTTTGACAATTTGCTGATACCGATTTTTCCCGATCCGATCTTTATGCAATGCATTAAGAGAAAAAAAAGAAAAAAAGCATTCAAGTTGTCCCTTAAGGTTATTTTTTTATTTAAATTGGATATTCTATCCAACATGGATACAGCTTCTTTCTTTCACAGCAGCATTGGATCAGTTCAGTTGTGCAGCATTGGATCAAAACAAAATAAAGCTTATCAGTACTCGTTAGCTTACTGCTACAATTAGACACTGCGCCCTGCCCACTCTGTTGCCAGATTTGAGAGAAATAAGCAGGTCTATGAAAACAAGCCCCAAAGAAGCAACACATACATGATGTTGTGTCATTTGAAACCAAAACTAAGGCCTCAGGATGACTTTAAGACGTGAACATGGTCATTTTTGTTTTGTAACATTGAATACAAAAACAAAAAAAAGTATTTATTAAAAAAAAAAAAAATCCCGATCCCCAATTTTTTTCTCCCGATTCCGATCTTTTGAAAATCACGTGATCGGCTCCGATCCCCGATAACGTGATTGGATCGGGGCATCTCTAGTAACAGGCTCTCTGAACTTCTCTCTCCTTGAAGGTCTCCGACGCCTAGAACAAGACACGAGAGAGGATTCTATCATTGAGTTGCTTGTCTCGAAGGTCTTTCTCTGTATAGGATGGCAGGGTACCCGAGCAAGGTGGAACCAACTGAGTTAAGTGTTGCAACACCTCAACAGCACGGACTCTCGGACCAGAATCCCATTCAATATGTGACTGCAACACCGCTGCAACATCTTCCATCACAACAGACTGAGCCTGCACCTGAACTGGTGTGCACGTGGACTGAGGACTGCAGCTCCCTTGACGGTGTGAATCGGGACCACAAGATGACTTGAATGCATCTCGGACCAAAACACATGATACTTTAGAAACTCCGTTGAGAAGACGGAGCATAAGCAACCACAAGTAGTCTGTGTCCAACACTCTCTCTGACAAAGGGCACACGGCTAAGAGCATCAGCTACAACATTTTGCGGACCGGGAATATATTTGATGTCAAAATCATAACTGGCCAGCTTGGCCACCCAGCGTTGCTCACAACAGTCCAGTTTTGGCTTCGTCAGGATATGAGTCAGCGGGCTATTGTCCGTCCAAACCGTGAACTCGTGGCCCTTTAGCCAATGACTAAACTTGTCACACACGGAACACTTCAGAGCCAGAAACTCCAACCGGTGCGCTGGATAGTTCTTCTGTGACTGAGAGAGTGACTTGCTGGCGAAAGCAATGGGTCTTCCACGTGTATCACCCTCCTGGACTTGAGACATCCATCCAGGGATGCATCAGTTGACAACAAGAATGGACGGGTGAAGTCAGGGTGAGCCAGGACAGCACTGCAGATTAGTAAAGCCTTTAGGTCGCCAAAAGACTGCTCCTGCTCATGAGTCCAATCAGACTCACACAACCTCCTGCTCGACACTTTGACGTTAGGCCGCTTACTCTTTCTTTTCACACCTTTCAACAGGTCAAACAGCGGCTTGGCAACAGCAGAGAACCGTGGCACGAAATGCTGATAATAATTGACCATCCCAAGGAAAGATCTTATCCTCTTCTGAGACGGTGTCATGCCATCCAGCTCCATGAGGTCTGCACTCGTCATGTTCGCAATGCTCTCCACCTTAGATGGATCAGTTGAAACACCATTCTCACAAACGATATGGCCGAGAAACTTCACTGTTCTCCGCAGGAAGAAGCACTTCTTGGGGGATAGCTTCAAGTTGTGACCGCGTAGCATGCTAAACACCATCTCCAGGCGATGTAGAGCTGTCTCCTCATCAGGTGCAAACACCAGCAAATCATCCAAGTAGCACAGCAAGCTCAGATAATTCTGGTCACCAAAGATACTGGTCATCATGCGCATGAAGCTGCCAGGGCTGTTGCATAGACCTTGTGGCAACCGGTTGTACTCGAACAGGCCCATTGGCGTTGTAAAGGCTGAGTACTTCTTGTCATCCTCGTGAAGGGGCATGTTGTAAAAACCCCAGGTCAAATCCATCGTACTGAACAGACAGTTGCCTCCCAATGCTGCCAAACAATCCCCTTGGTGGGGAAGAGGGTGGGCATCCTTCAGCGTCCTCTTGTTCAACCACCGAAAATCTGTGCAGATGCGGAGATCCCCATTTTTCTTCCAAACTAGCACCAAAGGGGAAGCATATTCACTGGTTGATTTCCGGATTATCTCTTTCTCCTCCATCTCATTCAGCACTTGGCATAGTTTTTGGTACTAACCAGGGGGCACTCTCCTGTATGGGAGCCTGAACGGTCTGTTGTCTGACAGGTGAATGCGGTGAACGAAAGCCTTCGCCTCACCACAGTCCAGATTATGACGTGAAAATATGTCCTCATACTGTAGAACAAGTTCAGCCATCTTTCCAACACAATCCGCCGACACTTCACACGAGTCAATGTCAACATTACTGAGCCCAATCGACTTGAGTCGCTCTTTGGCTGAATCTGTATCAGCAGCAGGCACACTTTTCTGCGTGTGACAGGACAGGTGATTATCCGAGCTCTCAGCAACATCCATGTCTTCGAGTGCAACACAGGAGAATAAATCAGCCAACTTAGCATTACGCCTCAGCAGAATAGACTTGGTTGTTGTGTTGACAAGCTTAAGTGGAACCCATCTATCTCCCCAAAGCGCGGTAACAAGCCTTGCAACCATGATGCCTCTGGGAATAGAGCGGGACGATGTCGGCTCTGTCATGACAGTACTGCCAGGTGAAATGACTGTGTTTTTGGGTAGTTTACCCCATATGAGATACTCACGACCAGGTTCAAGACAAGTGGCTCAGTTACATCTGATTGTCCCAACCTTGAAGGGAACCTCCTCTCCTTTCCAGGGGTCCAAGCCTGACAGCATGGACAGGAAACGTTCAGTCTCTGGGTCAACAGTTGGACAAGGACCAGACACAGTCTTCCAATAGGACTCACACAGCTTAGATTGACGCAGAACATGTTTTATGACATTTGTTCCTAATATCAACTCATCGTGCTGCCCTGGGACTACAAGTGTGGGAACCAGAATTTTACAGCCATACTCTTCCATTTCCACATCAAACGCACATTTAGGCTTAACACGTAGTCCACCACATCCAATGAGAACCACATCTACATCAATGCGTTTTTGGTCAGTTATTACTCCAGCTTCTCTCAGTCTCACTTCAGCATTTTCACTAATGCTGCAGGCCATCGAACCACTATCCAACATGCCCCCAATCACAGTGTCATTCATCATAACAGGTGTGTAGAAAAGACTGTCACTATGACCAACCCTGTGGATATTCTGATAGACAACAACAGAGCCATCACAAGAGTCCTTTACTGAATTGTAAACAGTCTCAGCATCTGACATATCATCAGTGTGGGGGCTAGTGACATGACCTGTACTTCCTCCCTCAGAATACAGGTCCGCTAGTTTCCCTGAGACTGGGAGCCTTTTGTGGGGCAGTTTGGTCTGGTGTGGCCAGGAGCAAAACAGCCAAAGCATAGTCTTTCAGACATACAATGTGAAGTGGTTGTGTGGCTAGCATCATTACAGACCTTGTAGGCAGGCTCTCTGGAACGTTTGCCATTGAGCTGGAGTGAAACCTCCCACCTTGGGTCGGACGGGCTGTATCATGCTGCTGTACTTTGACCATCATTCCCTGACAAATGTCCACCATCCTAGAGAGCAGCTTCTCCTCTGACTGTTGGAGATTTTGTGCCAGAGTTGGCACAGGAGCATAACATGCAGCAGAGCGGGGCTCGGACCCAGCTGGTACGGGAGATGAGGAAGGGGAAGGGGAGTGAAACATATGCGGCTGAGATTGGGGAGAGAGGGACATAGGGCTCGGAGCCTGGCATTGCTCAGGTACTGCTGGGATTTCCATTAGTGAACTGAGCTGCTCGGAGGTGACACTGGCAGTGTGACTTTTTAACTGACCGACATTAGCAGTCCTGCCGTTAGCTCTTATCTCCCTCTGATAATCATCAATCCTCAGCTGTACATCACGCAAAGTCCATTCGTGGATTGGTTTGCACTTTGAAACACAGGCAAGTTCTGGATCAGGGCAATAATTAACAAACATGAGAGCCACCTCATTGTTCATGTCCTCTGTGTGCTTTCCTCGTCTGCGCAGGCCCTCAATGGCTAGGTCAGCGGCTCTGTTCACTCTTATCCAGTAATCTACTGGGCTCTCTCTGTGCTTAGGCATTGTGGCATAAAAGTCTGCAAGGGGAAGGCATGAGGAAACATCACTGAAATACTGAAGAAGAATGTCATATATCAGTTCTGATCTATTCTTTACATCAAGCGCTGCATTACTGCGCAGGGCAATCTTCACAATGTCTCTGGCCTTGCCCATCAGATGACTAATTCTTTCCTCAGACTGTTCCTGCACCGGAACAACTTGTTTTCTGATGTAGATCTTAATAACATCAATCCAGTCTGGGACTGAGAGTTTGTCAGTACTGTCACCTTTGAATTTCTGTAACTCTCTGTCAGGTTTAACATGTACTGTCACATGTGGGATGTCATGTCTGGTAGTCTCACATTGTGTATTGTTATTCACAGAAGCAGCATTACAATCAGTATTCATGTTTACAACACCAGCTGACATCAGCTTTGCTACAATAGATTCACCGATTTGTGCTCCTAACTGTCCTACCATGTCTGTTAGATGATGAATGGCTTCTACATCACTGCCAGAGCTGGAAGTATATGGACCCTCCCTCACAGACACTCTAGTAGGGGTATAACCAGGGCTCTGACCCAACCCAGTGTCAGCATAACCATCCAGTTTAGCTGTTGAATGTCCCACTTCCCTACTACTAGCTAAACCAAGCACCTCTTCCTTTTGGCAAAATAGGACTTGAAAATGAATTTTCCATGTTCACTGTCGAGACTGTTGATCATAAAATGTACTAGCGTTGTGTTTAACTTTTAAATAAAATGAATTAAGCATACATGGAAAGACACTGAGTAATACACTAAGGACAGGCAATGTAAAACATGAACCCTGCAACCACATTCCTTCACAAACTAACCACACAGTAAACTTGAGTGAAGATCAGGATATCTGCACAGCATCCGCGGCGATGAGCATCAAGCTGATCTGACGATCCAAAGGGTCACGGCACCAGTGTAACGGGTCACAGCCGTAAGCGACCTGTTATCGATCAGGAAACACAGCGAAGCATCTAGGTGTCTTTTCTGGTGTTTATTCTGAGAACAAAACACAATATCCTCCTTAAATCCACGCTGCACATCCTCCGCAGCACTCACTTCAATGTCATCTTTAGTATTTATAGATTAAGAGATGAACAAGAAAGTCTTATCAAGTAATCTCACAAAAATACAAACACAAACATACCTGAGAACAAAACACAATATCCTCCTTAAATCCATGCTGCACATCTTTACAAAAGAAAAGAAAGGAAGGGTTAACATGTAAACAAAGAAAATGACGCAGATCGCGTCAAATTCCCGCCAAAACCACACCACAGATATCACAAAAAAATACAATTTCCTACGGTGAAAACCAAACAAAAACGGGTCAACAAGGTACCCAAATTAACACTCAACAACACACATCACTTCCATCAACCCAAACAGCCGGTCCATCCCACAAAACCGCAATGATTTGTAACACCTCTCCCAGCACAGCTTACCCTCCGCAGCACTCACTTCAATGTGAGGGGAAAGCGGAAATGACATACAGGAAATAGAAAAAGATGTACAACGGGAAAGTGTTCCCACCAGAAACATAACTCAAAAACATCAAAAGTAAACAATCTCATAAAAATAAAATTCACAACCCATTATAAATCGTAATTTATAACTAAATTTATGTCTACACATTTTTAACTCCGTTACACACAGACTTAGACAAAAGTCTCTTGGCAACACGATCTCCAATCAGCATTCGGCCGGCCTGTAAAGGTCCCTTCCTCCTCTAGTCACGCTATCCTATGTAATTTGTTTTGCTGAAGTTTCTACATAGATAGTGGAATCCTTCATTATGCCGGATCCCAGTTTTGCGTGGGCGCGAAGCTCACACACACCCACAGACAAGGCATGAGCCTCAATAACTCTTTGTCTTCTTACAGTGTCTGCACCTGACCTTGCTACATTTCTTTTGCAAGATAAAACTCTCATGAGCACTGTCACGGCTGCTGCCTTCCTGGTCCTCTTAACTGTGTTAATCTGTGTTGTATGTAAATGAGCTGTGCGGTTGCCCTGTCGTGATTGGCTACCATCTCCTGGTCCGCCTCCTCAAGATTGTGATTGGAGCACGCCGGGCCCGGCGCACTCCAATCGCAGCGCACAGCCTGCGCACACCTGCTGGAGATGACTACAAAGCCTGGGGACAATTATCACTCTGGAGGCTCTGTATGTGGACAGACGCCTCTCGCTACTTGCTCTTAGAGAATTCTGTTCACTGTGGTAAAACTAGTGTGATTAGTTAGTGTCTAGAGTAGCTTAGTTAGTGTCTAGAGTAGCTTAGTTAGTGTGTAGAGTAGCTTAGTTAGTGTCTAGAGTAGCTTAGTTAGTGTAGAGTAGCTTAGTTAGTGTGTAGATTAGCTTAGTTAGTGTGTAGAGTAGCTTAGTTAGAGTCTAGAGTAGCTTAGTTAGAGAGTAGAGTAGCTTAGTTAGAGTTTAGAGTAGCTTAGTTAGAGTGTAGAGTAGCTTAGTTAGAGTTTAGAGTAGCTTAGTTAGAGTGTAGAGTAGCTTAGTTAGAGTCTAGAGTAGCTTAGTTAGAGAGTAGAGTAGCTTAGTTAGAGTTTAGAGTAGCTTAGTTAGAGTGTAGAGTAGCTTAGTTAGAGTTTAGAGTAGCTTAGTTAGAGTGTAGAGTAGCTTAGTTAGAGTGTAGAGTAGCTTAGTTAGAGTGTAGATTAGCTTAGTTAGTGTGTAGATTAGCTTAGTTAGTGTGTAGAGTAGCTTAGTTAGAGTCTAGAGTAGCTTAGTTAGAGAGTAGAGTAGCTTAGTTAGAGTGTAGAGTAGCTTAGTTAGAGTGTAGAGCAGCTTAGTTAGAGTGTAGATTAGCTTAGTTAGTGTGTAGAGTAGCTTAGTTAGAGTCTAGAGTAGCTTAGTTAGAGAGTAGAGTAGCTTAGTTAGAGTGTAGAGTAGCTTAGTTAGAGTTTAGAGTAGCTTAGTTAGAGTGTAGAGTAGCTTAGTTAGAGTTTAGAGTAGCTTAGTTAGAGAGTAGAGTAGCTTAGTTAGAGTGTAGAGTAGCTTAGTTAGAGTGTAGAGTAGCTTAGTTAGAGTGTAGAGTAGCTTAGTTAGTGTTTAGAGTAGCTTAGTTAGAGTGCAGAGTAGCTTAGTTAGAGTGTAGATTAGCTTAGTTAGTGTGTAGAGTAGCTTAGTTAGTGTAGAGTAGCTTAGTTAGAGTGTAGAGTAGCTTAGTTAGAGTGTAGAGTAGCTTAGTTAGAGTGTAGAGTAGCTTAGTTAGAGTGTAGAGTAGCTTAGTTAGTGTAGAGTAGCTTAGAGTGTAGATTAGCTTAGTTAGAGTCTAGAGTAGCTTAGTTAGAGTGTAGAGCAGCTTAGTTAGTGTGTAGAGTAGCTTAGTTAGAGTGTAGAGTAGCTTAGTTAGTGTTTAGAGTAGCTTAGTTAGAGTGTAGAGTAGCTTAGTTAGAGTCTAGAGTAGCTTAGTTAGAGTGCAGAGTAGCTTAGTTAGTGTTTAGAGTAGCTTAGTTAGTGTTTAGAGTAGCTTAGTTAGAGTGTAGAGTAGCTTAGTTAGAGTGTAGAGTAGCTTAGTTAGAGTGTAGAGTAGCTTAGTTAGTGTAGAGTAGCTTAGAGTGTAGAGTAGCTTAGTTAGAGTCTAGAGTAGCTTAGTTAGAGTGTAGAGCAGCTTAGTTAGTGTGTAGAGTAGCTTAGTTAGAGTGTAGATTAGCTTAGTTAGTGTGTAGAGTAGCTTAGTTAGTGTAGAGTAGCTTAGTTAGAGTGTAGAGTAGCTTAGTTAGAGTGTAGAGTAGCTTAGTTAGAGTGTAGAGTAGCTTAGTTAGAGTGTAGAGTAGCTTAGTTAGTGTAGAGTAGCTTAGTTAGTGTTTAGAGTAGCTTAGTTAGTGTTTAGAGTAGCTTAGTTAGTGTTTAGAGTAGCTTAGTTAGTGTTTAGAGTAGCTTAGTTAGAGTGTAGAGTAGCTTAGTTAGTGTTTAGAGTAGCTTAGTTAGAGTGTAGAGTAGCTTAGTTAGAGTCTAGAGTAGCTTAGTTAGAGTGTAGAGCAGCTTAGTTAGTGTGTAGAGTAGCTTAGTTAGTGTTTAGAGTAGCTTAGTTAGTGTTTAGAGTAGCTTAGTTAGAGTGTAGATTAGCTTAGTTAGTGTGTAGAGTAGCTTAGTTAGTGTAGAGTAGCTTAGTTAGAGTGTAGAGTAGCTTAGTTAGAGTGTAGAGTAGCTTAGTTAGAGTGTAGAGTAGCTTAGTTAGAGTGTAGAGTAGCTTAGTTAGAGTGTAGAGTAGCTTAGTTAGAGTGTAGAGTAGCTTAGTTAGAGTCTAGAGTAGCTTAGTTAGAGTGTAGAGCAGCTTAGTTAGTGTGTAGAGTAGCTTAGTTAGAGTGTAGATTAGCTTAGTTAGTGTGTAGAGTAGCTTAGTTAGTGTAGAGTAGCTTAGTTAGTGTTTAGAGTAGCTTAGTTAGTGTTTAGAGTAGCTTAGTTAGAGTGCAGAGTAGCTTAGTTAGAGTGTAGAGCAGCTTAGTTAGAGTCTAGAGTAGCTTAGTTAGAGTGTAGAGTAGCTTAGTTAGAGTGTAGAGTAGCTTAGTTAGAGTGTAGAGTAGCTTAGTTAGAGTGTAGAGTAGCTTAGTTAGAGTCTAGAGCAGCTTAGTTAGTGTGTAGAGTAGCTTAGTTAGAGTCTAGAGTAGCTTAGTTAGAGTCTAGAGTAGCTTAGTTAGTGTGTAGAGTAGCTTAGTTAGTGTAGAGTAGCTTAGTTAGAGTGTAGAGTAACTTAGTTAGAGTGTAGAGTAGCTTAGTTAGAGTCTAGAGTAGCTTAGTTAGTGTGTAGAGTAGCTTAGTTAGTGCAGAGTAGCTTAGTTAGAGTGTAGAGTAGCTTAGTTAGAGTGTAGAGTAGCTTAGTTAGAGTGTAGAGTAGCTTAGTTAGAGTGTAGAGTAGCTTAGTTAGAGTTTAGAGTAGCTTAGTTAGAGTGTAGAGTAGCTTAGTTAGAGTGTAGAGTAGCTTAGTTAGAGTGTAGAGTAGCTTAGTTAGAGTAGAGTAGCTTAGTTAGAGTGTAGAGTAGCTTAGTTAGAGTGTAGAGTAGCTTAGTTAGAGTGTAGAGTAGCTTAGTTAGTGTGTAGAGTAGCTTAGTTAGTGTGTAGAGTAGCTTAGTTAGAGTGTAGAGTAGCTTAGTTAGTGTGTAGAGTAGCTTAGTTAGAGTGTAGAGTAGCTTAGTTAGAGTGCAGAGTAGCTTAGTTAGTGTGTAGAGTAGCTTAGTTAGAGTGTAGAGTAGCTTAGTTAGTGTGTAGAGTAGCTTAGTTAGTGTGTAGAGTAGCTTAGTTAGTGTTTAGAGTAGCTTAGTTAGAGTGTAGAGTAGCTTAGTTAGTGTGTAGAGTAGCTTAGTTAGTGTGTAGAGTAGCTTAGTTAGTGTGTAGAGTAGCTTAGTTAGTGTGTAGAGTAGCTTAGTTAGTGTTTAGAGTAGCTTAGTTAGAGTGTAGAGTAGCTTAGTTAGTGTGTAGAGTAGCTTAGTTAGAGTGTAGAGTAGCTTAGTTAGTGTGTAGAGTAGCTTAGTTAGTGTGTAGAGTAGCTTAGTTAGTGTTTAGAGTAGCTTAGTTAGAGTGTAGAGTAGCTTAGTTAGTGTGTAGAGTAGCTTAGTTAGTGTGTAGAGTAGCTTAGTTAGAGTGTAGAGTAGCTTAGTTAGAGTGTAGAGTAGCTTAGTTAGAGTGTAGAGTAGCTTAGTTAGAGTGTAGAGTAGCTTAGTTAGAGTGTAGAGTAGCTTAGTTAGAGTGTAGAGCAGCTTAGTTAGAGTGTAGAGTAGCTTAGTTAGAGTCTAGAGTAGCTTAGTTAGTGTGTAGAGTAGCTTAGTTAGAGTGTAGAGTAGCTTAGTTAGAGTCTAGAGTAGCTTAGTTAGAGTGTAGAGTAGCTTAGTTAGAGTGTAGAGTAGCTTAGTTAGAGTGTAGAGTAGCTTAGTTAGAGTGTAGAGTAGCTTAGTTAGAGTGTAGAGTAGCTTAGTTAGAGTGTAGAGTAGCTTAGTTAGAGTGTAGAGTAGCTTAGTTAGAGTGTAGAGTAGCTTAGTTAGAGTGTAGAGTAGCTTAGTTAGAGTGTAGAGTAGCTTAGTTAGAGTGTAGAGCAGCTTAGTTAGAGTGTAGAGTAGCTTAGTTAGTGTAGAGTAGCTTAGTTAGAGTGTAGAGTAGCTTAGTTAGAGTGTAGAGTAGCTTAGTTAGAGTAGAGTAGCTTAGTTAGAGTGTAGAGTAGCTTAGTTAGTGTTTAGAGTAGCTTAGTTAGAGTGCAGAGTAGCTTAGTTAGAGTGTAGAGTAGCTTAGTTAGAGTGTAGAGTAGCTTAGTTAGAGTGTAGAGTAGCTTAGTTAGAGTAGAGTAGCTTAGTTAGAGTGTAGAGTAGCTTAGTTAGAGTGTAGAGTAGCTTAGTTAGTGTTTAGAGTAGCTTAGTTAGAGTGCAGAGTAGCTTAGTTAGAGTGCAGAGTAGCTTAGTTAGAGTGTAGAGTAGCTTAGTTAGAGTGTAGAGTAGCTTAGTTAGAGTGTAGAGTAGCTTAGTTAGAGTAGAGTAGCTTAGTTAGAGTGTAGAGTAGCTTAGTTAGAGTGTAGAGTAGCTTAGTTAGTGTTTAGAGTAGCTTAGTTAGAGTGCAGAGTAGCTTAGTTAGAGTGCAGAGTAGCTTAGTTAGAGTGTAGAGTAGCTTAGTTAGAGTGTAGAGTAGCTTAGTTAGAGTGTAGAGTAGCTTAGTTAGAGTGCAGAGTAGCTTAGTTAGAGTGTAGAGTAGCTTAGTTAGTGTGTAGAGTAGCTTAGTTAGAGTGTAGAGTAGCTTAGTTAGAGTGTAGAGTAGCTTAGTTAGAGTGTAGAGTAGCTTAGTTAGAGTGTAGAGTAGCTTAGTTAGAGTGTAGAGTAGCTTAGTTAGAGTGTAGAGTAGCTTAGTTAGAGTAGAGTAGCTTAGTTAGAGTGTAGAGTAGCTTAGTTAGAGTGTAGAGTAGCTTAGTTAGAGTGTAGAGTAGCTTAGTTAGTGTGTAGAGTAGCTTAGTTAGTGTGTAGAGTAGCTTAGTTAGAGTGTAGAGTAGCTTAGTTAGTGTGTAGAGTAGCTTAGTTAGAGTGTAGAGTAGCTTAGTTAGAGTGCAGAGTAGCTTAGTTAGTGTGTAGAGTAGCTTAGTTAGAGTGTAGAGTAGCTTAGTTAGTGTGTAGAGTAGCTTAGTTAGTGTGTAGAGTAGCTTAGTTAGTGTTTAGAGTAGCTTAGTTAGAGTGTAGAGTAGCTTAGTTAGTGTGTAGAGTAGCTTAGTTAGTGTGTAGAGTAGCTTAGTTAGAGTGTAGAGTAGCTTAGTTAGAGTGTAGAGTAGCTTAGTTAGAGT
Source organism: Notothenia rossii (assembly GCF_949606895.1). NCBI lineage: Eukaryota > Metazoa > Chordata > Actinopteri > Perciformes > Nototheniidae > Notothenia > Notothenia rossii. Next base: position 96,673,530 of record NC_136912.1, read on the forward strand.
GTAGAGTAGCTTAGTTAGAGTGTAGAGTAGCTTAGTTAGTGTGTAGAGTAGCTTAGTTAGAGTGTAGAGTAGCTTAGTTAGAGTGTAGAGTAGCTTAGTTAGTGTGTAGAGTAGCTTAGTTAGTGTGTAGAGTAGCTTAGTTAGTGTTTAGAGTAGCTTAGTTAGTGTGTAGAGTAGCTTAGTTAGAGTGTAGAGTAGCTTAGTTAGAGTGTAGAGTAGCTTAGTTAGTGTGTAGAGTAGCTTAGTTAGTGTGTAGAGTAGCTTAGTTAGTGTTTAGAGTAGCTTAGTTAGAGTGTAGAGTAGCTTAGTTAGTGTGTAGAGTAGCTTAGTTAGTGTGTAGAGTAGCTTAGTTAGAGTGTAGAGTAGCTTAGTTAGTGTGTAGAGTAGCTTAGTTAGAGTGTAGAGTAGCTTAGTTAGAGTGTAGAGTAGCTTAGTTAGTGTGTAGAGTAGCTTAGTTAGTGTGTAGAGTAGCTTAGTTAGTGTTTAGAGTAGCTTAGTTAGAGTGTAGAGTAGCTTAGTTAGTGTGTAGAGTAGCTTAGTTAGTGTGTAGAGTAGCTTAGTTAGAGTGTAGAGTAGCTTAGTTAGAGTGTAGAGTAGCTTAGTTAGAGTGTAGAGTAGCTTAGTTAGAGTCTAGAGTAGCTTAGTTAGAGTGTAGAGTAGCTTAGTTAGAGTGTAGAGTAGCTTAGTTAGAGTGTAGAGTAGCTTAGTTAGAGTGTAGAGTAGCTTAGTTAGAGTGTAGAGTAGCTTAGTTAGAGTGTAGAGTAGCTTAGTTAGAGTGTAGAGTAGCTTAGTTAGAGTGTAGAGTAGCTTAGTTAGAGTGTAGAGTAGCTTAGTTAGAGTCTAGAGTAGCTTAGTTAGAGTGTAGAGTAGCTTAGTTAGAGTCTAGAGTAGCTTAGTTAGAGTGTAGAGTAGCTTAGTTAGAGTGTAGAGTAGCTTAGTTAGAGTGTAGAGTAGCTTAGTTAGAGTGTAGAGCAGCTTAGTTAGAGTGTAGAGTAGCTTAGTTAGAGTGTAGAGTAGCTTAGTTAGAGTGTAGAGTAGCTTAGTTAGTGTGTAGAGTAGCTTAGTTAGAGTGTAGAGTAGGTTAGTTAGAGTGTAGAGTAGCTTAGTTAGAGTCTAGAGTAGCTTAGTTAGAGTCTAGAGTAGCTTAGTTAGAGTAGAGTAGCTTAGTTAGTGTGTAGAGTAGCTTAGTTAGAGTGTAGAGTAGCTTAGTTAGAGTCTAGAGTAGCTTAGTTAGAGTAGAGTAGAGTAGCTTAGTTAGAGTGTAGAGTAGCTTAGTTAGAGTGTAGAGTAGCTTAGTTAGAGTCTAGAGTAGCTTAGTTAGAGTCTAGAGTAGCTTAGTTAGAGTAGAGTAGAGTAGCTTAGTTAGAGTGTAGAGTAGCTTAGTTAGAGTGTAGAGTAGCTTAGTTAGAGTGTAGAGTAGCTTAGTTAGAGTGTAGAGTAGCTTAGTTAGTGTGTAGAGTAGCTTAGTTAGAGTGTAGAGTAGCTTAGTTAGAGTGTAGAGTAGCTTAGTTAGAGTCTAGAGTAGCTTAGTTAGAGTGTAGAGTAGCTTAGTTAGAGTGTAGAGTAGCTTAGTTAGAGTCTCGAGCAGCTTAGTTAGAGTGTAGAGTAGCTTAGTTAGAGTGTAGAGTAGCTTAGTTAGAGTCTCGAGCAGCTTAGTTAGTGTTTAGAGTAGCTTAGTTAGAGTGTAGAGTAGCTTAGTTAGAGTGTAGAGTAGCTTAGTTAGAGTCTCGAGCAGCTTAGTTAGTGTTTAGAGTAGCTTAGTTAGAGTGTAGAGTAGCTTAGTTAGAGTGTAGAGTAGCTTAGTTAGAGTCTCGAGCAGCTTAGTTAGAGTGTAGAGTAGCTTAGTTAGAGTGCAGAGTAGCTTAGTTAGAGTGTAGAGTAACTTAGTTAGAGTGTAGAGTAGCTTAGTTAGAGTGTAGAGTAGCTTAGTTAGAGTGCAGAGTAGCTTAGTTAGAGTGTAGAGTAGCTTAGTTAGAGTGTAGAGTAGCTTAGTTAGAGTGCAGAGTAGCTTAGTTAGAGTGTAGAGTAACTTAGTTAGAGTGTAGAGTAGCTTAGTTAGAGTGCAGAGTAGCTTAGTTAGAGTGTAGAGTAACTTAGTTAGAGTGTAGAGTAACTTAGTTAGAGAGTAGAGTAGCTTAGTTAGAGTCTAGAGTAGCTTAGTTAGAGTGTAGAGTAGCTTAGTTAGAGTGTAGAGTAGCTTAGTTAGAGAGTAGAGTAGCTTAGTTAGAGTGTAGAGTAACTTAGTTAGAGAGTAGAGTAGCTTAGTTAGAGTCTAGAGTAGCTTAGTTAGAGTGTAGAGTAGCTTAGTTAGAGTGTAGAGTAGCTTAGTTAGAGTGTAGAGTAGCTTAGTTAGAGTGTAGAGTAGCTTAGTTAGAGTGTAGAGTAGCTTAGAGTGTAGAGTAGCTTAGAGTGTAGAGTAGCTTAGTTAGAGTGTAGAGTAGCTTAGTTAGAGTGTAGAGTAGCTTAGTTAGAGTGTAGAGTAGCTTAGTTAGTGTGTAGAGTAGCTTAGTTAGTGTGTAGAGTAGCTTAGTTAGAGTGTAGAGTAGCTTAGTTAGAGTGTAGAGCTTAGTTAGTGTCTAGAGCTTAGTTAGAGTGTAGAGTAGCTTAGAGTGTAGAGTAGCTTAGTTAGAGTGTAGAGTAGCTTAGTTAGTGTCTAGAGCTTAGTTAGAGTGTAGAGTAGCTTAGAGTGTAGAGTAGCTTAGTTAGAGTGTAGAGTAGCTTAGTTAGAGTGTAGAGTAGCTTAGTTAGAGTGTAGAGTAGCTTAGTTAGTGTCTAGAGCTTAGTTAGAGTGTAGAGTAGCTTAGAGTGTAGAGTAGCTTAGTTAGAGTGTAGAGTAGCTTAGTTAGAGTGTAGAGTAGCTTAGAGTGTAGAGTAGCTTAGTTAGAGTGTAGAGTAGCTTAGTTAGAGTCTAGAGTAGCTTAGTTAGAGTGTAGAGTAGCTTAGTTAGAGTGTAGAGTAGCTTAGTTAGTGTCTAGAGCTTAGTTAGAGTGTAGAGTAGCTTAGTTAGAGTGTAGAGTAGCTTAGTTAGTGTCTAGAGCTTAGTTAGAGTGTAGAGTAGCTTAGTTAGAGTGTAGAGTAGCTTAGTTAGAGTGTAGAGTAGCTTAGAGTGTAGAGTAGCTTAGTTAGAGTGTAGAGTAGCTTAGTTAGAGTGTAGAGTACCTTAGTTAGAGTGTAGAGTAGCTTAGTTAGAGTCTAGAGTAGCTTAGTTAGAGTGTAGAGTAGCTTAGTTAGAGTGTAGAGTAGCTTAGTTAGAGTGTAGAGTAGCTTAGTTAGTGTCTAGAGCTTAGTTAGAGTGTAGAGTAGCTTAGAGTGTAGAGTAGCTTAGTTAGAGTGTAGAGTAGCTTAGTTAGAGTGTAGAGTAGCTTAGTTAGAGTCTAGAGTAGCTTAGTTAGAGTGTAGAGTAGCTTAGTTAGAGTGTAGAGTAGCTTAGTTAGTGTCTAGAGCTTAGTTAGAGTGTAGAGTAGCTTAGAGTGTAGAGTAGCTTAGTTAGAGTGTAGAGTAGCTTAGTTAGAGTGTAGAGTAGCTTAGTTAGTGTCTAGAGCTTAGTTAGAGTGTAGAGTAGCTTAGAGTGTAGAGTAGCTTAGTTAGAGTGTAGAGTAGCTTAGTTAGAGTGTAGAGTAGCTTAGTTAGAGTGTAGAGTAGCTTAGTTAGAGTGTAGAGTAGCTTAGTTAGTGTCTAGAGCTTAGTTAGAGTGTAGAGTAGCTTAGAGTGTAGAGTAGCTTAGTTAGAGTGTAGAGTAGCTTAGTTAGAGTCTAGAGTAGCTTAGTTAGAGTGTAGAGTAGCTTAGTTAGAGTGTAGAGTAGCTTAGTTAGTGTCTAGAGCTTAGTTAGAGTGTAGAGTAGCTTAGAGTGTAGAGTAGCTTAGTTAGAGTGTAGAGTAGCTTAGTTAGAGTCTAGAGTAGCTTAGTTAGAGTTTAGAGTAGCTTAGTTAGAGTGTAGAGTAACTTAGTTAGAGAGTAGAGTAGCTTAGTTAGAGTGTAGAGTAGCTTAGTTAGAGTGTAGAGTAACTTAGTTAGAGAGTAGAGTAGCTTAGTTAGAGTGTAGAGTAGCTTAGTTAGTGTCTAGAGTAGCTTAGTTAGAGTGTAGAGTAGCTTAGTTAGTCTAGAGTAGCTTAGTTAGAGTGTAGAGTAGCTTAGTTAGAGTGTAGAGTAGCTTAGTTAGAGTGTAGAGTAGCTTAGTTAGAGTGTAGAGTAGCTTAGTTAGTGTCTAGAGCTTAGTTAGAGTGTAGAGTAGCTTAGTTAGAGTGTAGAGTAGCTTAGTTAGAGTGTAGAGTAGCTTAGTTAGAGTGTAGAGTAGCTTAGTTAGTGTCTAGAGCTTAGTTAGAGTGTAGAGTAGCTTAGTTAGTGTTTAGAGTAGCTTAGTTAGAGTGTAGAGTAGCTTAGTTAGTCTAGAGTAGCTTAGTTAGAGTGTAGAGTAGCTTAGTTAGAGTGTAGAGTAGCTTAGTTAGAGTGTAGAGTAGCTTAGTTAGAGTGTAGAGTAGCTTAGTTAGAGTGTAGAGTAGCTTAGTTAGTGTCTAGAGCTTAGTTAGAGTGTAGAGTAGCTTAGTTAGTGTTTAGAGTAGCTTAGTTAGAGTGTAGAGTAGCTTAGTTAGTGTCTAGAGCTTAGTTAGAGTGTAGAGTAGCTTAGTTAGTCTAGAGTAGCTTAGTTGGAGTGTAGAGTAGCTTAGTTAGAGTGTAGAGTAGCTTAGTTAGAGTGTAGAGTAGCTTAGTTAGAGTGTAGAGTAGCTTAGTTAGAGTGTAGAGTAGCTTAGTTAGTGTCTAGAGCTTAGTTAGAGTGTAGAGTAGCTTAGTTAGAGTGTAGAGTAGCTTAGTTAGAGTGTAGAGTAGCTTAGTTAGTGTTTAGAGTAGCTTAGTTAGAGTGTAGAGTAGCTTAGTTAGTCTAGAGTAGCTTAGTTAGAGTGTAGAGTAGCTTAGTTAGAGTGTAGAGTAGCTTAGTTAGAGTGTAGAGTAGCTTAGTTAGAGTGTAGAGTAGCTTAGTTAGTGTCTAGAGCTTAGTTAGAGTGTAGAGTAGCTTAGTTAGAGTGTAGAGTAGCTTAGTTAGTGTGTAGAGTAGCTTAGTTAGAGTGTAGAGTAGCTTAGTTAGAGTGTAGAGTAGCTTAGTTAGTGTGTAGAGTAGCTTAGTTAGTGTGTAGAGTAGCTTAGTTAGAGTGTAGAGTAGCTTAGTTAGTGTCTAGAGCTTAGTTAGAGTGTAGAGTAGCTTAGTTAGAGTGTAGAGTAGCTTAGTTAGAGTGTAGAGTAGCTTAGTTAGAGTCTCGAGCAGCTTAGTTAGTGTGTAGAGTAGCTTAGTTAGAGTGTAGAGTAACTTAGTTAGAGTAGCTTAGTTAGAGTGTAGAGTAGCTTAGTTAGAGTCTAGAGTAGCTTAGTTAGAGTGTAGAGTAGCTTAGTTAGTGTTTAGAGTAGCTTAGTTAGTGTTTAGAGTAGCTTAGTTAGAGTGTAGAGTAGCTTAGTTAGAGTGTAGAGTAGCTTAGTTAGAGTGTAGAGTAGCTTAGTTAGAGTGTAGAGTAGCTTAGTTAGTGTTTAGAGTAGCTTAGTTAGAGTGTAGAGTAGCTTAGTTAGAGTGTAGAGTAGCTTAGTTAGTGTTTAGAGTAGCTTAGTTAGAGTGTAGAGTAGCTTAGTTAGAGTGTAGAGTAGCTTAGTTAGAGTGTAGAGTAGCTTAGTTAGAGTGTAGAGTAGCTTAGAGTGTAGAGTAGCTTAGTTAGAGTGTAGAGTAGCTTAGTTAGTGTCTAGAGCTTAGTTAGAGTGTAGAGTAGCTTAGAGTGTAGAGTAGCTTAGTTAGAGTGTAGAGTAGCTTAGTTAGAGTCTAGAGTAGCTTAGTTAGAGTGTAGAGTAGCTTAGTTAGAGTGTAGAGTAGCTTAGTTAGTGTCTAGAGCTTAGTTAGTGTGTAGAGTAGCTTAGTTAGAGTGTAGAGTAGCTTAGTTAGTGTCTAGAGCTTAGTTAGAGTGTAGAGTAGCTTAGTTAGAGTGTAGAGTAGCTTAGTTAGTGTCTAGAGCTTAGTTAGAGTGTAGAGTAGCTTAGAGTGTAGAGTAGCTTAGTTAGAGTGTAGAGTAGCTTAGTTAGAGTGTAGAGTAGCTTAGTTAGAGTGTAGAGTAACTTAGTTAGAGTCTAGAGTAGCTTAGTTAGAGTGTAGAGTAGCTTAGTTAGAGTGTAGAGTAGCTTAGTTAGTGTCTAGAGCTTAGTTAGAGTGTAGAGTAGCTTAGTTAGAGTGTAGAGTAGCTTAGAGTGTAGAGTAGCTTAGTTAGAGTGTAGAGTAGCTTAGTTAGAGTGTAGAGTAGCTTAGTTAGAGTGTAGAGTAGCTTAGAGTGTAGAGTAGCTTAGTTAGAGTGTAGAGTAGCTTAGTTAGTGTCTAGAGCTTAGTTAGAGTGTAGAGTAGCTTAGAGTGTAGAGTAGCTTAGTTAGAGTGTAGAGTAGCTTAGTTAGTGTCTAGAGCTTAGTTAGAGTGTAGAGTAGCTTAGAGTGTAGAGTAGCTTAGTTAGAGTGTAGAGTAGCTTAGTTAGAGTCTAGAGTAGCTTAGTTAGTGTTTAGAGTAGCTTAGTTAGAGTGTAGAGTAGCTTAGAGTGTAGAGTAGCTTAGTTAGAGTGTAGAGTAGCTTAGTTAGAGTGTAGAGTAGCTTAGTTAGTGTTTAGAGTAGCTTAGTTAGAGTGTAGAGTAGCTTAGTTAGTCTAGAGTAGCTTAGTTAGAGTGTAGAGTAGCTTAGTTAGAGTGTAGAGTAGCTTAGTTAGAGTGTAGAGTAGCTTAGTTAGTGTCTAGAGCTTAGTTAGAGTGTAGAGTAGCTTAGTTAGAGTGTAGAGTAGCTTAGTTAGTGTGTAGAGTAGCTTAGTTAGAGTGTAGAGTAGCTTAGTTAGAGTGTAGAGTAGCTTAGTTAGTGTGTAGAGTAGCTTAGTTAGAGTGTAGAGTAGCTTAGTTAGTGTCTAGAGCTTAGTTAGAGTGTAGAGTAGCTTAGTTAGAGTGTAGAGTAGCTTAGTTAGAGTGTAGAGTAGCTTAGTTAGAGTGTAGAGTAGCTTAGTTAGAGTCTCGAGCAGCTTAGTTAGTGTGTAGAGTAGCTTAGTTAGAGTGTAGAGTAACTTAGTTAGAGTAGCTTAGTTAGAGTGTAGAGTAGCTTAGTTAGTGTTTAGAGTAGCTTAGTTAGAGTGTAGAGTAGCTTAGTTAGAGTGTAGAGTAGCTTAGTTAGAGTGTAGAGTAGCTTAGTTAGAGTGTAGAGTAGCTTAGTTAGTGTTTAGAGTAGCTTAGTTAGAGTGTAGAGTAGCTTAGTTAGAGTGTAGAGTAGCTTAGTTAGAGTTTAGAGTAGCTTAGTTAGTGTTTAGAGTAGCTTAGTTAGTGTGTAGAGTAGCTTAGTTAGAGTGTAGAGTAGCTTAGTTAGAGTGTAGAGTAGCTTAGTTAGAGTGTAGAGTAGCTTAGTTAGTGTTTAGAGTAGCTTAGTTAGAGTGTAGAGTAGCTTAGTTAGAGTGTAGAGTAGCTTAGTTAGTGTTTAGAGTAGCTTAGTTAGAGTGTAGAGTAGCTTAGTTAGAGTGTAGAGTAGCTTAGTTAGTGTTTAGAGTAGCTTAGTTAGAGTGTAGAGTAGCTTAGTTAGTGTGTAGAGTAGCTTAGTTAGAGTGTAGAGTAGCTTAGTTAGAGTGTAGAGTAGCTTAGTTAGTGTTTAGAGTAGCTTAGTTAGAGTGTAGAGTAGCTTAGTTAGAGTGTAGAGTAGCTTAGTTAGAGTGTAGAGTAGCTTAGTTAGTGTGTAGAGTAGCTTAGTTAGAGTGTAGAGTAGCTTAGTTAGAGTGTAGAGTAGCTTAGTTAGTGTTTAGAGTAGCTTAGTTAGAGTGTAGAGTAGCTTAGTTAGAGTGCAGAGTAGCTTAGTTAGAGTCTCGAGCAGCTTAGTTAGTGTGTAGAGTAGCTTAGTTAGAGTGCAGAGTAGCTTAGTTAGAGTCTCGAGCAGCTTAGTTAGTGTGTAGAGTAGCTTAGTTAGAGTGTAGAGTAACTTAGTTAGAGTAGCTTAGTTAGAGTGTAGAGTAGCTTAGTTAGAGTGTAGAGTAGCTTAGAGTGTATAGTAACTTAGTTAGAGTGTAGAGTAACTTAGTTAGAGTGTAGAGTAGCTTAGTTAGTGTTTAAAGTAGCTTAGTTAGAGTGTAGAGTAGCTTAGTTAGTGCAGAGTAGCTTAGTTAGAGTGTAGAGTAGCTTAGTTAGTGTTTAGAGTAGCTTAGTTAGAGTGTAGAGTAACTTAGTTAGAGTGTAGAGTAACTTAGTTAGAGTGTAGAGTAGCTTAGTTAGTGCAGAGTAGCTTAGTTAGTGTGTAGAGTAGCTTAGTTAGTGTAGAGTAGCTTAGTTAGAGTGCAGAGCAGCTTAGTTAGAGTGTAGAGTAGCTTAGTTAGTGTTTAGAGTAGCTTAGTTAGAGAGTAGAGTAGCTTAGTTAGTGTTTAGAGTAGCTTAGTTAGAGTGCAGAGTAGCTTAGTTAGAGTGTAGAGTAACTTAGTTAGAGTGTAGAGTAGCTTAGTTAGAGTGTAGAGTAGCTTAGTTAGTGTTTAGAGTAGCTTAGTTAGAGTGTAGAGTAGCTTAGTTAGTGCAGAGTAGCTTAGTTAGAGTGTAGAGTAGCTTAGTTAGAGTGTAGAGTAGCTTAGTTAGAGTGTAGAGTAGCTTAGTTAGAGTGTAGAGTAGTTTAGTTAGAGTGTAGAGTAGCTTAGTTAGTGTGTAGAGTAGCTTAGTTAGAGTGTAGAGTAGCTTAGTTAGAGTCTCGAGCAGCTTAGTTAGAGTCTCGAGCAGCTTAGTTAGAGTGTAGAGTAGCTTAGTTAGAGTGCAGAGTAGCTTAGTTAGAGTGTAGAGTAGCTTAGTTAGAGTGTAGAGTAGCTTAGTTAGAGTGCAGAGTAGCTTAGTTAGAGTGTAGAGTAACTTAGTTAGAGTGTAGAGTAGCTTAGTTAGAGTGCAGAGTAGCTTAGTTAGAGTGTAGAGGAACTTAGTTAGAGTGTAGAGTAACTTAGTTAGAGAGTAGAGTAGCTTAGTTAGAGTCTAGAGTAGCTTAGTTAGAGTGTAGAGTAGCTTAGTTAGAGTGTAGAGTAGCTTAGTTAGAGAGTAGAGTAGCTTAGTTAGAGTGTAGAGTAACTTAGTTAGAGAGTAGAGTAGCTTAGTTAGAGTCTAGAGTAGCTTAGTTAGAGTCTAGAGTAGCTTAGTTAGAGTGTAGAGTAGCTTAGTTAGAGTGTAGAGTAGCTTAGTTAGAGTGTAGAGTAGCTTAGTTAGAGTGTAGAGTAGCTTAGTTAGAGTAGAGTAGCTTAGAGTGTAGAGTAGCTTAGTTAGAGTGTAGAGTAGCTTAGTTAGAGTGTAGAGTAGCTTAGTTAGAGTGTAGAGTAGCTTAGTTAGTGTCTAGAGCTTAGTTAGAGTGTAGAGTAGCTTAGAGTGTAGAGTAGCTTAGTTAGAGTCTAGAGTAGCTTAGTTAGAGTGTAGAGTAGCTTAGTTAGAGTGTAGAGTAGCTTAGTTAGTGTCTAGAGTAGCTTAGTTAGAGTGTAGAGTAGCTTAGTTAGTCTAGAGTAGCTTAGTTAGAGTGTAGAGTAGCTTAGTTAGAGTGTAGAGTAGCTTAGTTAGAGTGTAGAGTAGCTTAGTTAGAGTGTAGAGTAGCTTAGTTAGAGTGTAGAGTAGCTTAGTTAGTGTCTAGAGCTTAGTTAGAGTGTAGAGTAGCTTAGTTAGTGTTTAGAGTAGCTTAGTTAGAGTGTAGAGTAGCTTAGTTAGTGTCTAGAGCTTAGTTAGAGTGTAGAGTAGCTTAGTTAGTCTAGAGTAGCTTAGTTAGAGTGTAGAGTAGCTTAGTTAGAGTGTAGAGTAGCTTAGTTAGAGTGTAGAGTAGCTTAGTTAGAGTGTAGAGTAGCTTAGTTAGAGTGTAGAGTAGCTTAGTTAGTGTCTAGAGCTTAGTTAGAGTGTAGAGTAGCTTAGTTAGAGTGTAGAGTAGCTTAGTTAGAGTGTAGAGTAGCTTAGTTAGAGTGTAGAGTAGCTTAGTTAGTGTTTAGAGTAGCTTAGTTAGAGTGTAGAGTAGCTTAGTTAGTGTAGAGTAGCTTAGTTAGAGTGTAGAGTAGCTTAGTTAGAGTGTAGAGTAGCTTAGTTAGAGTGTAGAGTAGCTTAGTTAGTGTCTAGAGCTTAGTTAGAGTGTAGAGTAGCTTAGTTAGAGTGTAGAGTAGCTTAGTTAGTGTGTAGAGTAGCTTAGTTAGAGTGTAGAGTAGCTTAGTTAGAGTGTAGAGTAGCTTAGTTAGTGTGTAGAGTAGCTTAGTTAGAGTGTAGAGTAGCTTAGTTAGTGTCTAGAGCTTAGTTAGAGTGTAGAGTAGCTTAGTTAGAGTGTAGAGTAGCTTAGTTAGAGTGTAGAGTAGCTTAGTTAGAGTCTCGAGCAGCTTAGTTAGTGTGTAGAGTAGCTTAGTTAGAGTGTAGAGTAGCTTAGTTAGAGTGTAGAGTAACTTAGTTAGAGTAGCTTAGTTAGAGTGTAGAGTAGCTTAGTTAGAGTGTAGAGTAGCTTAGTTAGAGTGTAGAGTAGCTTAGTTAGAGTGTAGAGTAGCTTAGTTAGTGTTTAGAGTAGCTTAGTTAGAGTGTAGAGTAGCTTAGTTAGAGTGTAGAGTAGCTTAGTTAGAGTTTAGAGTAGCTTAGTTAGTGTGTAGAGTAGCTTAGTTAGAGTTTAGAGTAGCTTAGTTAGTGTTTAGAGTAGCTTAGTTAGAGTGTAGAGTAGCTTAGTTAGAGTGTAGAGTAGCTTAGTTAGAGTGTAGAGTAGCTTAGTTAGTGTTTAGAGTAGCTTAGTTAGAGTGTAGAGTAGCTTAGTTAGAGTGTAGAGTAGCTTAGTTAGTGTTTAGAGTAGCTTAGTTAGAGTGTAGAGTAGCTTAGTTAGTGTGTAGAGTAGCTTAGTTAGAGTGTAGAGTAGCTTAGTTAGAGTGTAGAGTAGCTTAGTTAGTGTTTAGAGTAGCTTAGTTAGAGTGTAGAGTAGCTTAGTTAGAGTGTAGAGTAGCTTAGTTAGAGTGTAGAGTAGCTTAGTTAGTGTGTAGAGTAGCTTAGTTAGAGTGTAGAGTAGCTTAGTTAGAGTGTAGAGTAGCTTAGTTAGTGTTTAGAGTAGCTTAGTTAGAGTGTAGAGTAGCTTAGTTAGTGTGTAGAGTAGCTTAGTTAGAGTGTAGAGTAGCTTAGTTAGTGTTTAGAGTAGCTTAGTTAGAGTGTAGAGTAGCTTAGTTAGAGTGTAGAGTAGCTTAGTTAGTGTGTAGAGCAGCTTAGTTAGAGTGTAGAGCAGCTTAGTTAGTGTTTAGAGTAGCTTAGTTAGAGTGTAGAGTAGCTTAGTTAGAGTGTAGAGTAGCTTAGTTAGTGTTTAGAGTAGCTTAGTTAGAGTGTAGAGTAGCTTAGTTAGAGTCTAGAGTAGCTTAGTTAGAGTGTAGAGCAGCTTAGTTAGAGTGTAGAGCAGCTTAGTTAGAGTGTAGAGTAGCTTAGTTAGTGTTTAGAGTAGCTTAGTTAGAGTGTAGAGTAGCTTAGTTAGAGTGTAGAGTAACTTAGTTAGAGTGTAGAGTAACTTAGTTAGTGTGTAGAGTAGCTTAGTTAGTGTAGAGTAGCTTAGTTAGAGTGTAGAGTAGCTTAGTTAGAGTGTAGAGTAGCTTAGTTAGTGTTTAGAGTAGCTTAGTTAGAGTGTAGAGTAACTTAGTTAGAGTTTAGAGTAACTTAGTTAGAGTGTAGAGTAGCTTAGTTAGTGTAGAGTAGCTTAGTTAGAGTGTAGAGTAGCTTAGTTAGTGTTTAGAGTAGCTTAGTTAGAGTGTAGAGTAACTTAGTTAGAGTTTAGAGTAACTTAGTTAGAGTGTAGAGTAGCTTAGTTAGAGTGTAGAGTAGCTTAGTTAGTGTTTAGAGTAGCTTAGTTAGAGTGTAGCTTAGTTAGTGCAGAGTAGCTTAGTTAGTGTGTAGAGTAGCTTAGTTAGTGTCTAGAGTAGCTTAGTTAGAGTGTAGAGTAGCTTAGTTAGTGTCTAGAGTAGCTTAGTTAGAGTGCAGAGTAGCTTAGTTAGTGCAGAGTAGCTTAGTTAGAGTGTAGAGTAGCTTAGTTAGAGTGTAGAGTAGCTTAGTTAGTGTGTAGAGTAGCTTAGTTAGAGTGTAGAGTAGCTTAGTTAGAGTGTAGAGTAGCTTAGTTAGTGTTTAGAGTAGCTTAGTTAGAGTGTAGAGTAGCTTAGTTAGAGTGTAGAGTAGCTTAGTTAAGAGTGCAGAGTAGCTTAGTTAGTGTGTAGAGTAGCTTAGTTAGTGTCTAGAGTAGCTTAGTTAGAGTGTAGAGTAGCTTAGTTAGTGTCTAGAGTAGCTTAGTTAGAGTGCAGAGTAGCTTAGTTAGTGCAGAGTAGCTTAGTTAGTGCAGAGTAGCTTAGTTAGAGTGTAGAGTAGCTTAGTTAGAGTGTAGAGTAGCTTAGTTAGAGTGTAGAGTAGCTTAGTTAGTGCAGAGTAGCTTAGTTAGAGTGCAGAGTAGCTTAGTTAGTGTGTAGAGTAGCTTAGTTAGTGTGTAGAGTAGCTTAGTTAGTGTTTAGAGTAGCTTAGTTAGTGTGTAGAGTAGCTTAGTTAGTGCAGAGTAGCTTAGTTAGAGTGCAGAGTAGCTTAGTTAGTGTTTAGAGTAGCTTAGTTAGAGTGTAGAGTAGCTTAGTTAGTGTTTAGAGTAGCTTAGTTAGAGTGTAGAGTAGCTTAGTTAGTGTTTAGAGTAGCTTAGTTAGAGAGTAGAGTAGCTTAGTTAGTGTTTAGAGTAGCTTAGTTAGAGTGTAGAGTAACTTAGTTAGAGTGTAGAGTAACTTAGTTAGAGTGTAGAGTAACTTAGTTAGAGTGTAGAGTAGCTTAGTTAGTGCAGAGTAGCTTAGTTAGTGTAGAGTAGCTTAGTTAGAGTGCAGAGTAGCTTAGTTAGTGTTTAGAGTAGCTTAGTTAGAGAGTAGAGTAACTTAGTTAGAGTGTAGAGTAACTTAGTTAGAGTGTAGAGTAACTTAGTTAGAGTGTAGAGTAGCTTAGTTAGTGCAGAGTAGCTTAGTTAGTGTAGAGTAGCTTAGTTAGAGTGTAGAGTAGCTTAGTTAGTGTTTAGAGTAGCTTAGTTAGAGAGTAGAGTAGCTTAGTTAGAGTGTAGAGTAACTTAGTTAGAGTGTAGAGTAACTTAGTTAGAGTGTAGAGTAACTTAGTTAGAGTGTAGAGTAACTTAGTTAGAGTGTAGAGTAGCTTAGTTAGTGCAGAGTAGCTTAGTTAGTGTAGAGTAGCTTAGTTAGAGTGTAGAGTAGCTTAGTTAGTGTTTAGAGTAGCTTAGTTAGAGAGTAGAGTAGCTTAGTTAGAGTGTAGAGTAACTTAGTTAGAGTGTAGAGTAACTTAGTTAGAGTGTAGAGTAACTTAGTTAGAGTGTAGAGTAACTTAGTTAGTGTAGAGTAGCTTAGTTAGAGTGCAGAGCAGCTTAGTTAGAGTGTAGAGTAGCTTAGTTAGTGTTTAGAGTAGCTTAGTTAGAGTGTAGAGTAGCTTAGTTAGTGTGTAGAGTAGCTTAGTTAGAGTGTAGAGTAGCTTAGTTAGTGTCTAGAGCTTAGTTAGAGTGTAGAGTAGCTTAGTTAGAGTGTAGAGTAGCTTAGTTAGAGTGTAGAGTAGCTTAGTTAGAGTCTCGAGCAGCTTAGTTAGTGTGTAGAGTAGCTTAGTTAGAGTGTAGAGTAGCTTAGTTAGAGTGTAGAGTAACTTAGTTAGAGTAGCTTAGTTAGAGTGTAGAGTAGCTTAGTTAGAGTGTAGAGTAGCTTAGTTAGAGTGTAGAGTAGCTTAGTTAGAGTGTAGAGTAGCTTAGTTAGTGTTTAGAGTAGCTTAGTTAGAGTGTAGAGTAGCTTAGTTAGAGTGTAGAGTAGCTTAGTTAGAGTTTAGAGTAGCTTAGTTAGTGTGTAGAGTAGCTTAGTTAGAGTTTAGAGTAGCTTAGTTAGTGTTTAGAGTAGCTTAGTTAGAGTGTAGAGTAGCTTAGTTAGAGTGTAGAGTAGCTTAGTTAGAGTGTAGAGTAGCTTAGTTAGTGTTTAGAGTAGCTTAGTTAGAGTGTAGAGTAGCTTAGTTAGAGTGTAGAGTAGCTTAGTTAGTGTTTAGAGTAGCTTAGTTAGAGTGTAGAGTAGCTTAGTTAGTGTGTAGAGTAGCTTAGTTAGAGTGTAGAGTAGCTTAGTTAGAGTGTAGAGTAGCTTAGTTAGTGTTTAGAGTAGCTTAGTTAGAGTGTAGAGTAGCTTAGTTAGAGTGTAGAGTAGCTTAGTTAGAGTGTAGAGTAGCTTAGTTAGTGTGTAGAGTAGCTTAGTTAGAGTGTAGAGTAGCTTAGTTAGAGTGTAGAGTAGCTTAGTTAGTGTTTAGAGTAGCTTAGTTAGAGTGTAGAGTAGCTTAGTTAGTGTGTAGAGTAGCTTAGTTAGAGTGTAGAGTAGCTTAGTTAGTGTTTAGAGTAGCTTAGTTAGAGTGTAGAGTAGCTTAGTTAGAGTGTAGAGTAGCTTAGTTAGTGTGTAGAGCAGCTTAGTTAGAGTGTAGAGCAGCTTAGTTAGTGTTTAGAGTAGCTTAGTTAGAGTGTAGAGTAGCTTAGTTAGAGTGTAGAGTAGCTTAGTTAGTGTTTAGAGTAGCTTAGTTAGAGTGTAGAGTAGCTTAGTTAGAGTCTAGAGTAGCTTAGTTAGAGTGTAGAGCAGCTTAGTTAGAGTGTAGAGCAGCTTAGTTAGAGTGTAGAGTAGCTTAGTTAGTGTTTAGAGTAGCTTAGTTAGAGTGTAGAGTAACTTAGTTAGAGTGTAGAGTAACTTAGTTAGTGTGTAGAGTAGCTTAGTTAGTGTAGAGTAGCTTAGTTAGAGTGTAGAGTAGCTTAGTTAGAGTGTAGAGTAGCTTAGTTAGTGTTTAGAGTAGCTTAGTTAGAGTGTAGAGTAACTTAGTTAGAGTTTAGAGTAACTTAGTTAGAGTGTAGAGTAGCTTAGTTAGTGTAGAGTAGCTTAGTTAGAGTGTAGAGTAGCTTAGTTAGTGTTTAGAGTAGCTTAGTTAGAGTGTAGAGTAACTTAGTTAGAGTTTAGAGTAACTTAGTTAGAGTGTAGAGTAGCTTAGTTAGAGTGTAGAGTAGCTTAGTTAGTGTTTAGAGTAGCTTAGTTAGAGTGTAGCTTAGTTAGTGCAGAGTAGCTTAGTTAGTGTGTAGAGTAGCTTAGTTAGTGTCTAGAGTAGCTTAGTTAGAGTGTAGAGTAGCTTAGTTAGTGTCTAGAGTAGCTTAGTTAGAGTGCAGAGTAGCTTAGTTAGTGCAGAGTAGCTTAGTTAGAGTGTAGAGTAGCTTAGTTAGAGTGTAGAGTAGCTTAGTTAGTGTGTAGAGTAGCTTAGTTAGAGTGTAGAGTAGCTTAGTTAGAGTGTAGAGTAGCTTAGTTAGTGTTTAGAGTAGCTTAGTTAGAGTGTAGAGTAGCTTAGTTAGAGTGTAGAGTAGCTTAGTTAAGAGTGCAGAGTAGCTTAGTTAGTGTGTAGAGTAGCTTAGTTAGTGTCTAGAGTAGCTTAGTTAGAGTGTAGAGTAGCTTAGTTAGTGTCTAGAGTAGCTTAGTTAGAGTGCAGAGTAGCTTAGTTAGTGCAGAGTAGCTTAGTTAGTGCAGAGTAGCTTAGTTAGAGTGTAGAGTAGCTTAGTTAGAGTGTAGAGTAGCTTAGTTAGAGTGTAGAGTAGCTTAGTTAGTGCAGAGTAGCTTAGTTAGAGTGCAGAGTAGCTTAGTTAGTGTGTAGAGTAGCTTAGTTAGTGTGTAGAGTAGCTTAGTTAGTGTTTAGAGTAGCTTAGTTAGTGTGTAGAGTAGCTTAGTTAGTGCAGAGTAGCTTAGTTAGAGTGCAGAGTAGCTTAGTTAGTGTTTAGAGTAGCTTAGTTAGAGTGTAGAGTAGCTTAGTTAGTGTTTAGAGTAGCTTAGTTAGAGTGTAGAGTAGCTTAGTTAGTGTTTAGAGTAGCTTAGTTAGAGAGTAGAGTAGCTTAGTTAGTGTTTAGAGTAGCTTAGTTAGAGTGTAGAGTAACTTAGTTAGAGTGTAGAGTAACTTAGTTAGAGTGTAGAGTAACTTAGTTAGAGTGTAGAGTAGCTTAGTTAGTGCAGAGTAGCTTAGTTAGTGTAGAGTAGCTTAGTTAGAGTGCAGAGCAGCTTAGTTAGAGTGTAGAGTAGCTTAGTTAGTGTTTAGAGTAGCTTAGTTAGAGAGTAGAGTAGCTTAGTTAGAGTGTAGAGTAACTTAGTTAGAGTGTAGAGTAACTTAGTTAGAGTGTAGAGTAACTTAGTTAGAGTGTAGAGTAACTTAGTTAGTGTAGAGTAGCTTAGTTAGAGTGCAGAGCAGCTTAGTTAGAGTGTAGAGTAGCTTAGTTAGTGTTTAGAGTAGCTTAGTTAGAGAGTAGAGTAGCTTAGTTAGAGTGTAGAGTAACTTAGTTAGTGTAGAGTAGCTTAGTTAGAGTGTAGAGTCGCTTAGTTAGTGTAGAGTCGCTTAGTTAGTGTAGAGTAGCTTAGTTAGTGTTTAGAGTAGCTTAGTTAGAGTGTAGAGTAGCTTAGTTAGTGCAGAGTAGCTTAGTTAGAGTGTAGAGTAGCTTAGTTAGAGTGTAGAGTAACTTAGTTAGAGTGTAGAGTAGCTTAGTTAGAGTGTAGAGTAGCTTAGTTAGAGTCTCGAGCAGCTTAGTTAGAGTGTAGAGTAGCTTAGTTAGAGTGCAGAGTAGCTTAGTTAGAGTGTAGAGTAGCTTAGTTAGAGTGTAGAGTAGCTTAGTTAGTGTGCAGAGTAGCTTAGTTAGAGTGTAGAGTAACTTAGTTAGAGTGTAGAGTAGCTTAGTTAGAGTGCAGAGTAGCTTAGTTAGAGTGTAGAGTAACTTAGTTAGAGAGTAGAGTAGCTTAGTTAGAGTCTAGAGTAGCTTAGTTAGAGTGTAGAGTAGCTTAGTTAGAGTGTAGAGTAGCTTAGTTAGAGTGTAGAGTAGCTTAGTTAGAGTAGAGTAGCTTAGAGTGTAGAGTAGCTTAGTTAGAGTGTAGAGTAGCTTAGTTAGAGTGTAGAGTAGCTTAGAGTGTAGAGTAGCTTAGAGTGTAGAGTAGCTTAGTTAGAGTGTAGAGTAGCTTAGTTAGTGTGTAGAGTAGCTTAGTTAGAGTGTAGAGTAGCTTAGTTAGAGTGTAGAGTAGCTTAGTTAGAGTGTAGAGTAGCTTAGAGTGTAGAGTAGCTTAGTTAGAGTGTAGAGTAGCTTAGTTAGTGTCTAGAGCTTAGTTAGAGTGTAGAGTAGCTTAGTTAGTCTAGAGTAGCTTAGTTAGAGTGTAGAGTATCTTAGTTAGAGTGTAGAGTAGCTTAGTTAGAGTGTAGAGTAGCTTAGTTAGAGTGTAGAGTAGCTTAGTTAGAGTGTAGAGTAGCTTAGTTAGTGTTTAGAGTAGCTTAGTTAGAGTGTAGAGTAGCTTAGTTAGTGTCTAGAGCTTAGTTAGAGTGTAGAGTAGCTTAGTTAGTGTGTAGAGTAGCTTAGAGTGTAGAGTAGCTTAGTTAGAGTGTAGAGTAGCTTAGTTAGAGTGTAGAGTAGCTTAGTTAGAGTGTAGAGTAGCTTAGTTAGTGTGTAGAGTAGCTTAGAGTGTAGAGTAGCTTAGTTAGAGTGTAGAGTAGCTTAGTTAGAGTGTAGAGTAGCTTAGTTAGTGTCTAGAGCTTAGTTAGAGTGTAGAGTAGCTTAGTTAGTGTTTAGAGTAGCTTAGTTAGAGTGTAGAGCAGCTTAGTTAGTGTTTAGAGTAGCTTAGTTAGAGTGTAGAGTAGCTTAGTTAGAGTAGAGTAGCTTAGAGTGTAGAGTAGCTTAGTTAGTGTGTAGAGTAGCTTAGTTAGAGTGTAGAGTAGCTTAGTTAGTGTTTAGAGTAGCTTAGTTAGAGTGTAGAGTAGCTTAGTTAGAGTAGAGTAGCTTAGAGTGTAGAGTAGCTTAGTTAGTGTGTAGAGTAGCTTAGTTAGAGTGTAGAGTAGCTTAGTTAGTGTGTAGAGTAACTTAGTTAGAGTAGCTTAGTTAGAGTGTAGAGTAGCTTAGTTAGAGTGTAGAGTAGCTTAGTTAGAGTGTAGAGTAGCTTAGTTAGAGTCTAGAGTAGCTTAGTTAGAGTGTAGAGTAGCTTAGTTAGAGTGTAGAGTAGCTTAGTTAGAGTGTAGAGTAGCTTAGTTAGTGTTTAGAGTAGCTTAGTTAGAGTGTAGAGTAACTTAGTTAGAGTGCAGAGTAGCTTAGTTAGAGTGTAGAGTAGCTTAGTTAGTGCAGAGTAGCTTAGTTAGAGTGCAGAGCAGCTTAGTTAGAGTGTAGAGTAGCTTAGTTAGTGTTTAGAGTAGCTTAGTTAGAGTGTAGAGTAACTTAGTTAGAGTGTAGAGTAACTTAGTTAGTGTGTAGAGTAGCTTAGTTAGTGTAGAGTAGCTTAGTTAGAGTGTAGAGTAGCTTAGTTAGAGTGTAGAGTAGCTTAGTTAGTGTTTAGAGTAGCTTAGTTAGAGTGTAGAGTAGCTTAGTTAGTGCAGAGTAGCTTAGTTAGAGTGTAGAGTAGCTTAGTTAGTGTTTAGAGTAGCTTAGTTAGAGTGTAGAGTAACTTAGTTAGAGTTTAGAGTAACTTAGTTAGAGTGTAGAGTAGCTTAGTTAGAGTGTAGAGTAGCTTAGTTAGTGTTTAGAGTAGCTTAGTTAGAGTGTAGCTTAGTTAGAGTGTAGCTTAGTTAGTGCAGAGTAGCTTAGTTAGTGTGTAGAGTAGCTTAGTTAGAGTGCAGAGTAGCTTAGTTAGAGTGCAGAGTAGCTTAGTTAGTGTGTAGAGTAGCTTAGTTAGTGTTTAGAGTAGCTTAGTTAGAGTGTAGCTTAGTTAGTGCAGAGTAGCTTAGTTAGTGTGTAGAGTAGCTTAGTTAGTGTCTAGAGTAGCTTAGTTAGAGTGTAGCTTAGTTAGTGCAGAGTAGCTTAGTTAGTGTCTAGAGTAGCTTAGTTAGAGTGCAGAGTAGCTTAGTTAGTGTGTAGAGTAGCTTAGTTAGTGCAGAGTAGCTTAGTTAGAGTGTAGAGTAGCTTAGTTAGTGTTTAGAGTAGCTTAGTTAGAGTGTAGCTTAGTTAGTGCAGAGTAGCTTAGTTAGTGTGTAGAGTAGCTTAGTTAGTGTCTAGAGTAGCTTAGTTAGAGTGCAGAGTAGCTTAGTTAGTGCAGAGTAGCTTAGTTAGAGTGCAGAGTAGCTTAGTTAGAGTGTAGAGTAGCTTAGTTAGAGTGTAGAGTAGCTTAGTTAGAGTGTAGAGTAGCTTAGTTAGAGTGTAGAGTAGCTTAGTTAGTGTCTAGAGTAGCTTAGTTAGAGTGCAGAGTAGCTTAGTTAGTGCAGAGTAGCTTAGTTAGAGTGTAGAGTAGCTTAGTTAGTGTGTAGAGTAGCTTAGTTAGTGCAGAGTAGCTTAGTTAGTGTTTAGAGTAGCTTAGTTAGTGCAGAGTAGCTTAGTTAGAGTGCAGAGTAGCTTAGTTAGTGTTTAGAGTAGCTTAGTTAGAGTGTAGAGTAGCTTAGTTAGTGCAGAGTAGCTTAGTTAGAGTGCAGAGTAGCTTAGTTAGTGTGTAGAGTAGCTTAGTTAGTGTCTAGAGTAGCTTAGTTAGTGTTTAGAGTAGCTTAGTTAGTGTGTAGAGTAGCTTAGTTAGTGCAGAGTAGCTTAGTTAGTGTTTAGAGTAGCTTAGTTAGAGTGCAGAGTAGCTTAGTTAGTGTTTAGAGTAGCTTAGTTAGTGTTTAGAGTAGCTTAGTTAGTGTGTAGAGTAGCTTAGTTAGTGCAGAGTAGCTTAGTTAGAGTGCAGAGTAGCTTAGTTAGTGTGTAGAGTAGCTTAGTTAGTGCAGAGTAGCTTAGTTAGAGTGTAGCGTAGCTTAGTTAGTGTGTAGAGTAGCTTAGTTAGAGTGCAGAGTAGCTTAGTTAGTGTTTAGAGTAGCTTAGTTAGAGTGTAGAGTAGCTTAGTTAGAGTGCAGAGTAGCTTAGTTAGTGTGTAGAGTAGCTTAGTTAGTGCAGAGTAGCTTAGTTAGAGTGTAGAGTAGCTTAGTTAGTGTTTAGAGTAGCTTAGTTAGTGCAGAGTAGCTTAGTTAGAGTGCAGAGTAGCTTAGTTAGAGTGTAGAGTAGCTTAGTTAGTGTTTAGAGTAGCTTAGTTAGTGTTTAGAGTAGCTTAGTTAGTGCAGAGTAGCTTAGTTAGTGCAGAGTAGCTTAGTTAGTGTTTAGAGTAGCTTAGTTAGAGTGCAGAGTAGCTTAGTTAGTGCAGAGTAGCTTAGTTAGTGTTTAGAGTAGCTTAGTTAGTGCAGAGTAGCTTAGTTAGTGCAGAGTAGCTTAGTTAGTGTTTAGAGTAGCTTAGTTAGAGTGTAGAGTAGCTTAGTTAGTGTGTAGAGTAGCTTAGTTAGTGTTTAGAGTAGCTTAGTTAGTGCAGAGTAGCTTAGTTAGTGTTTAGAGTAGCTTAGTTAGTGCAGAGTAGCTTAGTTAGTGTTTAGAGTAGCTTAGTTAGAGTGCAGAGTAGCTTAGTTAGAGTGCAGAGTAGCTTAGTTAGTGTTTAGAGTAGCTTAGTTAGTGTTTAGAGTAGCTTAGTTAGAGTGCAGAGTAGCTTAGTTAGTGTTTAGAGTAGCTTAGTTAGTGTTTAGAGTAGCTTAGTTAGTGTTTAGAGTAGCTTAGTTAGAGTGTAGAGTAGCTTAGTTAGTGTTTAGAGTAGCTTAGTTAGAGTGTAGAGTAGCTTAGTTAGAGTGTAGAGTAGCTTAGTTAGTGCAGAGTAGCTTAGTTAGAGTGTAGAGTAGCTTAGTTAGTGTGTAGAGTAGCTTAGTTAGTGTTTAGAGTAGCTTAGTTAGTGTTTAGAGTAGCTTAGTTAGTGTTTAGAGTAGCTTAGTTAGTGCAGAGTAGCTTAGTTAGTGTTTAGAGTAGCTTAGTTAGAGTGCAGAGTAGCTTAGTTAGTGTGTAGAGTAGCTTAGTTAGTGTTTAGAGTAGCTTAGTTAGTGCAGAGTAGCTTAGTTAGAGTGTAGAGTAGCTTAGTTAGAGTGTAGAGTAGCTTAGTTAGTGCAGAGTAGCTTAGTTAGTGTTTAGAGTAGCTTAGTTAGAGTGCAGAGTAGCTTAGTTAGTGCAGAGTAGCTTAGTTAGAGTGTAGAGTAGCTTAGTTAGTGTTTAGAGTAGCTTAGTTAGTGCAGAGTAGCTTAGTTAGTGTTTAGAGTAGCTTAGTTAGAGTGCAGAGTAGCTTAGTTAGTGTGTAGAGTAGCTTAGTTAGTGTTTAGAGTAGCTTAGTTAGTGCAGAGTAGCTTAGTTAGAGTCTAGAGTAGTTTAGGATTTTGTGACTGTTGCCTTTAGTTCAGCTGTGTTTTTGTACAGACTATTTGTGTTAGTTGTACCACTTTTAAAGTGAGGTTTTGTTTCGTTTCTTATTTAGTGTAATAGTGTTTATTTCCTTGTATGCAAGTAGACTCCTTTTGTTTGGTTAGTTATCAACCTGTGCTCTTTTGGCCTTTTATGTTGTTCCAGGCTGCATGCCTGCCACTTGGTTTACCCTGCTATCTAAAATAAACCCATTATAACTATACCTACAGGGCTCGACAGTAGCGGTTGCCATTGGCAACCATTAAGAAAAAATGTCAACCACTTCTTGGCCTTCGGTTGCCATCAGTGGCAACCAGTTTTTTATCATTAAGAAATAATTCTTTAAAACAAACATTATCTTCTTAAACTTGTATGGTAGTCAGGAGCATCACATCCTAATGTTTATTGATATATTTAGAGGGAGGGAAGGAAGGTTTCAAAATTCTGATTAGATTCATTTCTACCATTTCTTTAATTCATGGTGGTTTCAGTAATCCCCTGGTAATTGAGGACATAAGTCATCTAAAGTACTAATGTCATCTTTATGACTTTCAGAAAGGACAGGAGACCGACAGGTGCCTATCAATGATTGCCACTGACAGCACGATGAGTCAAAGGACTAGCAGCAGCAGCATGATGATGATGATGTTAAATGTGTTGTTTTAGGAACCTCCATTGTAAATAAATGGAATTCAATAAACATTGAATAGCATGTCATGCAGTTTGTCTGTGCCTTTTCCTCCGTGTTAGCCTGGCATATAGTCTCCCCCATGGTTTGCTGTGCTGCCGGGGGATGCTCCAAGCGCTCAGAAAAAGGAGTACGAATGTACGGCTTCCCCACTGACACAGAGAGGAGGAAAGAATGGCTGGCTCAAGTCAGCAGGAGCAATTTAACTATCACAAAAGACAACAACAGCAACAACATATGTGAGGTAATCATATTTTTCACAAAACGAAGACCACACCATTGGGAAGCTTAACGTTTTTTTAATCAAAAATAAGGAACAGGGAGAGGCTTGCAAAACTCTGGGAGGTGAGACTCAGGTGCAGGGTGAGGGTCTCAGTGCAGGTCTTCAGGCTCCATTGAATCCCCTTGGGGTTCTTGTGCTGAGAGAGGGAGACAGGAGAAAGGGTTAGATACATCTAGCAACCTATAGGATGGGAAATTGCTGACCTATTTGAAACTTACCTTGTGTTTTCACTCTCACTTAAATCCCTCTCCCTTTGCCATCAATCTAAAATCAGCTGAGCTGCAACATAATACAGAGAGGTAATAATCAACAGAATCACAAGGACCTCATATGGCTCTGCTAAAAACACTCACCCATAAGTTAAGTTTTAGTTTACTGTTTGGAAGTCTCAAATATCCACTCTAAATCCATATCAATAGCGATGAATCACAAAAATAGCTCTCTTCCTTATTATTTTGTAACGTTAACTTTATTATACTAGCTTGAACTCCAAGATGGATATCCTCATTTCACCACCTCCACCCAATACAATCACACGCCCCAATGTTAGATTTAACTAATATTTAACTCCCTCCACCCCGGATAAAAGCACGTTAAGAAGCCCCTTTTTTTCTAATTCCACAACGTTGGGTTGAAATAACATTAGGAGAACGGATTAATAGGCTGTTCATGGTTAACGTGTGTTGCTAACTTTATCCAGTATCCTAGCCTAATCTGTTATCTGTAAACGTTCCCTAAATCTATTTATTTAGAGGGGGATAATCAATCCACCAACATCCTTTAATACACACGTTAATTTGACTCAGATGTGCTGATAATATCCGCAATATAAATCTTTAAACGTCTTCTTACCTTTAAAAGTCAAACACGAACGGTCTAATATGCTGCAACTCTACTGCGCTGCTAGCCGCTAGCAAGCTAACTTCCGGGGAACTATTGAGGGCTCTACGATCCGCCATTGCTGGAAAAAAAACTGGTCCATTGGAGTGAACGGAGATATCGTAACTGGAACACAAACCACCAAATACAAAAACATAATTCAGTTCCAGTCGTCATGACTCCACTCCGGAGGGATTCCCAGATCATTTCTTACAGTTTCTCATCAAGGGGGGGGGTCTCCTGTCCCCGGTACAAACACACTGCCTGAGGAAGGCTATGTGTATTTTCTTTGTCATGAACCTTTTTCGGACCACTTATTTATTTATTTTGGTGTTGATCCGACCTCCATGCTGCTACTCTGGTTCAAACTTTCTGTACCTATTTTTTGGATTTCTACAACGTAAGCAACCTTCCCACGTGAATCCTACGCCTGGCGTTATAAATGAGGCCCCTGACCAATTCCAACTGGCGTGTGTTGCATTTCCTCATCCTTAGTGGGGACGTAACAAGCACAATAAGCATATAATGTAATAATAAGAATCACTCTTGTAATGTTATATAAAAATAGACTCCACAATGTCGCATGCATAGGCTACAGTTCCAGGGTATATGCAGGAATCCTGAAGTCAAATGTAATACCTTTTAAGACCTTTTTTAAGACCCTTTCCATACATGTTAAGACCTCATCGCAACTTTGAGTTCTAACCGGTTACATTGGCAACACCTACCCCGGCCCCACACGGTAAAACGCATACGCAAGCGCAAAAAAGTCTTCCGTTCACACGCATTCGATTCATTAACGTGTCCGTTCACACTAGACCGCTGGAAATGCTGGAAACGATGTAGTACATATGTCAGGCCTGTAAGTGGCGCTGCTGCCGCCCGAAATACATCAAAAGCAGCGAAGAAGACCCCGGAGCATGGTTGCCATGGTTGCCCTTCTGTTTATTCTCCTCGGTGGACGGCGTGTTCTCCTGCTGTATCTCTCAGGTAGTCCACCAGCAGATGAAAAACACCCACCTCTCCGCCTCTTCCAAGGGACGAGGGGACCGTGCGGCAGTTTCCGTAAAAAAAATGTTCCGCCGGTCAACATGTCCGTTAAAGTTGAAATCTTCCGTACAAAATTAGGAAAGTGCCGGTCACAGGTCTTCTTTGTTATTTATTGAGCTTTAAAACAAATTGATAACGACTCTGTTCTCTGTATAATAATATAATAATATTTAATAAACGGTGACTGCCTCTCTTTTCCTCCCCCTCTTCTGACAGCCCATCAGCAGCAGGAGACGTGGGGAGAGGGAGGCGGGCTCTTTCATCGTTATCAGAAAATGATCATATAGGGCACACACGGAGCCGTTGGACCCCCAGAGCGTTGCGTATGCCGGTCTACCCACCTTGGGACCCGTTACCGTAGTCGAAATATATTACTGTATTGGCACCAAGGAGCCTTTAGCCCGTTCTCATTTCTCAGTTTGCACCTCCTCTCGTCTTAGTCCCCCCCACAGGAGATGCGAGCGGAGGAACCGAGGAGAGAGGACAAGAAACTAACAGGCGTTTAGAGAACTGAGAAATCCTCTCCTCTGAGCGTCACTTTAAAGAGTCCTCTTATCAGTATGTAGTGTATCTACTTTAAAGAGTCCTCTCCTGCTGATGTTCAGATGTATGTAGTGTCTCTACTTTAAAGAGTCCTCTCCTGCTGATGTTCAGGTGTATATCAGTATGTAGTGTCTCTACTTTAAAGAGTCCTCTCCTGCTGATGTTCAGGTGTATATCAGTGTGTAGTGTCTCTACTTTAAAGAGTCCTCTCCTGCTGATGTTCAGGTGTATATCAGTATGAAGTGTCTCTACTTTAAAGAGTCCTCTCCTGCTAATGTTCAGGTGTATATCAGTATGAAGTGTCTCTACTTTAAAGAGTCCTCTCCTGCTAATGTTCAGGTGTATATCAGTATGTAGTGTCTCTACTTTAAAGAGTCCTCTCCTGCTGATGTTCAGGTGTATATCAGTATGTAGTGTCTCTACTTTAAAGAGTCCTCTCCTGCTGATGTATCAGTATGTAGTGTCTCTACTTTAAAGAGTCCTCTCCTGCTGATGTTCAGGTGTATATCAGTATGTAGTGTCTCTACTTTAAAGAGTCCTCTCCTGCTGATGTTCAGGTGTATATCAGTATGTAGTGTCTCTACTTTAAAGAGTCCTCTCCTGCTGATGTTCAGGTGTATATCAGTATGTAGTGTCTCTACTTTAAAGAGTCCTCTCCTGCTGATGTTCAGGTGTATATCAGTATGTAGTGTCTCTACTTTAAAGAGTCCTCTCCTGCTGATGTTCAGGTGTATATCAGTATGTAGAGTCTCTACTTTAAAGAGTCCTCTCCTGCTGATGTTCAGGTGTATATCAGTATGTAGTGTCTCTACTTTAAAGAGTCCTCTCCTGCTGATGTTCAGGTGTATATCAGTATGTAGTGTCTCTACTTTAAAGAGTCCTCTCCTGCTGATGTTCAGGTGTATATCAGTATGTAGTGTCTCTACTTTAAAGAGTCCTCTCCTGCTGATGTTCAGGTGTATATCAGTATGTAGTGTCTCTACTTTAAAGAGTCCTCTCCTGCTGATGTTCAGGTGTATATCAGTATGTAGTGTCTCTACTTTAAAGAGTCCTCTCCTGCTGATGTTCAGGTGTATATCAGTATGTAGTGTCTCTACTTTAAAGAGTCCTCTCCTGCTGATGTTCAGGTGTATATCAGTATGTAGTGTCTCTACTTTAAAGAGTCCTCTCCTGCTGATGTTCAGGTGTATATCAGTATGTAGTGTCTCTACTTTAAAGAGTCCTCTCCTGCTGATGTTCAGGTGTATATCAGTATGTAGTGTCTCTACTTTAAAGAGTGCTCTCCTGCTGATGTTCAGGTGTATATCAGTATGTAGTGTCTCTACTTTAAAGAGTGCTCTCCTGCTGATGGACTCATCATGCTGTCTGAATGAAACTCTTCCACACAGTGTAATAATCTCCCTTTATTAGAAACAGAAAGGCTTAGAAAATGAAAGCAGTACAGGAAGGTGCAGATCACACTGGAGACGTGTTGCATTTGCTCTGCCTGTGGATACTGGAATATCACAGACGATGCGTGGGTACAGGGAACGCTCTGAAGAGTGAGGATCCACTTTCTGAGGGTCTCAAGGGGACAGACCTTTATTTCTCTCCCCTTTGAGTTCCAGACGGACGTCAGGAAGGTAAAGCCGACACATCTCCACACAAAGGACACATAAGTAAGATGAAGCGAGGAAGAGTCAGAGGAGCGTTATGAGGCCGAAGGCAACAGTGGCAAGCAAACTAATGCTAGTATGAATACATGGACAGAACAGAGATATATTTATAAAGACTTTTTACAAACGGTCTCTACCCAGCTGTGTGACAGAGACCTTCTCCTCAGCAGGTCGCCTCCAGAGGTCATTCCATTCACCTTCACCAGGTATTATTCAACTGATGTAAGAGAAAGAGTCAGAGGGGCTGCTATGAGATGAGGAAGCAGAGAGTCATGAAGGCGCATTAGGGCCGAGGGGGAATCATCAATATGAGACCGGGTCAGAGGAGGGGTGACGTTCAGTTACAGAGAGCAAGGGTTTGGAAATATAACTCAAAGGTTTTTATGACGAAAAACTCAGAAATCCCAAAATAAAAAATAATAATCATTTCTTTTCCTGTAAATTTGAATTGTGTTCCCTTTTGAATAATAACTTAAGATTTACAAGAAAAAACTTCATAAATGTGAAAAAAAATTATCTGAAGTTTAAAGGAAAAATTAAATATTCCTGATTTTCTTTCTCGTAAATTTAGGAATTTATAATCTCAGAAAATGTAGAATATTTTTGCCATTTCTGAATTCTTTGATATCACCCACAGTCTGGAGCAACACGTGTGATACAGAGGAATACATATCACTACAGCTAACGGGAACTTTACTGTAGGTTTCTGGAGGATCTGTGTGTTTACAGTTCTCTAACTTCCAGACCCAAACACAGAGGCCTCAGGTCTGAGAGGAAGCAGAGAGACCTGACGGAGGAGCTCCAGAGGTCGGCCAGGGGTCAACGTGTTCAGAGGGAGATGTTTGATCAAAGGAAACCATGACGGAGGTTTTTAAGTTGGTGTGAGATGTTTGATGACTGCGGAGCACCACACACACTCAGTCTCTCTGCAGGAGGACAGACAGACTCTCCTCCTCCTCTAACAGTTAGTGTCCAGCTGGAGCCCCCCCCCCCCTCTATGAGCTCTCCAGAGCATCCAGCACCTTCATGATCTGCTGCTTGATCACCTTCGTGGCGTCACCGGCGTTCGGTATTAAATATCTGAGAGGAGAAAACAGAAATGAGATGAATACATAAACACACACACACACACACACACACACACACACACACACACACACACACACACACACACACACACACACACACACACACACACACACACACACACACACACACACACACACACACACACACACACACACACACACACACACACACACACACACACACACACACACACACACACACACACACACACACACCTCTCCACGGCGGAGATCTCCACCCCCGCTGAGTTGTTGCTGCCGAACTTGAAGGTGATGAGTTCAGGGTGCTTCTTTTTGGACGTGATCTTCACCACTGAGTTCAGAGCCTGTCGGGACTGGATGTAGGAGAACCCTTTCCTGGAGGCGATCTCCCGCAGGCAGTACATGTGAGAGGCTGTGACCAGCAGGTGGCTGCAGGACACAGGAAACAGCTGTTACTGACTACTCTGATGCTCCTCCACTGCTCAAGCTCCCCTGTTATACTCTGTCTCATCCATATATCAAGGTCTCAGATATATCCAGAGCCTGCCTCTGATTGGCTGAAACACCAAACAGATCATTGCAGCATTACCCATAATCCCCTCTGTTTCAGCCCTGTTTCCAAAGTGCTGATTCTCTGTCTGTTACTTTAGATCAGTGTTTCTCAAACTTTTTCATACCAAGGACCACCAATAAAAAAAACACTCATGGACCCCCTGACTCTACAAATATCCCAAAACATAGGCCTGCTCACCAATCCAACAGCACAGCCTAATAATGACAGCTTAGCCTTCTCTATATGGCCTCGTTCACACATTAAATCAACAATACAGATTATATCAGCATTTAGTTCAAATGTGATTTTAAATGCTCAGGTTTTGCACCTCTTATGAAATGTAGACTACATTTATTACAGATCGTTGGCTACTGAGAGATATGCAAAACACACCGCATGTAGTACGACTAGGGTTGGGAACCGAAACTCGGTTCCAGATGAGAACCGATAAGAAAATGCTGGGTACCGGGTACCCATACAAAATACACAATTTTGGTTCTGCTTAACGGTTCCTAAACGCAGTAGACCCTGTATTCCACCGGGTCCGTCTGCGCCGCGGCGACCCGGTGGAATACAGGGCGGACTGGCCGTCTGTGTGTTCTGGAGAATCACAGAGCGGCCGGCCGTTGACGACCTGCCCGCTGACGGCCGGTACCGCCGTTAATTTTTTTTAACGGCATCATGTAAGTTGTGCTGACAGAGGTCCAGTTGCCCCACAGCGAGGCTCCCCCCGCCCTCCCGTAGACAGTTCACGAGCTCAGGCACTTCAAAGCACCAAAGATGGGTCACGGTAAGCGCTCTGAAGTGAGGCTCCACTACACTAAGAAAGAGAAAGACAAGGCACGGTGTAAAGCCTGCTAATAGCTGGCCACAGGCATAGCTCATAGCTCAGTTACAATTTCATTTCATTTCAAACCTTTATTTAGACAGATTAGTCCCTTGAGATCATCGATCTCATTTACAAGGGAGACCTGCATCATTTAGTTCCACATGAAACATAAAAACAACATACAAACAACAGAGGATATCATATTTACATATTCAACATTTACAACTACCCAGAGTGTCAGAAAGCATTTCATTTAGACATGCCTTAAATACATTCAAAGAAATAAAAATGCTCAATTTCAATTTTGCCTGTAGACTGTTCCAAGCAAGTGGAGCTGCGCACATAAAAGCTGTCTTACCTAAGACAGTCCTTACTCTTGGCACATCTAACAAGACTATATCCTGTGATCGCAGACAATAGCTGCTTGCAACTTTCTGCTTTATCAATGAACAGATATAATACGGGAGTTTGCCCAACATAGCTTTATAGATAAAAGTGTACCAGTGACTGAGCCTCCGTACAGTGAGTGATGGTAAACCTGCCTTGGTATACAGTGTACAGTGATGAGTAAGTGCTTTACAGTTAGTGACAAATCTCAGAGCACTATGATACGCAGCATCTAGTTTGCTTAGGTAGTTGGCAGGTGCATTCATATACAGCAGATCACCATAGTCCAGCACAGGTAAAAAGGTCACAGTGACTAGCCTTTTCCTGGCCTCAAGCGAGAAACAGGACTTATTCCTGAAAAAGAAACCTAGCCTAACCCTCAGTTTTTTAAGCAGGTTATTGACATGAAGTTTAAAAGAGAGACAGTCATCAAGCAAGATACCAAGGTATTTGTAACAGGCAACAACTTCAAGTTTTGTTCCTTGCGTTGATACAATATCTAAAACAGGCTCTGGTGACTTTTTAGCTTTTGAAAAGAGCATTATCTTGGTTTTATCCACATTTAAAAGAAGCTTTAGTTCAGAGAGCTGAGTCTGAATAATGTTAAAAACAGCCTGTAATTTAACAACCGCCTCCTGAATGGAGGGACCTGCACAATACATCACGGTATCGTCCGCATAAAAATGTAAAGTAGCTTCATCCACATTTTCACCTAAACTGTTGATATATATGGAGAATAAAAGTGGACCTAAAACAGAACCTTGAGGAACACCATTAGCAATGTTTAACCACTCAGAAGACAGCCCATCAAAGTGAACACATTGGGACCTTTCAGAGAGGTAGTTCACAAACCACCCCACTGCATGGCTGGATATGCCAGTACTGAGTAGCCTCTGTTTTAAGACACGATGATCAACGGTGTCAAACGCTTTGGAAAGGTCAATAAACAGAGCTGCACAACTCTGTTTATTATCTAGCATACTAGTAATATCATTTACCACTTTCATTGTTGCAGTGATGGTGCTATGTTTCTTCCTGAAGCCTGACTGATGTTTAGACAGGATATCATTTATACATAAAAACTCCTTTACTTGTTCACTCACAAGTCGTTCGAGCACCTTAGCCAAAACTGACAATTTAGAGATTGGCCTATAGTTATTTAAAATAGTTGCCTCCCCTCCTTTCAGTAGAGGCAGGACATAAGCAGACTTCCATACTTTAGGAATTGTATTTGTGCTGAGGGAGAGGTTAAAAAGAGAAGTAAGAGGTGGAGCAATAAAATCTGCAGCTATCTTTAAAAAGAAAGGTTCTACGTTGTCCGGGCCAGCCGGTTTCTTAGGATCTAACTTGGATAAAGCTTCATGGACAATACCAACAGTTAAAGGAGTAAAACTGAAAGGGTTTTCCAGACCACATTGTTCAGAGTCAAGGACTGGAGCGTTCACAGAAGCAGAAGCACAGTCAGTGACAGAATCAAACAGAGAGCCACAAGAGACAAAATGCTTATTAAAGCAATTTAGCATGGTGGCCCTGTCTGATATAATGCCAGATGCTGTGGTGAGGTACGGAGGTAGCTCATTTGGGATATCACCAGTGGAAATCGATTTTATGGCTTTCCAAAATTTACTAGGATTATTCAGGTTTTCTGTGGTAACTGACAAATAGTACTTTGACTTAGCACTTTTGACATTTGAAGTAAAGCTATTCCTTAGCTGCCTAAAGCGTAGCCATTCTACCTCTGAGCCTGATTTCCTAGCCTTTGCCCAGGCATTGTTTCTCTCATGAAGGAGACTGGACATTTCAGCAGAAAACCAGGGATTGTTTCGTCCCTTCACTCTAAATTTACGCAGAGGTGCATGTTTATCTATAATTTTTATAAAACCAAGATAAAAATAAGACCATGCAGTTTCTACATCAGCACACAGATCGATTTTTCCCCAATCAAAATCAAACAGATCATGTAAAAAACCCTGCTCCACTAAGTGTTTTTTATCTCTCTTTGTGATGATGCGTGGTTTAACTTTTTGGACCTTAGTGTCCCTAATTGTGGCTACAACACAGTGGTCACTCACATCATTAGCAAATACTCCCACAGATGAGTATTTATATGGAACATTTGTTAAAATTAGATCAATTAAGGAGGATTTATTTGGGGACTTAATATTTGGGCGAGTAGGACTGTCTATAATCTGAGTAATGTTCAAAGAGGTACACAGGTTTTTAAAATCCTCTGACACAGAAGTTAACCAATCCCAATTAAAATCACCAAGCAGCACTATTTCCTTGTAGGAAAGTTGAGATAACAGTTTTGCCAATGAAGATAAGGAGTCCTTGACAGCCGAGGGGGCCCTGTAGCAACCCACCACCATGACCTGTTGACCCTTTGTTACTTCGACATTCACAGCTAAAAATTCTAGTTGTTTACTAACAGATTTGGAAACCATTTTTGTTACACAAAACTTATTTTTCACATAAATGGCAACGCCACCACCTTTTTTAGGACGGTCAGTGCGATATACATTGTAACCATTTATGTAAATGTCAGAGGCCAAGATCGATTTGTCTAGCCACGTTTCTGATAAGACAATGACATCAGCATCAGTTGAACTCGCCCAAATACGGACAAAATCTAATTTAGGTAACAGACTGCGCACATTTAAATGAATTAAACCTAACCCCGATCTAGAACTAAAATCAGCAGGAGTAGCTATTTGACTAAAACTACCAGGTGGACCCGGATTTGGCTGTACATTTCCTGATAGTAACAACAATAAAAATACCAAGCACCTTTTCCTCTTAATCAACACACATACATTTTCAGCTGTTCTAGAGTCACCAGCAAACTTCGCAAAAGTGAGATTAGAGTTCAAAAAACAATTCTGAAGGACCATTGTGGCAGGCATGTGAGAAAGACAGACATTTGACGAAATGAATGTCCGCGACAGTGCAACTAGCAATTGTTTGTGCAACCCATCCGAACCTGTACAGGGGATGTCCACTGCGGGCGGCAGAACGGACCCGCATCCAGCAGAATTGTCAGGATGACTAGCGAAACTCTCCTTGTCCAGCACAGTCAAAAAAAGGCACAGCAGAAACACGACATTTGCCATTTTCCCAGACCAGCTCAACAGCATTCACGATGTTCCCGAAGCAAAACCACGTCAGGACAGCAGCAAGGAAATAGGCAATCAGCAGTGTGGCAACACTCCGGTTTCTCCAGACCAGGCCTCCCCCGCACAGTAGCACCCAACAGGTGGGAGTAGGCCTCTAACAGCAGGTGGATAGCGGCCTTCAGCCGTGGGAACCACCACCAGCAGAAGCAGAAATGGGTGGACGGCAGGCCCTCAAACCGCGGCAGATCCTCCACAGATCAATGGCGTTAAAGATGGAACATAGATGGACATAGATGGAGCCTAAGCCGGAGAGCTAGATCTATGCTAACAGATGCCAGATGCTAACAGGTAGTGGGAGCCTGTAAAAATTGCGACTGCCTCACGCGAGGCTGGAAGGAAGGAATAAAATAAATAAAGCACAGCTATTGTGCAATACATTTGTATCGCATGAATATTTTTTATTTGTAAAAATATCAGTTAAAGCTTAAAAGAATAAAGATATTTTTGTCATCTAAAGGTTTGACCTCTTTCTTTTACAATTTTGGAATCAAAACGTGGAATCGATAAGAACCGGAATCGATGCATTTCAGACGATACCCATCCCGAAGCACGACACAAACCTCCGCTGTGGTCGCAGGCCCAACTTGAAGTCTCTGAGAACGTTCCACATGTTAGGCTCGTCTGGGCTTTGTTTGTAAAAATGCTATAAAAACATGAACCTTGAAACGGCCTGCAGAACAAGCCTCTGATCATCAACAGAGAACGAAGCGTTGCATGAAGTCTCTCCTCTATCTCACTCCTAACACAGCGTGGATACATGTTCATCAAAGACATCCATTGTTTGTTCTATTGAAATCCTAAAACACAGTTTTTCTAGAACAGATTACAAATCGCCTGAAAATGGGACAAACAAGTGGCAACACGTGAGAGGAAGGTGGGGCTATATCGAGAAACTCCCTCCTTTGAGGAGACACTGCTGTGAGAGTGGGGACCACACTTTGAGAAGCACTGCTTTAGATAGACCAGGACCATCTGGGGGACACGTCGTCTCACCCGGGGGACACGTCGTCTCACCCGTGTCTCACCCGGGGAACACGTGGTCTCACCAGGGGGGACACGTGGTCTCAACCAGGGGACACGTGGTCTCAACCGGGGGGACACGTGGTCTCAACCGGGGGACACGTGGTCTCACCCGGGGGACACGTGGTCTCACCCGTGTCTCACCCGGAACACGTTGTCTCACCTGGGGAACACGTTGTCTCACCCGAGGGACACGTCGTCTCACCCGAGGGACACGTCGTCTCACCCCGGGAACACATTGTCTCACCTGGGGAACACGTTGTCTCACCCGGGGAACACGTTGTCTCACCCGAGGGACATGTGGTCTCACCCGGGGGACACGTGGTCTCACCCGGGGGACACGTGGTCTCACCTGGGGAACACGTGGTCTCACCCGGGGAACACGTTGTCTCACCCGAGGGACACGTGTCTCACCCGGAACACGTTGTCTCACCTGGGGAACACGTTGTCTCACCCGAGGGACACGTCATCTCACCCGAGGGACACGTCGTCTCACCCCGGGAACACATTGTCTCACCTGGGGAACACGTTGTCTCACCCGGGGAACACGTTGTCTCACCCGGGGAACACGTTGTCTCACCCGAGGGACACGTGGTCTCACCCGGGGGACACGTGGTCTCACCCGGGGGACACGTGGTCTCACCTGGGGACACGTGGTCTCACCTGGGGAACACGTTGTCTCACCTGGGGAACACGTCGTCTCACCCGTGTCTCACCCGGGGGACACGTCGTCTCACCTGGGGAACACTTTGTCTCACCTGGGGAACACGTCGTCTCACCCGGGGGACACGTCGTCTAACCCGGGGGACACGTGGTCTCACCCGGGGAACACGTTGTCTCACCTGGGGAACATGTGTCCGGTCTCCTTCACCTCGTTGCAGGGAATGTGGTGCTTCACGTCCGGTTTGTGGATCCACGTCTGGATGTTCACGATCTCCTTCCTGTCGTCGTCGGACATCGACGAGCTGTCGATCTCATCTAAAATGACATCGGAGGCTCAGGAGGTTTTTCAAAACAAAAGAATAGAACGCCAAGAGACGGTGAGATTCCTGTACCTGTGTCGTACTCCTCTTCATCCCCGATGCTGAAGACGGGCTTCACTCCTCGGTACGGTTTACCCACCCGGTCACTGCTGCTCACATGTCTGAGGACAGAAACACCGAGAGTGAACAACACACACACACACACACACACACACACACACACACACACACACACACACACACACACACACACACACACACACACACACACACACACACACACACACACACACACACACACACACACACACACACACACACACACACACACACACACACACACACACACACACACACACACACACACACACACACACACACACACACACACACACACACGTCCTGAGAGAGAGGGAGACGTTAACACAGAGGTTATTCAGGGAGGGATACTCAGGGCCGTCAGCAGGAAATAATCAGGTGTTTTTATATCAAGGTGATTCTGATCGGCCCTGACTATCACCTGAAGAACAATGAGATGGAAACACAGACGACCAACTTCAGGATGTTTCCACATGGACACTTTTCCTCTGTGTCCAACTGACCCTGGACGAGTTATTTGTCTCAACTGGTCCAGTATTTAGTTCTTTGGTGAGCGTCCACTGACTGGCCGACACAGAGCCGGTCAGCGCACAATACTTTCACTTTTAGTGGATGAAGGATTCAGCCATGTTTAGCGTCTGCAGGCTGCCACTCTCCCTTAATGCTGGAACACTTTTATAAATGGACTTCCACTCTAGACACAAAACAAATAGGAAACCGTGTCCAGGTGTGAAAATACTGAGGTTCCCCTTTAGTGAAGCTCCTCTCCACAGTCCGGAGGGGAGGAGGACTCGGCACTACCTGCAGGTTGTTAGTGAAGCGTGTGTGTGTGTGTGTGTGTGTGTGTGTGTGTGTGTGTGTGTGTGTGTGTGTGTGTGTGTGTGTTATTTCCAGAAGGAGGCCTCCTCACCTGTCGACAGGTGTGGCGGTGTTCTCGATGAAGCTGATCATCTTCTCCTTCACGTTCACAGACTTTGACTTGAAAGCAAACGTCATCTTGTTGACCAGAGACTTCACTCCCTTCCCGTCTCCAGGGCCGCTCTCTCCCTGCAGGACACACGAAGACGTTACATACGTGAAGACATTAGATACACGAAGACGTTAGATACCTGTTGGGAGAACACTGAATGTCCTCCTCCAACATGAGGGCAACATGCTAACAAAGGTATCACCTGTAGCTGTGAACATGACAGGATGTGTGATTACCTAGCAGAGCATCAGGACTGTTTGAGGCATATGATAGCTATGTGATTAACATGATGATTCAGCCTCTATGGAGAGAGACATATGACAAGCATGCTCATTTCTGACGTGGAGCTAATCTGAAGTAAACATTGAATACTGCTTTCTATTCCTCCATCTTGTGACTGAGTAACTCCCTCTCTTGGATATCAGCATGTGAAGGACACTGTTCAGGAACTAGTTGATGCTCTGTATGTGATGACTACTTCCATTCTGGAGAGGATCACAGATACATGGATCCTGAGGTTCAAGCTCAAGCCGGGGACCAGTGAGATTTCTCCTAACAATATCAGAGTCTGTTTGTGAACCCGTTATTTATCGTGATGTTTCGGGGGTCTTACATCTGGAGAGCAGAGGCTGGAACCTGACGTGCTGACGATCCAGTGCATGTACGACGAGTCCAGACCCTCAATGTTCATGTCCACCAGGTGCTTCTGGAGAGCTGCAATCACAGAAACATCTCCGAGTTCACACTTATAACAAGTCTCTGATCCAGGCCAGACACTCAAACTGTATTTAGAGCAGAAGAACGTGTGCACCTCGAGCATTCTTCAGACCAGGCCTGCAGGATGGCAAAGAAATAACTTATTGCATTTATTTATTATTATTTGCACTGGCTTTTAATGCTAGTGTGCACGTTTTATAGCTTTCTAGTTATTGTGCTTTTTTTTCATGTCTTTAATTATTGTTTTATTATTTTACTCCCATTGTGTTATTTTATATTGTATTTATTCCCTGTTCAGCACTTTGGTCAACTGAGGTCGTTTTAAATGTGGAATCTAAATAAATAAAGATTGAGATATTGTGATTATCTTTAGTTTTAAGTTTGAGTTTCTCAAACCAAAGAGACGGACAAAAAATCCCTTTCTGGCCCTAATCCCCTTCCATACATGCAGATCTTAATATATCTAAAGAATCAGAGCATGTGGATATTCCTGTATCAAGTTGAAATCTAGATTAAGAAATGACTTACCCATGAATCCTCCTTTAGCAATGCTGACGTACTCTTTGTTTTTCTGTAACAGAGGAACTCCAGTTAGCAGATATGGAACACCTTGATAGCACCGTGATGTGAACCATGTGATTGGCTGATTAGATATGTGCGTTAACGAGCAGTTGAACAGGTGTACCTAATGAAGGGGCCAGTGAGTGTTTGTTATGTGATTTGGGTTTCCTAACAGGAAGAATATTTAAGTTTTATTTATACAACCCTTTATTACCAAATTAACTCGGCAGGCTTTACAATGTGTACGGATGAACAAAACAAGATGAAGTTACAACATGAACGATGCAGCTTGTAGACTTATATATGCATGTTATATTTCAACAACAATTACTATCTATAAGAACAATTAACACACTTGATTTGTTTTAGAGATTAGGCAAATCTGAGTTCATTTACATTTTAATGGCCTTTCGTTTCTTTTTTCAAACAATTCTCAAAATCTCCAAATTCTGTTATCATTGTTTTGTTATCATATTACTCTGATATTGAAGAGGACATTTTCCCAACACTGATCTTAGAGCTTCCTCTCCTCACCTGCAGGAAGTGAGCGAGCACCATGTTCATGTACATGTCCTCCTCCTCCCGCCCGCTGCCCATGAAGCAGAGGTGTTCCCCGCTGGCAACGGATCCCGACTCTAAGGACTGTTTCTGAGCCTCCAGGAGAGACTTCACCGAGAGGGAGAACTCAGAGGGATTCTGCAGCATCTGGAGGAGACGGGAGACACATGTGACACTCTGAGAACTCTCTACTTTAAAGAGTCCTCTCCTGCTGATGTTCAGGTGTATATCAGTATGTAGTGTCTCTACTTTAAAGAGTTCTCTCCTGCTGATGTTCAGGTGTATATCAGTATGTAGTGTCTCTACTTTAAAGAGTCCTCTCCTGCTGATGTTCAGGTGTGTATCAGTATGTAGTGTCTCTACTTTAAAGAGTCCTCTCCTGCTGATGTTCAGGTGTATATCAGTATGTAGTGTCTCTACTTTAAAGAGTCCTCTCCTGCTGTTGTTCAGGTGTATATCAGTATGTAGTGTCTCTACTTTAAAGAGTCCTCTCCTGCTGATGTTCAGGTGTATATCAGTATGTAGTGTCTCTACTTTAAAGAGTCCTCTCCTGCTGATGTTCAGGTGTGTATCAGTATGTAGTGTCTCTACTTTAAAGAGTCCTCTCCTGCTGATGTTCAGGTGTATATCAGTATGTAGTGTCTCTACTTTAAAGAGTCCTCTCCTGCTGATGTTCAGGTGTTTATCAGTATGTAGTGTCTCTACTTTAAAGAGTCCTCTCCTGCTGATGTTCAGGTGTATATCAGTATGTGGTGTCTCTACTTTAAAGAGTCCTCTCCTGATGTTCAGGTGTATATCAGTATGTAGTGTCTCTACTTTAAAGAGTTCTCTCCTGCTGATGTTCAGGTGTATATCAGTATGTAGTGTCTCTACTTTAAAGAGTCCTCTCCTGCTGATGTTCAGGTGTATATCAGTATGTAGTGTCTCTACTTTAAAGAGTCCTCTCCTGCTGATGTTCAGGTGTATATCAGTATGTAGTGTCTCTACTTTAAAGAGTCCTCTCCTGCTGATGTTCAGGTGTATATCAGTATGTAGTGTCTCTACTTTAAAGAGTCCTCTCCTGCTGATGTTCAGGTGTATATCAGTATGTAGTGTCTCTACTTTAAAGAGTCCTCTCCTGCTGATGTTCAGGTGTGTATCAGTATGTAGTGTCTCTACTTTAAAGAGTCCTCTCCTGCTGATATTCAGGTGTGTATTAGT
Source organism: Notothenia rossii (assembly GCF_949606895.1). Taxonomy (NCBI): domain Eukaryota; kingdom Metazoa; phylum Chordata; class Actinopteri; order Perciformes; family Nototheniidae; genus Notothenia; species Notothenia rossii. The sequence continues at coordinate 96,711,915 of NC_136912.1, forward strand.
ATGTAGTGTCTCTACTTTAAAGAGTCCTCTCTTGCTGATGTTCAGGTGTATATCAGTATGTAGTGTCTCTACTTTAAAGAGTTCTCTCCTGCTGATGTTCAGGTGTATATCAGTATGTAGTGTCTCTACTTTAAAGAGTCCTCTCCTGCTGATGTTCAGGTGTATATCAGTATGTAGTGTCTCTACTTTAAAGAGTCCTCTCCTGCTGAGGTTCAGGTGTATATCAGTACGTAGTGTCTCTACTTTAAAGAGTCCTCTCCTGCTGATGTTCAGGTGTATATCAGTATGTAGTGTCTCTAATTTAAAGAGTCCTCTCCTGCTGATGTTCAGGTGTATATCAGTACGTAGTGTCTCTACTTTAAAGAGTCCTCTCCTGCTGATGTTCAGGTGTATATCAGTATGTAGTGTCTCTACTTTAAAGAGTCCTCTCCTGCTGATGTTCAGGTGTATATCAGTACGTAGTGTCTCTACTTTAAAGAGTCCTCTCCTGCTGATGTTCAGGTGTATATCAGTACGTAGTGTCTCTACTTTAAAGAGTCCTCTCCTGATGATGTTCAGGTGTATATCAGTATGTAGTGTCTCTACTTTAAAGAGTCCTCTCCTGCTGATGTTCAGGTGTATATCAGTACGTAGTGTCTCTACTTTAAAGAGTCCTCTCCTGCTGATGTTCAGGTGTATATCAGTACGTAGTGTCTCTACTTTAAAGAGTCCTCTCCTGCTGATGTTCAGGTGTATATCAGTATGTAGTGTCTCTACTTTAAAGAGTCCTCTCCTGCTGATGTTCAGGTGTATATCAGTATGTAGTGTCTCTACTTTAAAGAGTCCTCTCCTGCTGATGTTCAGGTGTATATCAGTACGTAGTGTCTCTACTTTAAAGAGTCCTCTCCTGCTGATGTTCAGGTGTATATCAGTACGTAGTGTCTCTACTTTAAAGAGTCTGCCTGTGCTGCAGCTCCTCTTTTCACCCTCTGTCTGAAACCAGAGCCCAGTGTGCTCTGATTGGTCAGCTGGCTGGATGTTGAACATTAACTGAGGATTAGATTCAGGTGCTCACCAGGTCAGAGTCCAGGTGGAAGGCGGTGGACAGGTGTCCCGCGTTGTACTGCTCTGCAGGCCGACAATCCACCACGAAGAAACGCACCCCGTCCTGAAACACAAATAAATCACATGACATCTCCTCCTTCTGCAAACTAACCTGAGTGTTACAGCCACACCAATACAACATCAATCTGCGTGCACATGAGCTGTGAGCGTTGCTTTCAGTGTTGATGTGCATCGCCCTCCTCAAAGCTGCAACATGTGGCTTCAAAGGCCCGCTGGAAGAGGGCTGACCCCGCAGAGGGCTGACCCCGCAGAGGGCTGACCCCGCAGAGGGCTGACCCCGCAGAGGGCTGACCCCGCAGAGGGCTGACCGCGCAGAGGGCTGACCGCGCTGAGGGCTGACCCCGCAGAGGGCTGACCCCGCAGAGGGCTGACCGCGCAGAGGGCTGACCGCGCAGAGGGCTGACCCCGCAGAGGGCTGACCGCGCAGAGGGCTGACCGCGCTGAGGGCTGACCCCGCAGAGGGCTAACCGCGCTGAGGGCTGACCGCGCTGAGGGCTGACCCCGCAGAGGGCTGACCGCGCTGAGGGCTGACCCCGCAGAGGGCTGACCCCGCAGAGGGCTGACCGCGCTGAGGGCTGACCCCGCAGAGGGCTGACCCCGCAGAGGGCTGACCGCGCTGAGGGCTGACCGCGCTGAGGGCTGACCCCGCAGAGGGCTGACCGCGCAGAGGGCTGACCCCGCAGAGGGCTGACCCCGCAGAGGGCTGACCGCGCTGAGGGCTGACCGCGCAGAGGGCTGACCCCGCAGAGGGCTGACCCCGCAGAGGGCTGACCCCGCAGAGGGCTGCACAAACTGCTCTCCTCCTGGACTGTTGGGTACTAGTAGCATTCTGAATGCCTGAGCAACGGTCATTACAGTCCTTGACAGCTGTCTGTTCTACTGGATTTACAACGTGTCACATGTTCTGAATGGACCAATCAGAATCGAGTATTCAACTAAACCGTGTAATCAAAATGTCTGTTTGTTACTGATGGCCTGGGGCCTCATTTATAAAGCCTTGCGTAGGATTGGCGTGGGAAGGTTGCGTACCGGCACAGGACTTGCGTACGGCACTTCCTACGCCGGTTTCGCTTTATAAATCACAACCGACTCAAAATGCGGCGCAGCTTTTGCGGGACTCACGTAACGCCCGTATCTGCCTATAAATAGTCAAAGAAACGCCCTTTCATTCATTCATTCTTTCATTCATTCTTTCATTCATTCATTCTGACTGACTTTATGGAGAAGATAGCAGGGAATGAGGACAGAACAGCTCAAACAGGTTCTGGTTCTTTTGGGGAGGTGAGATAAATCATATTGTTTGGTGGATGCAGTTTGAACCAGAGTAGCAGCATGGAGGTCGGATCGTCACCAACATAAATAAATAAGTGGTCCGAAAAAGATTAATGACAAAAAAAATACACATAGCCTTCCTCAGGCGGTGTGTTTGTACCGGGGACAGGAGACCCCCCACCCCCCCCCACCCCCCCCCCCCCTTGATGAGAATCTGTAAGACATGATGGGGGGATCCCTCCGGAGTGGAGTCATGACTTAGTTTCCATACCTCCTGTGTTTTACGAGAGACTTATCAAGTCTTGGCAAACGGCATAAAGCATGATTAAACCTGAGAGTATATAAACCATGCTCGTATCATCGACCTATAGAAACACGGCGTCAGTTTAGACGTGATGCTGTCCTCCTGCTTACCGCATCATTTATGAGAAAACATTTCATAACATGAACACAACATATTCCAGGTGGTTTTAAATAACATATCCGTGTTTATTTATTTCTCCAGTTATGTTTCTGTGTGCTCTGAGGAGTCTCAAACAGGCGTTTGTTAAATCATTTTAAGATTGGCTTTAATCAATGTTTGAAATGAATTCTTCATATCTGATAAATGAGAGACATTTTATTGATGGTATTATTTCCACATCTCTCCGTCCTTCCTTCTGCCAACGGGGTCTCAGTTTCTCCTCTCTCCCGTGTGCTTAGTGCGTACGCATGGGTTAGAGTTTGCGTGGAGGACCGCACGTTTTCCCGTCAAGTTAGTTTTTTATAAATCACAAACATTGCGTAGAAACTCATTATAAATGAGGACCCTGATCCGTTTCTAATTACTCTGAGAACTTTAGCCTCTGTATTGTTTACGGTTGAAGGTGGAACTTTTTTTTAGATTCTTAAGTGAGCCCTGAGTGGATAAAGGTTAGGAAGCGCTGTCCTGCAGAGATGAGCTCTAAAGCATGTGGGTGGGGGGGGGCTGACCTGCTGCAGAGATGAGCTCTAAAGCATGTGGGTGGGGGGGGGCTGACCTGCTGCAGTGATGAGCTCTAAAGCATGTGGGTGGGGGGGGGCTGACCTGCTGCAGAGATGAGCTCTAAAGCATGTGGGTGGGGGGGGGCTGACCTGCTGCAGTGATGAGCTCTAAAGCATGTGGGTGGGGGGGGGCTGACCTGCTGCAGTGATGAGCTCTAAAGCATGTGGGTGGGGGGGGGCTGACCTGCTGCAGAGATGAGCTCTAAAGCATGTGGGTGGGGGGCTGACCTGCTGCAGAGATGAGCTCTAAAGCATGTGGGTGGGGGGGGGCTGACCTGCTGCAGTGATGAGTTCTAAAGCATGTGGGTGGGGGGGGGCTGACCTGCTGCAGTGATGAGCTCTAAAGCATGTGGGTGGGGGGGGGGGCTGACCTGCTGCAGTGATGAGCTCTAAAGCATGTGGGTGGGGGGGGGCTGACCTGCTGCAGTGATGAGCTCTAAAGCATGTGGGGGGGGGGCTGACCTGCTGCAGCTGGTTGGCCTGCAGGATCTCAGGGACAGACACAGGGAGACACAGAGCTTGACTCAGATCAGTGTCCTCCTCCTTCAGAGCCACCAGAGAGCTGCCAAACAGGTTCTGGTTCATCTGGCAGACAGAGACACAGATCCTTTAGTAACACCACATTGGGACATTCTTTGGTTACAGGACCAGAGAATGTCTACATTACAATACAGATACTTGCACGTGGAAAATAATTCACTATTTTAAAAACAGTTTAAACAAATATAAACAATATAGAACATTCTGGACGGTTAAAATGTTCTTTAGAAAGGTCAGAAAGAATGATAGGAATATAGGCTCATAATATACTGTGTATACATATGATGGTATGTAAAGTAAATAGTAAACAAACAAACAGCTCAGGAACAAAGGGTCCTCCCTGTCTGTGGACAAAGAGCCTCACCTTCCTCAGAGACAGAGGAGTCTTACTCTGGTAGTACTGCGCCAGAGAGAACAGGTCCTCGATGTCCTCAGACTCCAGGTGAGACGGAGACTCCTCCAGCATTTCTGAGACAAGGGAAGACGAGGCAGGCGTTATGCTTTATGAACGGGGACAACAGAGAAACATATTCTTCATGACCAAAGATGGAATTGAAATAAAAAAGGAAAGTGAAACTTCTGCTCGTCACCCTCTCCCTCCGGTCCACATGAATACAAATGATCCCAATACGTATGATTGATGAAAAGATCTTAAAATCAATACAAATGTATTTATTATAAACGTTAGTCCTTAACACCTATCACTGTGTACATCATTCAAACATCTTTTAAAAGTTGAACAACCCCCACACAGCTCAGTGAAATGTTGACTTTATTTGATCATTTCAGTAAAAACTAACGTTCATATTTCTCTTTTTGATTATAATACTGATGAACGTTCAAAACAAAGCACTTTGGCAACTTACCACATACGTTTTAAAAAGCTTAATAAGCACCGTAACTTTCATGATATCATTTCTCCGTCATAATCGCTTGTGTCCGTGAACGGCCGACTGTTGTGTGACGTCAAATGCTGCGGCTGCAAGGCATTGTGGGGCAGCATTTTCTCCTCTCCTCTCGGTGAGGGAGGTCCAGTGGTTCCTAAGCTAAAGGAGGTTATAAAGGAAGTTTGAAAGCTCCTTTCCTTTCATCTAGAGAATTGGAACGGCTCTTATCATGGCTGCCACTGAGGGACCTCCGGGTCGTTTCACTCCGTTAGGAAGGTTCCTAAGAGAAATTGACTATTTGAACGCAACCCTGGTCTCCAGCTGTGTGCGTCACTCTTTAGTGTCCCCTAGTCTCCAGGTGTGTGCGTCACTCTTTAGTGTCCCCTAGTCTCCAGGTGTGTGCGTCACTCTTTAGTGTCCTCTAGTCTCCAGCTGTGTGCGTCACTCTTTAGTGCCCCCTAGTCTCCAGGTGTGTGTGTCACTCTTTATTGTCCCCTAGTCTCCAGGTGTGTGTGTCACTCTTTAGTGTCCCCTGGTCTCCAGCTGTGTGCGTCACTCTTTATTGTCCCCTAGTCTCCAGGTGTGTGCGTCACTCTTTAGTGTCCCCTGGTCTCCAGCTGTGTGCGTCACTCTTTATTGTCCCCTAGTCTCCAGGTGTGTGTGTCACTCTTTAGTGTCCCCTGGTCTCCAGCTGTGTGCGTCACTCTTTAGTGCCCCCTAGTCTCCAGGTGTGTGTGTCACTCTTTATTGTCCCCTAGTCTCCAGGTGTGTGTGTCACTCTTTAGTGTCCCCTGGTCTCCAGCTGTGTGCGTCACTCTTTATTGTCCCCTAGTCTCCAGGTGTGTGCGTCACTCTTTAGTGTCCCCTGGTCTCCAGCTGTGTGCGTCACTCTTTATTGTCCCCTAGTCTCCAGGTGTGTGTGTCACTCTTTAGTGTCCCCTGGTCTCTAGCTGTGTGCGTCACTCTTTAGTGTCCCCTAGTCTCCAGGTGTGTGCGTCACTCTTTAGTGTCCCCTAGTCTCCAGGTGTGTGCGTCACTCTTTAGTGTCCTCTAGTCTCCAGCTGTGTGCGTCACTCTTTAGTGTCCCCTAGTCTCCAGGTGTGTGTGTCACTCTTTATTGTCCCCTAGTCTCCAGGTGTGTGTGTCACTCTTTAGTGTCCCCTGGTCTCCAGCTGTGTGCGTCACTCTTTATTGTCCCCTAGTCTCCAGGTGTGTGCGTCACTCTTTAGTGTCCCCTGGTCTCCAGCTGTGTGCGTCACTCTTTATTGTCCCCTAGTCTCCAGGTGTGTGTGTCACTCTTTAGTGTCCCCTGGTCTCCAGCTGTGTGCGTCACTCTTTATTGTCCCCTAGTCTCCAGGTGTGTGCGTCACTCTTTAGTGTCCCCTGGTCTCCTAGCTGTGTGCGTCACTCTTTAGTGTCCCCTGGTCTCCAGCTGTGTGCGTCACTCTTTAGTGTCCCCTAGTCTCCAGCTGTGTGCGTCACTCTTTAGTGTCCCCTGGTCTCCAGCTGTGTGCGTCACTCTTTAGTGTCCCCTAGTCTCCAGGTGTGTGTGTCACTCTTTATTGTCCCCTAGTCTCCAGGTGTGTGCGTCACTCTTTAGTGTCCCCTGGTCTCCTAGCTGTGTGCGTCACTCTTTAGTGTCCCCTGGTCTCCAGCTGTGTGCGTCACTCTTTAGTGTCCCCTAGTCTCCAGCTGTGTGCGTCACTCTTTAGTGTCCCCTGGTCTCCAGCTGTGTGCGTCACTCTTTAGTGTCCCCTAGTCTCCAGGTGTGTGTGTCACTCTTTAGTGTCCCCTGGTCTCCAGCTGTGTGCGTCACTCTTTAGTGTCCCCTAGTCTCCAGGTGTGTGTGTCACTCTTTAGTGTCCCCTAGTCTCCAGGTGTGTGTGTCACTCTTTAGTGTCCCCTAGTCTCCAGGTGTGTGTGTCACTCTTTAGTGTCCCCTGGTCTCCAGCTGTGTGCGTCACTCTTTGGTGTCCCCTGGTCTCCCAGCTGTGTGCGTCACTCTTTAGTGTCCCCTGGTCTCCCAGCTGTGTGCGTCACTCTTTAGTGTCCCCTGGTCTCCCAGCTGTGTGCACCACTCTTTAGCGTCCCCTGGTCTCCCAGCTGTGTGTGTCACTCTTTAGTGTCCCCTGGTCTCCCAGCTGTGTGCGTCACTCTTTACTGTCCCCCGTGTTTGCACCTGTTGGCCTCCGTACCAGTGATTAAATCAGATAAAGGTTGAACTCACTGATGATGTCCTCTCGGCTGTCTCCCTCCTGGGTCAGGATGGCCTCTCTGAGGGGAAATCAGAGAGAGGAAATTTAATAGGGATGCGCCGATCGGGAATTTTGGGGCCGATCGCCGGATTCAGTATTGGCCGATAACGATAGGGTGGGCGGGGCCTATGGGGGTCTTCCATTTAAAGTGATGTTTAAAACTCACTTAATGCTCATTCACTGGAGTTTCCACAAACAACATCATTATTACATTCAAATGAAATACATTATTCAAGTTTACATTAACTTTGGAGAATAACACGGGAGAAATGATCTCTCTCTCCCTCCCCCTCTCTCTCTCTCTCTCTCGTGATAGTGGTAGTGACTACCCATCTACCCATGCAGCCTCGAAATTTCCCCCAAACCAAGGACGTGGCCTCGGTGGAATTCCAAGTATGCTGGAGATTGGAACAGTACTTCGGCGGCGCTCGATGACGTAGTAGCATCCTTGAAATATTGGCTTGGAAGCCAGTATCTCTCTCTCTCTCTCTCTCTCTCTCTCTCTCTCTCTCTCTCTCTCTCTCTCTCTCTCTCCCTCTCTCTCTCCCTCTCTCTCTCCCTCTCTCTCTCCCTCTCTCTCTCCCTCTCTCCCTCTCTCTCTCTCTCCCTCTCTCTCCCTCTCTCTCTCCCTCTCTCTCCCTCTCTCTCTCTCCCTCCCTCCCTCTCTCTCCCTCTCTCTCTTTCCCCTTCTCTCTCTCTCCCCCTCTCTCTCTCCGTCATGTATTTTGCATCATGTGATCGGCATGTTTAGAGAGCACCGATCGATCGGCAGAGAGTGAGTATCGGCCGATCGATCGGAGCATCCCTAATATTTCACACGTCTCAGTAGGATGCTGTGTCTGCGGCTTCCTCCCACCTCCCCTGCTTACTTAGCGTTGACGAGGATGATGAGCATGAGGAAGAAGATGAGGAAGGGGTCGGCCTGTCGGAGGTAGCAGTCCCAGAAGGCCTGGGTGACGTCAGGGGGGCAGTGGCTGGAGAACAGACTGCCCATCTACGGAGGAAACATAGACACGTCACTGCAGACATGGAGGGAGGGTCATGTTGGAGGCATGCTTTTTAAATACTGATTTCACTATCCTAACTTTTTAATTATCAAGTCTACTCTTTCTCCTTTGGCCTTCTATCTGCATGGTACCTTCGCTGCTACCTTCATGATTTCTGAATCTGATGAATGACTGAATGAATGACAGACTGAATGAATGACAGACTGAATGAATGACAGACTGAATGAATGACAGACTGAATGAATGACAGACTGAATGAATGACAGACTGAATGAATGACAGACTGAATGAATGACAGACTGAATGAATGACAGACTGACTGAATGACAGACTGACTGAATGACAGACTGAATGAATGACTGACAGACTGACAGACTGACAGACTGAATAACTGACTGACTGACTGACTGACTGAATGAATGACTGAATGACTGACTGACTGAATGAATGAATGACTGACTGACTGAATGAATGACTGACTGACTGACTGAATGACTGACTGACTGACTGACTGAATAACTGACTGACTGACTGACTGACTGACTGAATGAATGACTGACTGACTGACTGACTGACTGACTGACTGACTGACTGACTGACTGAATGACTGACTGAATGACTGAATGAATGACTGACTGACTGACTGACTGACTGACTGACTGACTGACTGAATGACTGACTGACTGTCAGGCGTACCCATGTGATGGCGTAGGAGTCGGGTGTGATCTTCTTGGTGTCCAGGAAGCTGCAAAGCTCTGGCTCGTGGTACTGCAGCAGCAGCCGGTAGAGGTGGAACGGCCGGCCGCTCGCTACGCACTCCCTGACATCAACACGGACAAAAACTCATTATTTATTTTCAGCTAAATCTTATTTACAACATTTTGAGGAAAAATTCAATTTATTTGCAAAAATGTCCGATTTTTGAAATTTTGAGAAAAATTCTGAATTTTGGGTCAGATTTATGAGAAAGTCAAAATGTTGTGATAAAATAAGAATTTTCAGAAAAAAGCCAACATTTTGAGAACAAGTAAGTTAAATAAATGGACCCTGAGATTGAAGCTCATGCCGGTGACCAGTGATTAATAACATTTTGAAGTCTTCAGAAAAAGTCTGAATTTTGAGATTTTTGGGAAAAACTCAGAATTTTGAGATTTTTTCAGAAAAATTCAGAATTTTGAGATTTTTTCAGAAAAAAGCCAACATTTTGAGATTTTCAGAAAAAAGCCAACATTTTGAGAGCAAGTAAGATGAGAGGAAAACAAATACATGGGCCCTGAGATTGAAGCTCAAGCCGGGGACCAGGTGTTCCTAACAGAGTGTTACCTGGGGATGTACTTGTTCATGACGGCGTAGAAGCAGTTGTAGAGGTCGCTGCGCGGCAGCTGCAGAGCGAGCAGAGGCTTCAGCAGCGGAGGCCAGCTCAGATCCACAGAGAACTGAAGGTTCCTGGACTTACAGTAGAACGTGATGACCGCCTCCACGTCACATACCATGTCTCTGCTGTCCTCCTCGCACACCTTCAGCTGGTCTGAGGAAACACACCAGGGTTTATACAAACAACAACATTTGTCTTTTTCACGCTGCTATGGACCGTCTGCACTAATGCACATTCCCAAAGATTTTGAAGTGACTGTTATTTTGTATTTATTGATTGTTGAGCTTTTATTTATGTCTTAATGTGTGCACATGTATACATGTGTCTGGGATTGTGTACATATAGGATATACATATTTTTACATGCATTTGTTTTTGTGTTCTGGAAAATAGTATTTCGACCTCTCTGAACACACAAACTGAAAGATTGACAACAAAGTTGACTTTTGACAAAGTGTTAAATAAAATATTCCCAAACATTTCCCAAATTGCGATCAATAAAGTACTTCTTGTCTTATATTATAATTCAGAAAACTGTATTCGTCCGGGGAGAAATTAGGAAGCTAGAGTTAGATTAAAATGGGAACAAAAGGAAAGTAGAGGAAAGTGGAGGACGGAGGACAGAGGACTGAGGACGGAGGACAGAGGACTGACCAATGAGCTGCTGGCTGCTGGTGTGGATCAGGTTTTGCTCAGGGAGATCCAGGACTCCGTCCCACGGAGACAGACTGTCTCCTTTCCCTGAGACATTCAGAGCGATCTGCACAGAGGACGGGACACTTTAGGAAGGGACACTTTAGGTAGGGGGACACTTTAGGAAGGGGACACTTTAGGTAGGGGGACACTTTGGGAAGGGAACACTTTAGGTAAGGGGACACTTTAGGTAGGGGGACACTTTAGGAGGGGGACACTTTAGGTAGGGGACACTTTAGGTAGGGGGACACTTTAGGTAAGGGGACACTTTAGGTAAGGGGACACTTTAGGTAAGGGGACACTTTAAGAGGGGAACATTTAGGCTGCTTCTCACTTCTCTTATTTCTCATCTCCTCGCTCCTCGGGCTCGGTCTCACCGGAAGTTGATTTGTCTGCGCCATCTTGAGGAGCGTCCCAGAGGCCTTATTTCTACCGGAGGATCGAGGAGCGAGGAACCACCGGACCATCCTCCGGTGAAATCCTCAGACACTCGCCCCGCCCCCTTACTGTGTCTCGCTCACTGATTGGACGATGCAGTGCATGCACTGATCTGATGCTTCGTGACTTGAGAGCAGTTTCCCAGCGGAGTAAAGAAAACACATGAACCTCACGAGACTCACTCCTCAGTTTAAACCGTGTTCTGTTTCAACTCATGTTTCATTTAGTTACAAACATGTGATATATCTGAACAACAAAGAGTTCAATCCAATGAATGTTAATCTAACTGGGTCTTGATAGATATCTTTTTTTCTTCTCTCAATTATTTTATTTATTTTGTGCACTCTAATCAATATTAATCAAACTATTGTTCGTTTATACATTTTAAGAATGGCGTTTATCTTTTTTGAGAATGAGTTATTATTTAATGTATTGGGGTGTACAACAGATGATACACATGTGTGTGTCAGTAAATGTGTCGCGGGGGGGTTTGTGGAAACAACGGGGACTGAGCTGCTGTCAGACGATCAGCTGTGCGGCTTCATCACAAACGGACGTCGCTTCACGTGACGCTCCGGAGGAAAGGACGTCCCATTGCTCTGAAAACTCATTTCCCTGCTTCTCGTGGTTTCCTCTCTCCTTGCTTCCCTGGAGGGAGGGACTAGACGCAGGGAAACAACGCAAGTGAGGGACGCAAGGATTGAAGTTAAGAGAAGTGAGATGCAGCCTTAGACACTTTAGGAAGGGGACCCTTTAAGGAAGTGTACTTTAGAGTTCTGTTTCCTCTCACCTTCCACATCTTGGCTCTGTGCTGGGCCGAGCTCTCCTGGAGGACCCCTCTCTCCTGGAGGACCCCTCTCTCCTGGAGGACCCCTCTCTCCGTCTCCATGTCCGAGCCCGAGTCCAGAGCCTCCATCAGATCCTGGTCCCTGGGGGGGGGGGGGGGGGGGGGGAGATCAGGTTTAAGGACTTTGTATACTGCAGGGTAGCTGGTGGATTTACTCCAGGTGGAACTAAAGTCTGATTTAACACTTGATTATATTTCAAATCATTCATCCAGATCTGAGAAGTAACTAAAGGTATTAAATACATGTAGTGAAGGACAAGTACTCCATGTACCTCTGAACTGTAGTAGAAGTACACCATGTACCTCTGAACTGTAGTAGAAGTACACGTTGTACCTCTGAACTGTAGTAGAAGTACACCAAGTACCTCTGAACTGTAGAGCAGTACACCATGTACCTCTGAACTGTAGAGCAGTACACCATGTACCTCTGAACTCTAGTAGAAGTACACCATGTACCTCTGAACTGTAGAGCAGTACACCATGTACCTCTGAACTGTAGTAGAAGTACACCATGTACCTCTGAACTGTAGTAGAAGTACACCATGTACCTCTGAACTCTAGTAGAAGTACACCATGTACCTCTGAACTGTAGAGCAGTACACCATGTACCTCTGAACTGTAGTAGAAGTACACCATGTACCTCTGAACTGTAGAGAGTAGAAGTATGAAGTAGCAGAACATGGAATACTAACTAAAGTAGAAGTACTTCTAAGTAGTTCTTGAGTAGATGTAGTGGAGGTGTTGGGCTTTAGCTCAAACTGTTCCCAGGCGATCAACTCAGATAAAAAGATATGTGTTTATGATATTTAGTTGTCAACACTCACGAGCTTTATGATTATACGATGTGATCGTATTCAAGTGATAATACTACTCAGTGGAAAGAGCTCGTATGAGTCCTGCAGTTTCATGTTTACAGCCTGTTGGTGAATGAAGGCTTTTGACTCAAATGTATTTATTACCGATGTTTTAATAATGTTCTGTTTCCTCCACTGACTCTCAGCGGAGATGCTTTCAGGTTCAGATGAACTACATGACTTAACAAATACATAGATTATGATAAAGTATTTAAAAAAACATGATGATAGAAATGTAAAAAGCGCTTTATAGAGTTATCTTTATCTTGTTACGAATTCAGCAGCACTTCAAATGGTAGACTTGATGAAGTGGATTTATCTGCAGCTTCCTTTGGTTCTGAGTTTCTCTACGGTCTGTGCACTTACTGGCCCTTTGCAGAAAAGGGCCAGCTAAATGATACGTAATGTAATGATACGTAATGTAATGATACGTAATGTAACGTAATGTAATGTAACGTAGCGTAATGCAATGATACGTAATGCAATGATACGTAATGCAATGATACGTAATGTAACGTAACGTAGCGTAATGTAACGTAACGTAGCGTAATGCAATGATACGTAATGTAATGATACGTAATGCAATGATACGTAATGTAATGATACCTAATGTAATGATACGTAATGCAATGATACGTAATGATACGTAATGTAACGTAACGTAGCGTAATGTAATGATACGTAATGCAATGATACGTAATGCAATGATACGTAATGTAACGTAACGTAGCGTAATGCAATGATACGTAATGTAATGATACGTAATGTAACGTAACGTAGCGTAATGCAATGATACGTAATGTAATGATACGTAATGCAATGATACGTAATGCAATGATACGTAATGTAATGATACGTAATGCAATGATACGTAATGTAATGATACCTAATGTAATGATACGTAATGTAATGATACGTAATGTAATGATACCTAATGTAATGATACGTAATGCAATGATACGTAATGTAATGATACGTAATGCAATGATACGTAATGTAACGTAACGTAGCGTAATGCAATGATACGTAATGTAATGATACCTAATGTAATGATACGTAATGTAATGATACCTAATGTAATGATACCTAATGTAATGATACGTAATGTAATGATACGTAATGTAATGATACCTAATGTAATGATACCTAATGTAATGATACGTAATGCAATGATACGTAATGCAATGATACCTAATGTAATGATACGTAATGTAATGATACGTAATGTAATGATACCTAATGTAATGATACGTAATGTAATGATACGTAATGTAATGATACGTAATGTAATGATACGTAATGTAATGATACCTAATGTAATGATACGTAATGCAATGATACCTAATGTAATGATACGTAATGTAATGATACCTAATGTAATGATACGTAATGTAATGATACGTAATGTAATGATACGTAATGTAATGATACCTAATGTAATGATACGTAATGTAATGATACGTAATGTAATGATACGTAATGCAATGATACGTAATGTAATGATACCTAATGTAATGATACCTAATGTAATGATACGTAATGTAATGATACGTAATGCAATGATACGTAATGTAATGATACCTAATGTAATGATACGTAATGCAATGATACGTAATGCAATGATACGTAATGCAATGATACCTAATGTAATGATACGTAATGTAACGTAATGTAATGATACGTAATGATACGTAATGCAATGATACCTAATGTAATGATACGTAATGTAACGTAATGTAATGTAACGTAGCGTAATGCAATGATACCTAATGTAATGATACGTAATGTAATGATACGTAATGTAACGTAATGTAATGTAACTTAGCGTAATGCAATGATACGTAATGCAATGATACGTAATGTAACGTAATGTAATGTAACGTAGCGTAATGCAATGATACGTAATGCAATGATACGTAATGTAATGATACGTAATGTAACGTAGCGTAATGTAATGATACGTAATGCAATGATACGTAATGCAATGATACGTAATGTAATGATACGTAATGTAACGTAGCGTAATGCAATGATTAGTAATGCAATGATACGTAATGTAATGATACGTAATGTAACGTAGCGTAATGCAATGATTAGTAATGCAATGATACGTAATGTAATGAAACGTAATGTAACGTAATGTAATGTAACGTAGCGTAATGCAATGATACGTAATGCAATGATACGTAATGTAACGTAACGTAACGTAATGCAATGATACGTAATGCAATGATACCTAATGTAATGATACGTAATGTAATGATACGTAATGAAATGATACGTAATGTAACGTAATGTAATGTAACGTAACGTAACGCAATGATACCTAATGTAATGATACCTAATGTAATGATACGTAATGTAATGATACGTAATGCAATGATACGTAATGTAATGATACGTAATGCAATGATACGTAATGCAATGATACGTAATGTAATGATACGTAATGCAATGATACGTAATGCAATGATACGTAATGTAATGATACCTAATGTAATGATACGTAATGTAATGATACGTAATGTAATGATACGCAATGATACGTAATGCAATGATACGTAATGTAATGATACCTAATGTAATGATACGTAATGTAATGATACGTAATGTAATGCTACCTAATGTAATGATACCTAATGTAATGATACCTAATGTAATGATACCTAATGTAATGATACGCAATGATACGTAATGCAATGATACGTAATGTAATGATACCTAATGTAATGATACGTAATGCAATGATACGTAATGTAATGATACCTAATGTAATGATACGTAATGTAATGATACGTAATGTAATGATACCTAATGTAATGATACGTAATGTAATGATACCTAATGTAATGATACCTAATGTAATGATACGTAATGCAATGATACGTAATGTAATGATACGTAATGTAATGATACGCAATGATACCTAATGCAATGATACCTAATTTAATGATACGTAATGTAATGATACCTAATGTAATGATACCTAATGTAATGATACGTAATTTAATGATACGTAATGTAATGATACGTAATGTAATGATACGCAATGATACGTAATGCAATGATACCTAATTTAATGATACGTAATGCAATGATACCTAATGTAATGATACGTAATGATACGTAATGCAATGATACCTAATGTAATGATACCTAATGTAATGATACGTAATGTAATGATACGTAATGTAATGATACGTAATGTAATGATACGTAATGATACGTAATGCAATGATACCTAATGTAATGATACCTAATGTAATGATACGTAATGATACGTAATGTAATGATACCTAATGTAATGATACGTAATGATACGTAATGCAATGATACCTAATGTAATGATACGTAATGTAATGATACGTAATGTAATGATACGTAATGCAATGATACCTAATGTAATGATACGTAATGTAATGATACGTAATGTAATGATACGTAATGTAATGATACGTAATGTAATGATACCTAATGTAATGATACGTAATGTAATGATACCTAATGTAATGATACGTAATGTAATGATACGTAATGATACGTAATGTAATGATACGTAATGATACCTAATGTAATGATACGTAATGATACGTAATGTAATGATACCTAATGTAATGATACGTAATGATACGTAATGTAATGATACGTAATGATACGTAATGTAATGATACCTAATGTAATGATACGTAATGCAATGATACCTAATGTAATGATACGTAATGATACGTAATGCAATGATACCTAATGTAATGATACGTAATGATACGTAATGTAATGATACCTAATGTAATGATACGTAATGCAATGATACCTAATGTAATGATACGTAATGATACGTAATGTAATGATACCTAATGTAATGATACGTAATGCAATGATACCTAATGTAATGATACGTAATGATACGTAATGCAATGATACCTAATGTAATGATACGTAATGATACGTAATGTAATGATACCTAATGTAATGATACGTAATGCAATGATACCTAATGTAATGATACGTAATGATACGTAATGTAATGATACCTAATGTAATGATACGTAATGCAATGATACGTAATGTAATGATACGTAATGATACGTAATGCAATGATACGTAATGTAATGATACCTAATGTAATGATACGTAATGTAATGATACCTAATGTAATGATACCTAATGTAATGATACGTAATGCAATGATACGTAATGTAATGATACGTAATGTAATGATACGCAATGATACCTAATGCAATGATACCTAATTTAATGATACGTAATGTAATGATACCTAATGTAATGATACCTAATGTAATGATACGTAATTTAATGATACGTAATGTAATGATACGTAATGTAATGATACGCAATGATACGTAATGCAATGATACCTAATTTAATGATACGTAATGCAATGATACCTAATGTAATGATACGTAATGATACGTAATGCAATGATACCTAATGTAATGATACCTAATGTAATGATACGTAATGTAATGATACGTAATGTAATGATACGTAATGTAATGATACGTAATGATACGTAATGCAATGATACCTAATGTAATGATACCTAATGTAATGATACGTAATGTAATGATACCTAATGTAATGATACGTAATGATACGTAATGCAATGATACCTAATGTAATGATACGTAATGTAATGATACGTAATGCAATGATACCTAATGTAATGATACGTAATGTAATGATACGTAATGTAATGATACGTAATGTAATGATACCTAATGTAATGATACCTAATGTAATGATACGTAATGTAATGATACGTAATGATACGTAATGTAATGATACGTAATGATACCTAATGTAATGATACGTAATGATACGTAATGTAATGATACCTAATGTAATGATACGTAATGATACGTAATGTAATGATACGTAATGATACGTAATGTAATGATACCTAATGTAATGATACGTAATGCAATGATACCTAATGTAATGATACGTAATGATACGTAATGCAATGATACCTAATGTAATGATACGTAATGATACGTAATGTAATGATACCTAATGTAATGATACGTAATGCAATGATACCTAATGTAATGATACGTAATGATACGTAATGTAATGATACCTAATGTAATGATACGTAATGCAATGATACCTAATGTAATGATACGTAATGATACGTAATGCAATGATACCTAATGTAATGATACGTAATGATACGTAATGTAATGATACCTAATGTAATGATACGTAATGCAATGATACCTAATGTAATGATACGTAATGATACGTAATGTAATGATACCTAATGTAATGATACGTAATGCAATGATACGTAATGTAATGATACGTAATGTAACGTAATGTAATGATACGTAATGTAATGATACGTAATGTAATGATACGTAATGATACGTAATGCAATGATACCAAATGTAATGATACATAATGATACGTAATGTAATGATACGCAATGATACGTAATGCAATGATACCTAATGTAATGATACGTAATGTAACGTAATGTAATGATACGTAATGTAATGATACGTAATGATACCTAATGTAATGATACGTAATGATACCTAATGTAATGATACGTAATGATACCTAATGTAATGATACGTAATGTAATGATACGTAATGTAATGATACGTAATGCAATGATACGCAATGATACGTAATGTAATGATACGTAATGCAATGATACATAATGATACGTAATGTAATGATACGTAATGATACGTAATGTAATGATACCTAATGCAATGATAAGTAATGTAATGATACGTAATGTAATGATACGTAATGTAACGTCATGTAATGTAACGTAACGTAATGTAATGATACGTAATGTAATGATACGTAATGATACCTAATGTAATGATACGTAATGTAATGATACGTAATGCAATGATACCTAATGTAATGATACGTAATGTAATGATACGTAATATAATGATACGTAATGCAATGATACGTAATGTAACGTAATGTAACGTAACGTAATGCAATGATACGTAATGCAATGATACGTAATGTAATGATACGTAATGTAATGATACCTAATGTAATGATACGTAATGTAATGATACGCAATGATACGTAATGTAATGATACGTAATGTAATGATACGTAATGTAATGATACCTAATGTAATGATACGTAATGTAATGATACGCAATGATACGTAATGCAATGATACCTAATGTAATGATACGTAATGTAATGATACGTAATGCAATGATACGTAATGCAATGATACGTAATGCAATGATACGTAATGCAATGATACGTAATGCAATGATACGTAATGTAACGTAACGTAATGCAATGATACGTAATGCAATGATACGTAATGTAACGTAACGTAATGCAATGATACGTAATGCAATGATACGTAATGTAACGTAACGTAATGCAATGATACGTAATGCAATGATACCTAATGTAATGATACGTAATGTAATGATACGTAATGCAATGATACGTAATGCAATGATACGTAATGCAATGATACGTAATGCAATGATACGTAATGTAACGTAACGTAATGCAATGATACGTAATGCAATGATACGTAATGTAACGTAACGTAATGCAATGATACGTAATGCAATGATACGTAATGTAACGTAACGTAATGCAATGATACGTAATGCAATGATACCTAATGTAACGATACGTAATGTAATGATACGTAATGATACGTAATGTAATGATATGCAATGATACGTAATGCAATGATACCTAATGCAATGATACGTAATGCAATGATACGTAATGCAATGATACGTAATGTAACGTAATGTAACGTAACGTAATGCAATGATACGTAATGTAACGTAACGTAATGCAATGATACGTAATGCAATGATACGTAATGTAACGTAATGTAACGTAACGTAATGTAACGATACGTAATGTAATGATACGTAATGATACGTAATGTAACGTAACGTAATGCAATGATACGTAATGTAACGTAACGTAATGCAATGATACGTAATGCAATGATACGTAATGTAACGTAATGTAACGTAACGTAATGTAACGATACGTAATGCAATGATACGTAATGTAACGTAATGTAACGTAACGTAATGTAACGATACGTAATGTAATGATACGTAATGATACGTAATGTAATGATACGCAATGATACGTAATGCAATGATACCTAATGCAATGATACGTAATGCAATGATACGTAATGCAATGATACGTAATGTAACGTAATGTAACGTAACGTAATGCAATGATACGTAATGCAATGATACGTAATGTAACGTAACGTAATGCAATGATACGTAATGTAACGTAACGTAATGCAATGATACATAATGCAATGATACGTAATGTAACGTAATGTAATGATACGTAATGTATTAATTATAAAAGAAAACATAATGATGACAGTCTAAACATCACTCTGTAAAATGGAACTGAAGCTCTCACTGGATTAAATTTCAATTTCTACCTCTGAGATGGAGCGAAATACTCAAATACAAATACCTGAGATGTGTACTTTGGTACAGATAAGTACTTACTAGTACCCAGACTAGTGCTCAGGCTAGTACCCAGACAAGTACTAGTACTTGGGTACAGACTAGTACTTGAGTACAGACTAGGTACAGACTGGGTAAAGATTAATACTTGAGTACAGACTAATACCTGGGTACAGACTGGGTACAGATTAACACCTGGGTGAATGTTCTTAGGAACCCTTTTGTTGTTAGACTCGTGTTATTAGAGCACATGTGTCAAACTCAAGGCCCGGGGGCCAAATCAGGCCCGTGGTGGATTTAATTTCGGCCAGCAGGATAATTTCTAATTCCTATTAGATCCGGCCCTCCGGTATATTGCTCTCACACCTTCTCTTCATCCTGAGGGTCTCCTCAGCTCAGAGCCTGAGCCCAAACATTGATGACCTTGCACCCAAGATGAGATGCCAAGTATCTGAGCTAGCATCACAGAGCAGCACACTGACTTTACATGTTTCCTTCTGCACTTTCTCTCTCTCGAAAACAGGGCATGTTTGGTTTCTCTTTGAGGGAAATAGTTTTGTTGAAGCTGTTGTTGGCCTGTGGGAAAATGTACTCATAAGAACTGACTCTGGAGAAGCTGCAGATAGAGCCATGAGAACTGACTCTGGAGAAGCTGCAGATAGAGCCATAAGAACTGACTCTGGAGAAGCTGCAGATAGAGCCATAAGAACTGACTCTGGAGAAGCTGCAGATAGAGCCATAAGAACTGACTCTGGAGAAGCTGCAGATAGAGCCATAAGAACTGACTCTGGAGAAGCTGCAGATAGAGCCATAAGAACTGACTCTGGAGAAGCTGCAGATAGAGCCATAAGAACTGACTCTGGAGAAGCTGCAGATAGAGCCATAAGAACTGACTCTGGAGAAGCTGCAGATAGAGCCATAAGAAATGACTCTGGAGAAGCTGCAGATAGAGCCATGAGAAATGACTCTGGAGAAGCTGCAGATAGAGCCATAAGAACTGACTCTGGAGAAGCTGCAGATAGAGCCATAAGAACTGACTCTGGAGAAGCTGCAGATAGAGCCATAAGAAATGACTCTGGAGAAGCTGCAGATAGAGCCATAAGAACTGACTCTGGAGAAGCTGCAGATAGAGCCATAAGAAATGAGTCTGGAGAAGCTGCAGATAGAGCCATAAGAACTGACTCTGGAGAAGCTGCAGATAGAGCCATGAGAAATGAGTCTGGAGAAGCTGCAGATAGAGCCATAAGAACTGACTCTGGAGAAGCTGCAGATAGAGCCATGAGAAATGACTCTGGAGAAGCTGCAGATAGAGCCATAAGAACTGACTCTGGAGAAGCTGCAGATAGAGCCATGAGAACTGACTCTGGAGAAGCTGCAGATAGAGCCATAAGAACTGACTCTGGAGAAGCTGCAGATAGAGCCATAAGAACTGACTCTGGAGAAGCTGCAGATAGAGCCATAAGAAATGACTCTGGAGAAGCTGCAGATAGAGCAATAAGAAATGACTCTGGAGAAGCTGCAGATAGAGCCATAAGAACTGACTCTGGAGAAGCTGCAGATAGAGCCATAAGAACTGACTCTGGAGAAGCTGCAGATAGAGCCATGAGAAATGACTCTGGAGAAGCTGCAGATAGAGCCATGAGAAATGACTCTGGAGAAGCTGCAGATAGAGCCATAAGAAATGAGTCTGGAGAAGCTGCAGATAGAGCCATAAGAACTGACTCTGGAGAAGCTGCAGATAGAGCCATGAGAAATGACTCTGGAGAAGCTGCAGATAGAGCCATAAGAACTGACTCTGGAGAAGCTGCAGATAGAGCCATGAGAACTGACTCTGGAGAAGCTGCAGATAGAGCCATAAGAACTGACTCTGGAGAAGCTGCAGATAGAGCCATAAGAAATGACTCTGGAGAAGCTGCAGATAGAGCAATAAGAAATGACTCTGGAGAAGCTGCAGATAGAGCCATAAGAACTGACTCTGGAGAAGCTGCAGATAGAGCCATAAGAACTGACTCTGGAGAAGCTGCAGATAGAGCCATAAGAACTGACTCTGGAGAAGCTGCAGATAGAGCCATAAGAACTGACTCTGGAGAAGCTGCAGATAGAGCCATAAGAACTGACTCTGGAGAAGCTGCAGATAGAGCCATAAGAACTGACTCTGGAGAAGCTGCAGATAGAGCCATAAGAACTGACTCTGGAGAAGCTGCAGATAGAGCCATAAGAAATGACTCTGGAGAAGCTGCAGATAGAGCCATAAGAACTGACTCTAGAGAAGCTGCAGATAGAGCCATAAGAAATGACTCTGGAGAAGCTGCAGATAGAGCCATAAGAACTGACTCTGGAGAAGCTGCAGATAGAGCCATAAGAACTGACTCTGGAGAAGCTGCAGATAGAGCCATAAGAAATGACTCTGGAGAAGCTGCAGATAGAGCCATAAGAACTGACTCTGGAGAAGCTGCAGATAGAGCCATGAGAACTGACTCTGGAGAAGCTGCAGATAGAGCCATAAGAAATGAATGAACTGATTATTTAATGTTTAGTGTTGTTTTTATAGACAATCATTTAAGCTTTGTTAGTTCCAGGTTTAATATGTGCAATAAGTTCATTTCAATACATTTTGCAATAAACATTGAACCAGTCCGGCACTCGACTAGTTCCCATTTTTTAATTTTGGCCCACTGTGTGTTTGAGTTTCACCCCCCTGGCTTAGAGGAATTGACAGGATGTCTCTTCGGTTTAAAGGGAAGAAACACCGGCTAGTTATTGTCAGCTTACTGGCTAACAGGCTTCCCTTAATACGAGTCAATGGCAGAAATGAAGTGATAGGAAAATAAATCCTTTGACGGATCTTTCTCTGAAGCTCTTCATGTTTTTAACTCGGATTTATACAGGCTACACACGAATGTAATCAAACCAGGCTAATTAGCATTAGCATGAGCTAACGGGTAGCACCCAGAGGAACACAGTAACTACGCAGTGTAATATTTAGATATGAACCATGACACCCTGTCAGGTGAAGCTCGCCCAGGTGTTCGACAGAGGAGTACAGGTGTGATACAGGTGAGATAAAGGTGAGATAGAGAGAGATGCTCACCAGCTGCCCAGAAGAGCTTCCTCCTCCACACAGTCCGCCATGGTTCTGATGACGAAGCACGTCAGTGACGTCAACACGGTGGACGTGTCGGACGCCGTCAGTGATCAATGAGCTGTTGCAACTAATCAACTAATCGGTCTGATTTTTGTTAAGAGGCCATTAAATAAAGCCTTCATGTGTGTTGCGAGGCACTCTGCTCCTTCTCTCTGAAATACACAAATTGTCTTTCTTTAAAAACACAATATATTTCTGCTAATACTTGTTTTGTATTTGGTTGACAGATAACCCAAGTATTATTATTGTTATATCTATTTTTATGGAGAAAAGATCCAATTTTGAGAAAAGTTATAATGTTGAGATGCTGAGACCAGCCTTCTGATTATCAGGAGATATCAGAGGAAGTTAGCGAGAGCTTTAGATCTGGATGAACTTGAAACAAAGATGTTCCCATAAGCATCTGTGTGATCAATACTGTATTTCATTCGTCTACATATTGAAGGGAAAGCTTTCACATGTAGTAAAAAGAACAGTCTTTGAGACGTAGTGGAGTATTGAAGAGCAGCAACTGGAAATACTGAAGGGTTGAGAATAATACTCAAGTACTCAGTTACTGATCATCACTGATGAATATTATCAAACAAATCAATAGGTTGTAGAAGTTTGAGGAAAACTTGCAAAGTTCAAATTGATTTCAGGAAGTTATAACTTTATTAGGATTCATTTTGTCTTTCACTTTGGTCACCGTACAGATCACGAAATATGTCAGTGTAATCTATATCAAACAGTGTGCGTGTGAATGGGTGTGTGCGTGTGCGTGAGTGAGAGTGTGTGTGTGTGTGTGAGTGAGTGTGAGTGTGTGTGTGTGTGTGTGTGTGAGTGTGTGTGAGTGAGTCTGTGAGTGAGTGTGTGTGAGTGAGTCTGTGAGTGTGTGTGTGTGAGTGAGTCTGTGTGTGTGTGAGTGAGTCTGTGTGTGTGTCCGTGAGTGTGAGTGAGTGAGTGTGTGTGCTGGTGGCTACATACATTTAGTTTCTGAAAGTATAATAACATGTCTGCAGAGAGGAATCGTCATCAGCTGCAGCTTCAATGATTCGGTTCCTTGGCGTTTCCACATATTCAATCAAATGTAAATACTTTTATTTATTTTCTTTACAAAGTACGGATGCTACTGGAGAACCAAACCACGCCCTGCATCGGGAGAAGAAGCGATCAGGCTCGGGATGTGACAATATCATTTGAAAAGGACAGAAAAATAAACATCTCACAATAAAATAAATCTGAACTAATCTAGGGAACACGACCCGCTGTCCGATCCCTCGTGACGTCTGCGGACAAAAAACAAACTAAAGACATGACGTTGTTTCTCTAATCAGAGACACACCTTTATGGTTTCCTAGTGTTCAAGACAGCACGAGCATTGCATTTACATTTATTTATAAAGTCAACATGCTGCACAAAGTATAAAAAAAAAAGAATTAGAGAAACAGGCAATCCCAATCATAATTAAAAAACAAACAGTTGAGGATGCTAAGCTAACCGCTAACCTCTGCAGCCAGTACCCATGGGATCAGTTCCAGCGTTACAAACACAGACGTTACACACGGACTATAATCATTCAGAAATCAAAGAGTGTGTTGTTGTTGATGATGATGATGATGATGAGGGGGGACACACACACTTTAGATCAGCATACATTAACAGTCCATTCAAAAAGCTCTCAGTACTCTCTGCAGGTTTGAAAGCCTTGAAGTCAGTACATCAACAGACTGCACACTTCACATGGTTACTACTCGTTTCGATTTAGACGTTTTTACATGTGTTCCTCTCTATAGAGAACGCTCGGTGTACTCTGAGGGTCCGATGGTGGTGGGTTAAAGGGGCAGTTTGCATGTTTAAAGTGAGGTTTATGATGTTCTCCTGCAGTGGGAAGCAGACGCTAAGCAGAGAAGTGCTGAGGGATTACTTTAGGACATATCGGGGTAAGTGCACGCTTTATTCAGAGCTTCACCTCGGGTCAGACTGAGTCTGCTAGACTACCAGACTGCATTGAGAGGAACAGTCACCCCAGCAGGAGTCTCTGGCGCCTGCCTCCATCTGTTAGATATGTTACGGTTAGTTTGGAAACCCCAACGTCACAAAAAACACAAAGCCTTCATGTGTGTCGCGAGTCACTCTGAAGTGTCTTTCTTTAAAAACTCAAAACATCTGATATTTATGCTAATACTTGTTTTGATTTGGATGACAGATAACCAAAGTATTATTATCATTATATTATATATTTTGTTTTCTGAGAAAGAAGAACATTCTGAGTAAAAAGTCAGAATATTTAGATTTTGAAAAAGAAAGTCATAATTTTTTTTGGGACAAAAAAAGTAAGGATTTTTAGATTTTAAGAAAATATTCAGAATTTTGAGAGAAAAGTCGTGATGTTGAGATGCTGAGACCAGCCTTCTGATCCCCGGGAGATATCAGAGGAAGTTAGCGAGAGCTTTTAGATCTGGATGAACTTGAAAAAGTTCCCATAAGCATCTGTGTGATCAATACTGTTCAACGCATCATGTCTGATAACACATCGTCCACCTATTGATCAAGGCAGCGTAAGACCAGAAACTCCCGTGATCAGTGACAATGACTCGTCCTCTCAGTGGAGTTTGGCTTCCTGTCTGTTTCTCCATCCTGTATCACCTGACTGTTCCCATTGCTCAGACAACCACTTTAAAAACATCCAAACTGCCCCCCATACCTGCCACCAGAGGCCAGCACTGCAGCCATGGTGAACATAGATCCTTCTTTCTATGAGAGCAACCCCCCGTCATGTGACGTAAACACTGTGTATTATACTCAGGGCTCTTTCTGTTGTATTTTTTTTTTTTTTTTTTGTACAAATCAGAGTTAGGTGAGACATTAACACGGAGGGTTCAGAGATGTGTTGGCGTTACAGAGTCGGAGGCTTCAGCCCGTACTTCTTGGCCACCTCGGTCTGAGCGTAAGCGGCGTCACATAGCGAGTACAGGTGAGCCATCTCCATCTCTGACTTGGCCAGGTTTATGGCCTTGTTGAACATGTCGATCGCACGGTCCAGATTCCCCCTGAAAACGAGAAAAGGCTCGGGTTATTTCAAACACAGCAGAAAGAGATTCAACCATCAAGTCAAAGTGTACATCAGTGTGAAGTGTCTCTACTTTAAAGAGTCCTCTCCTGCTGATGTTCAGGTGTATATCAGTATGTAGTGTCTCTACTTTAAAGAGTCCTCTCCTGCTGATGTTCAGGTGTATATCAGTATGTAGTGTCTCTACTTTAAAGAGTCCTCTCCTGCTGATGTTCAGGTGTATATCAGTATGTAGTGTCTCTACTTTAAAGAGTCCTCTCCTGCTGATGTTCAGGTGTATATCAGTATGTAGTGTCTCTACTTTAAAGAGTCCTCTCCTGCTGATGTTCAGGTGTATATCAGTATGTAGTGTCTCTACTTTAAAGAGTCCTCTCCTGCTGATGTTCAGGTGTATATCAGTATGTAGTGTCTCTACTTTAAAGAGTCCTCTCCTGCTGATGTTCAGGTGTATATCAGTGTGTAGTGTATCTACTTTAAAGAGTCCTCTCCTGCTGATGTTCAGGTGTATATCAGTATGTAGTGTCTCTACTTTAAAGAGTCCTCTCCTGCTGATGTTCAGGTGTATATCAGTGTGTAGTGTATCTACTTTAAAGAGTCCTCTCCTGCTGATGTTCAGGTGTATATCAGTATGTAGTGTCTCTACTTTAAAGAGTCCTCTCCTGCTGATGTTCAGGTGTATATCAGTATGTAGTGTCTCTACTTTAAAGAGTCCTCTCCTGCTGATGTTCAGGTGTATATCAGTATGTAGTGTCTCTACTTTAAAGAGTCCTGTCCTGCTGATGTTCAGGTGTACATCAGTATGAAGTGTCTCTACTTTAAAGAGTCCTGTGCTGCTGATGTTCAGGTGTACATCAGTATGAAGTGTCTCTACTTTAAAGAGTCCTGTCCTGCTGATGTTCAGGTGTACATCAGTATGAAGTGTCTCTAGTTTAAAGAGTGCTCTCCTGCTGATGTTCAGGTGTATATCAGTATGAAGTGTCTCTACTTTAAAGAGTGCTCTCCTGCTGATGTTCAGGTGTATATCAGTATGAAGTGTCTCTACTTTAAAGAGTCCTGTCCTGCTGATGTTCAGGTGTACATCAGTATGAAGTGTCTCTACTTTAAAGAGTCCTCTCCTGCTGATGTTCAGGTGTATATCAGTGTGTAGTGTCTCTACTTTAAAGAGTCCTCTCCTGCTGATGTTCAGGTGTATATCAGTATGTAGTGTCTCTATTTAAAGAGTCCTCTCCTGCTGATGTTCAGGTGTATATCAGTATGTAGTGTCTCTACTTTAAAGAGTCCTCTCCTGCTGATGTTCAGGTGTATATCAGTATGAAGTGTCTCTACTTTAAAGAGTCCTCTCCTGCTGATGTTCAGGTGTACATCAGTATGAAGTGTCTCTACTTTAAAGAGTCCTCTCCTGCTGATGTTCAGGTGTATATCAGTATGAAGTGTCTCTACTTTAAAGAGTCCTCTCCTGCTGATGTTCAGGTGTACATCAGTATGAAGTGTCTCTACTTTAAAGAGTCCTGTCCTGCTGATGTTCAGGTGTACATCAGTATGAAGTGTCTCTACTTTAAAGAGTCCTGCCTGCTGATGTTCAGGTGTACATCAGTATGAAGTGTCTCTACTTTAAAGAGTCCTCTCCTGCTGATGTTCAGGTGTACATCAGTATGAAGTGTCTCGACTTTAAAGAGTCCTCTCCTGCTGATGTTCAGGTGTACATCAGTATGAAGTGTCTCGACTTTAAAGAGTCCTCTCCTGCTGATGTTCAGGTGTACATCAGTATGAAGTGTCTCTACTTTAAAGAGTCCTCTCCTGCTGATGTTCAGGTGTATATCAGTATGTAGTGTCTCTACTTTAAAGAGTCCTCTCCTGCTGATGTTCAGGTGTATATCAGTATGTAGTGTCTCTACTTTAAAGAGTCCTCTCCTGCTGATGTTCAGGTGTATATCAGTATGTAGTGTCTCTACTTTAAAGAGTCCTCTCCTGCTGATGTTCAGGTGTACATCAGTATGAAGGGTCTCTACTTTAAAGAGTCCTCTCCTGCTGATGTTCAGGTGTACATCAGTATGAAGTGTCTCTACTTTAAAGAGTCCTCTCCTGCTGATGTTCAGGTGTATATCAGTATGTAGTGTCTCTACTTTAAAGAGTCCTCTCCTGCAGATGTTCAGGTGTATATCAGTATGTAGTGTCTCTACTTTAAAGAGTCCTCTCCTGCTGATGTTCAGGTGTATATCAGTATGTAGTGTCTCTACTTTAAAGAGTCCTCTCCTGCTGATGTTCAGGTGTATATCAGTATGTAGTGTCTACTTTAAAGAGTCCTCTCCTGCTGATGTTCAGGTGTATATCAGTATGTAGTGTCTACTTCAAAGAGTCCTCTCCTGCTGATGTGCATAGTATAAAGTGGTTTTCCTGACCTCTGAACTTCAATGGTTCCCATGGTTTCATAAGCGAAGTCACATTTGGTGTCGATCTCGATGGCCTTACTGATGAGATCCAGCCCGAGGTCCAGGTCCTGTTTCCACTGCAGCTGCAGCAACCTGCACACACATCCAATCAGATCATCACACGTCAGTACCAACATCAATGTCAGTATGCCTTCATATTTTAAAGGATGGATTACTGACCCCTTGTGGACATATGTGGTAGCGTTGTCTGGTTCCAGTTCGATGCACTTGTCGTACATCTCGTCGGCTTTTCCAAACTGCTGCTGATCGGTCAAAGCCTGGAGACAAACATAAAAAACACTGTTGGGTCTAAATCAACACATCAACAAGACGTATATCTTCAATTTCCTGTCCACATGAAACAGCTGACATTTAGTAAGACGAGCTCAAAATAAAACAAATATTTAGATCATTATATTATCAATGTAATTGTTTTTACGTAGAAATCACAAAATACTTTATTTTCAATATTTAATAGATTTTTATATTGTAAGGTTTTGGACTTTAAAGTGAATAAAACAAGACATTTCTTGTTGATGTAGAGAGACATGTGTCCCCTCTGTGTGAAGAGAGAGTCTCTTCACACAGAGGGGACACATGTTGATGTAGAAGAGACATGGAGAAGAGGGGACACATGTTGATGTAGAAGAGACATGGAGAAGAGGGGACACATGTTGATGTAGGAGAGACATGAAGAAGAGGGGACACATGTTGCTGTAGAAGAGACATGGAGAAGAGGGGACACATGTTGATGTAGAAGAGACATGGAGAAGAGGGGACACATGTTGATGTAGAAGAGACATGGAGAAGAGGGGACACATGTTGATGTAGAAGAGACATGGAGAAGAGGGGACACATGTTGATGTAGAAGAGACATGAAGAAGAGGGGACACATGTTGATGTAGAAGAGACATGAAGAAGAGGGGACACATGTTGATGTAGAAGAGACATGGAGAAGAGGGGACACATGTTGATGTAGAAGAGACATGAAGAAGAGGGGACACATGTTGATGTAGAAGAGACATGAAGAAGAGGGGAGACATGTTGATGTAGAGAGACATGAAGAAGAGGGGACACATGTTGATGTAGAAGAGACATGGAGAAGAGGGGACACATGTTGATGTAGAAGAGACATGGAGAAGAGGGGACACATGTTGATGTAGGAGAGACATGAAGAAGAGGGGACACATGTTGCTGTAGAAGAGACATGGAGAAGAGGGGACACATGTTGATGTAGAAGAGACATGGAGAAGAGGGGACACATGTTGATGTAGAAGAGACATGGAGAAGAGGGGACACATGTTGATGTAGAAGAGACATGGAGAAGAGGGGACACATGTTGATGTAGAAGAGACATGGAGAAGAGGGGACACATGTTGATGTAGAAGAGACATGAAGAAGAGGGGACACATGTTGATGTAGAAGAGACATGAAGAAGAGGGGACACATGTTGATGTAGAAGAGACATGGAGAAGAGGGGACACATGTTGATGTAGAAGAGACATGAAGAAGAGGGGACACATGTTGATGTAGAAGAGACATGAAGAAGAGGGGAGACATGTTGATGTAGAGAGACATGAAGAAGAGGGGACACATGTTGATGTAGAAGAGACATGAAGAAGAGGGGACACACGGTGATGAAGAAGAGACACGAGGAAGAGAGGAC
>NC_136912.1:96742184-96809684 GCF_949606895.1 Notothenia rossii
CAGCCACACATTGACCACAGACTGCTGTTAGCAGAGAGTCAGCCACACATTGACCAGAGACTGCTGTTAGCAGAGAGTCAGCCACACATTGACCACAGACTGCTGTTAGCAGAGAGTCAGCCACACATTGACCACAGACTGCTGTTAGCAGAGAGTCAGCCACACATTGACCACAGACTGCTGTTAGGAGAGAGTCAGCCACACATTGACCAGAGACTGCTGTTAGCTGAGAGTCAGCCACACATTGACCACAGACTGCTGTTAGGAGAGAGTCAGCCACACATTGACCACAGACTGCTGTTAGGAGAGAGTCAGCCACACATTGACCACAGACTGCTGTTAGCAGAGAGTCAGCCACACATTGACCACAGACTGCTGTTAGCTGAGAGTCAGCCACACATTGACCACAGACTGCTGTTAGCAGAGAGTCAGCCACACATTGACCACAGACTGCTGTTAGCAGAGAGTCAGCCACACATTGACCACAGACCGCTGTTAGCTGAGAGTCAGCCACACATTGACCAGAGACTGCTGTTAGCTAAGAGTCAGCCACACATTGACCACAGACTGCTGTTAACAGAGAGTCAGCCACACATTGACCACAGACTGCTGTTAGCTGAGAGTCAGCCACACATTGACCACAGACTGCTGTTAGCTGAGAGTCAGCCACACATTGACCCACAGACTGCTGTTAGCTGAGAGTCAGCCACACATTGACCAGAGACTGCTGTTAGCAGAGAGTCAGCCACACATTGACCAGAGACTGCTGTTAACAGAGAGTCAGCCACACATTGACCACAGACTGCTGTTAGCAGAGAGTCAGCCACACATTGACCACAGACTGCTGTTAGCAGAGAGTCAGCCACACATTGACCACAGACTGCTGTTAGCTGAGAGTCAGCCACACATTGACCACAGACTGCTGTTAGCAGAGAGTCAGCCACACATTGACCACAGACTGCTGTTAGCTGAGAGTCAGCCACACATTGACCAGAGACTGCTGTTAGCTGAGAGTCAGCCACACATTGACCACAGACTGCTGTTAGCTGAGAGTCAGCCACACATTGACCAGAGACTGCTGTTAGCAGAGAGTCAGCCACACATTGACCACAGACTGCTGTTAGCTGAGAGTCAGCCACACATTGACCACAGACTGCTGTTAGCTGAGAGTCAGCCACACATTGACCAGAGACTGCTGTTAGCAGAGAGTCAGCCACACATTGACCACAGACTGCTGTTAGCAGAGAGTCAGCCACACATTGACCACAGACTGCTGTTAGCAGAGAGTCAGCCACACATTGACCACAGACTGCTGTTAGGAGAGAGTCAGCCACACATTGACCACAGACTGCTGTTAGCTGAGAGTCAGCCACACATTGACCAGAGACTGCTGTTAGCTGAGAGTCAGCCACACATTGACCACAGACTGCTGTTAGCTGAGAGTCAGCCACACATTGACCAGAGACTGCTGTTAGCAGAGAGTCAGCCACACATTGACCACAGACTGCTGTTAGCTGAGAGTCAGCCACACATTGACCACAGACTGCTGTTAGCAGAGAGTCAGCCACACATTGACCACAGACTGCTGTTAGCAGAGAGTCAGCCACACATTGACCACAGACTGCTGTTAGCAGAGAGTCAGCCCACACATTGACCACAGACTGCTGTTAGGAGAGAGTCAGCCACACATTGACCACAGACTGCTGTTAGCAGAGAGTCAGCCACACATTGACCACAGACTGCTGTTAGCTGAGAGTCAGCCACACATTGACCAGAGACTGCTGTTAGCTGAGAGTCAGCCACACATTGACCACAGACTGCTGTTAGCTGAGAGTCAGCCACACATTGACCACAGACTGCTGTTAGCAGAGAGTCAGCCACACATTGACCACAGACTGCTGTTAGCTGAGAGTCAGCCACACATTGACCACAGACTGCTGTTAGCAGAGAGTCAGCCACACATTGACCACAGACTGCTGTTAACAGAGAGTCAGCCACACATTGACCACAGACTGCTGTTAACAGAGAGTCAGCCACACATTGACCACAGACTGCTGTTAGCAGAGAGTCAGCCACACATTGACCAGAGACTGCTGTTAGCTGAGAGTCAGCCACACATTGACCACAGACTGCTGTTAACAGAGAGTCAGCCACACATTGACCACAGACTGCTGTTAGCTGAGAGTCAGCCACACATTGACCACAGACTGCTGTTAGCAGAGAGTCAGCCACACATTGACCAGAGACTGCTGTTAGCTGAGAGTCAGCCACACATTGACCAGAGACTGCTGTTAGCAGAGAGTCAGCCACACATTGACCACAGACTGCTGTTAGCTGAGAGTCAGCCACACATTGACCAGAGACTGCTGTTAGCAGAGAGTCAGCCACACATTGACCACAGACTGCTGTTAGCAGAGAGTCAGCCACACATTGACCACAGACTGCTGTTAACAGAGAGTCAGCCACACATTGACCAGAGACTGCTGTTAGCAGAGAGTCAGCCACACATTGACCACAGACTGCTGTTAGCTGAGAGTCAGCCACACATTGACCAGAGACTGCTGTTAGCTGAGAGTCAGCCACACATTGACCAGAGACTGCTGTTAGCAGAGAGTCAGCCACACATTGACCACAGACTGCTGTTAGCTGAGAGTCAGCCACACATTGACCAGAGACTGCTGTTAGCTGAGAGTCAGCCACACATTGACCACAGACTGCTGTTAACAGAGAGTCAGCCACACATTGACCACAGACTGCTGTTAGCAGAGAGTCAGCCACACATTGACCACAGACTGCTGTTAGCTGAGAGTCAGCCACACATTGACCACAGACTGCTGTTAACAGAGAGTCAGCCACACATTGACCAGAGACTGCTGTTAGCTGAGAGTCAGCCACACATTGACCACAGACTGCTGTTAGCTGAGAGTCAGCCACACATTGACCACAGACTGCTGTTAGGAGAGAGTCAGCCACACATTGACCAGAGACTGCTGTTAGCTGAGAGTCAGCCACACATTGACCACAGACTGCTGTTAGCAGAGAGTCAGCCACACATTGACCACAGACTGCTGTTAGCTGAGAGTCAGCCACACATTGACCACAGACTGCTGTTAACAGAGAGTCAGCCACACATTGACCACAGACTGCTGTTAGCTGAGAGTCAGCCACACATTGACCACAGACTGCTGTTAGCTGAGAGTCAGCCACACATTGACCACAGACTGCTGTTAGCAGAGAGTCAGCCACACATTGACCACAGACTGCTGTTAGCTGAGAGTCAGCCACACATTGACCACAGACTGCTGTTAGCTGAGAGTCAGCCACACATTGACCACAGACTGCTGTTAACAGAGAGTCAGCCACACATTGACCACAGACTGCTGTTAGCTGAGAGTCAGCCACACATTGACCACAGACTGCTGTTAGCTGAGAGTCAGCCACACATTGACCAGAGACTGCTGTTAGCAGAGAGTCAGCCACACATTGACCAGAGACTGCTGTTAGCTGAGAGTCAGCCACACATTGACCAGAGACTGCTGTTAGCAGAGAGTCAGCCACACATTGACCACAGACTGCTGTTAACAGAGAGTCAGCCACACATTGACCAGAGACTGCTGTTAGCTGAGAGTCAGCCACACATTGACCACAGACTGCTGTTAGCTGAGAGTCAGCCACACATTGACCAGAGACTGCTGTTAGCAGAGAGTCAGCCACACATTGACCAGAGACTGCTGTTAGCAGAGAGTCAGCCACACATTGACCAGAGACTGCTGTTAGCAGAGAGTCAGCCACACATTGACCAGAGACTGCTGTTAGCAGAGAGTCAGCCACACATTGACCACAGACTGCTGTTAGCAGAGAGTCAGCCACACATTGACCAGAGACTGCTGTTAGCTGAGAGTCAGCCACACATTGACCACAGACTGCTGTTAGCAGAGAGTCAGCCACACATTGACCACAGACTGCTGTTAGCAGAGAGTCAGCCACACATTGACCACAGACTGCTGTTAGCTGAGAGTCAGCCACACATTGACCACAGATTGCTGTTAACAGAGAGTCAGCCACACATTGACCACAGACTGCTGTTAGGAGAGAGTCAGCCACACATTGACCACAGACTGCTGTTAGCAGAGAGTCAGCCACACATTGACTACAGACTGCTGTTAGCAGAGAGTCAGCCACACATTGACCACAGACTGCTGTTAGCAGAGAGTCAGCCACACATTGACCACAGACTGCTGTTAGCTGAGAGTCAGCCACACATTGACCACAGACTGCTGTTAGCAGAGAGTCAGCCACACATTGACCAGAGACTGCTGTTAGCAGAGAGTCAGCCACACATTGACCACAGACTGCTGTTAGCAGAGAGTCAGCCACACATTGACCACAGATTGCCGTTAGCTGAGAGTCAGCCACACATTGACCACAGACTGCTGTTAACAGAGAGTCAGCCACACATTGACCACAGATTGCTGTTAGCTGAGAGTCAGCCACACATTGACCACAGATTGCTGTTAGCTGAGAGTCAGCCACACATTGACCACAGACTGCTGTTAGCTGAGAGTCAGCCACACATTGACCACAGATTGCTGTTAGCTGAGAGTCAGCCACACATTGACCACAGACTGCTGTTAGCTGAGAGTCAGCCACACATTGACCACAGATTGCTGTTAGCTGAGAGTCAGCCACACATTGACCACAGACTGCTGTTAGCTGAGAGTCAGCCACACATTGACCACAGATTGCTGTTAGCTGAGAGTCAGCCACACATTGACCACAGACTGCTGTTAGCTGAGAGTCAGCCACACATTGACCACAGACTGCTGTTAGCAGAGAGTCAGCCACACATTGACCACAGACTGCTGTTAGCTGAGAGTCAGCCACACATTGACCACAGACTGCTGTTAGCTGAGAGTCAGCCACACATTGACCACAGATTGCTGTTAGGAGAGAGTCAGCCACACATTGACCACAGACTGCTGTTAGGAGAGAGTCAGCCACACATTGACCACAGACTGCTGTTAGGAGAGAGTCAGCCACACATTGACCAGAGACTGCTGTTAGCTGAGAGTCAGCCACACATTGACCACAGATTGCTGTTAGCAGAGAGTCAGCCACACATTGACCACAGACTGCTGTTAGCAGAGAGTCAGCCACACATTGACCACAGACTGCTGTTAGCTGAGAGTCAGCCACACATTGACCACAGACTGCTGTTAGCAGAGAGTCAGCCACACATTGACCACAGACTGCTGTTAGCTGAGAGTCAGCCACACATTGACCACAGATTGCTGTTAGCAGAGAGTCAGCCACACATTGACCAGAGACTGCTGTTAGGAGAGAGTCAGCCACACATTGACCACAGACTGCTGTTAGCAGAGAGTCAGCCACACATTGACCACAGACTGCTGTTAGCAGAGAGTCAGCCACACATTGACCACAGACTGCTGTTAGCTGAGAGTCAGCCACATATTGACCACAGATTGCTGTTAGCAGAGAGTCAGCCACACATTGACCACAGACTGCTGTTAGCTGAGAGTCAGCCACACATTGACCACAGACTGCTGTTAGCAGAGAGTCAGCCACACATTGACCACAGACTGCTGTTAGCAGAGAGTCAGCCACACATTGACCACAGACTGCTGTTAGCAGAGAGTCAGCCACACATTGACCACAGATTGCTGTTAGCTGAGAGTCAGCCACACATTGACCACAGACTGCTGTTAGCAGAGAGTCAGCCACACATTGACCAGAGACTGCTGTTAGCAGAGAGTCAGCCACACATTGACCACAGACTGCTGTTAGCAGAGAGTCAGCCACACATTGACCACAGACTGCTGTTAGCTGAGTCAGCCACACATTGACCACAGACTGCTGTTAGCTGAGAGTCAGCCACACATTGACCAGAGACTGCTGTTAGCAGAGAGTCAGCCACACATTGACCAGAGACTGCTGTTAGCAGAGAGTCAGCCACACATTGACCACAGACTGCTGTTAGCAGAGAGTCAGCCACACATTGACCACAGACTGCTGTTAGCAGAGAGTCAGCCACACATTGACCAGAGACTGCTGTTAGCAGAGAGTCAGCCACACATTGACCACAGACTGCTGTTAGCAGAGAGTCAGCCACACATTGACCAGAGACTGCTGTTAGGAGAGAGTCAGCCACACATTGACCAGAGACTGCTGTTAGCTGAGAGTCAGCCACACATTGACCACAGACTGCTGTTAGCAGAGAGTCAGCCACACATTGACCACAGACTGCTGTTAGCTGAGAGTCAGCCACACATTGACCAGAGACTGCTGTTAGCAGAGAGTCAGCCACACATTGACCACAGACTGCTGTTAGCAGAGAGTCAGCCACACATTGACCAGAGACTGCTGTTAGGAGAGAGTCAGCCACACATTGACCAGAGACTGCTGTTAGCTGAGAGTCAGCCACACATTGACCACAGACTGCTGTTAGCTGAGAGTCAGCCACACATTGACCACAGACTGCTGTTAGCAGAGAGTCAGCCACACATTGACCACAGACTGCTGTTAGCAGAGAGTCAGCCACACATTGACCACAGACTGCTGTTAGCAGAGAGTCAGCCACACATTGACCACAGACTGCTGTTAGCTGAGAGTCAGCCACACATTGACCAGAGACTGCTGTTAGCAGAGAGTCAGCCACACATTGACCACAGACTGCTGTTAGCAGAGAGTCAGCCACACATTGACCACAGACTGCTGTTAGCAGAGAGTCAGCCACACATTGACCAGAGACTGCTGTTAGCAGAGAGTCAGCCACACATTGACCACAGACTGCTGTTAGCAGAGAGTCAGCCACACATTGACCACAGACTGCTGTTAGCAGAGAGTCAGCCACACATTGACCAGAGACTGCTGTTAGCAGAGAGTCAGCCACACATTGACCACAGACTGCTGTTAGCAGAGAGTCAGCCACACATTGACCACAGACTGCTGTTAGCAGAGAGTCAGCCACACATTGACCAGAGACTGCTGTTAGCAGAGAGTCAGCCACACATTGACCACAGACTGCTGTTAGCAGAGAGTCAGCCACACATTGACCACAGACTGCTGTTAGCAGAGAGTCAGCCACACATTGACCAGAGACTGCTGTTAGCAGAGAGTCAGCCACACATTGACCACAGACTGCTGTTAGCAGAGAGTCAGCCACACATTGACCAGAGACTGCTGTTAGGAGAGAGTCAGCCACACATTGACCACAGACTGCTGTTAGCAGAGAGTCAGCCACACATTGACCACAGACTGCTGTTAGGAGAGAGTCAGCCACACATTGACCACAGACTGCTGTTAGCAGAGAGTCAGCCACACATTGACCAGAGACTGCTGTTAGCAGAGAGTCAGCCACACATTGACCACAGACTGCTGTTAGCAGAGAGTCAGCCACACATTGACCACAGACTGCTGTTAGCAGAGAGTCAGCCACACATTGACCACAGACTGCTGTTAGGAGAGAGTCAGCCACACATTGACCACAGACTGCTGTTAGCAGAGAGTCAGCCACACATTGACCAGAGACTGCTGTTAGCAGAGAGTCAGCCACACATTGACCACAGACTGCTGTTAGCAGAGAGTCAGCCACACATTGACCACAGACTGCTGTTAGGAGAGAGTCAGCCACACATTGACCACAGACTGCTGTTAGCAGAGAGTCAGCCACACATTGACCACAGACTGCTGTTAGCAGAGAGTCAGCCACACATTGACCAGAGACTGCTGTTAGCAGAGAGTCAGCCACACATTGACCAGAGACTGCTGTTAGCAGAGAGTCAGCCACACATTGACCACAGACTGCTGTTAGCTGAGAGTCAGCCACACATTGACCACAGACTGCTGTTAGCAGAGAGTCAGCCACACATTGACCACAGACTGCTGTTAGCAGAGAGTCAGCCACACATTGACCACAGACTGCTGTTAGCAGAGAGTCAGCCACACATTGACCAGAGACTGCTGTTAGCAGAGAGTCAGCCACACATTGACCACAGACTGCTGTTAGCTGAGAGTCAGCCACACATTGACCACAGACTGCTGTTAGCTGAGAGTCAGCCACACATTGACCACAGACTGCTGTTAGCAGAGAGTCAGCCACACATTGACCAGAGACTGCTGTTAGCAGAGAGTCAGCCACACATTGACCACAGACTGCTGTTAGCAGAGAGTCAGCCACACATTGACCAGAGACTGCTGTTAGCAGAGAGTCAGCCACACATTGACCACAGACTGCTGTTAGCTGAGAGTCAGCCACACATTGACCACAGACTGCTGTTAGCTGAGAGTCAGCCACACATTGACCACAGACTGCTGTTAGCAGAGAGTCAGCCACACATTGACCACAGACTGCTGTTAGCAGAGAGTCAGCCACACATTGACCACAGACTGCTGTTAGCAGAGAGTCAGCCACACATTGACCACAGACTGCTGTTAGCTGAGAGTCAGCCACACATTGACCACAGACTGCTGTTAGCTGAGAGTCAGCCACACATTGACCACAGACTGCTGTTAGCTGAGAGTCAGCCACACATTGACCACAGACTGCTGTTAGCTGAGAGTCAGCCACACATTGACCACAGACTGCTGTTAGCTGAGAGTCAGCCACACATTGACCACAGACTGCTGTTAGCTGAGAGTCAGCCACACATTGACCAGAGACTGCTGTTAGCTGAGAGTCAGCCACACATTGACCAGAGACTGCTGTTAGCAGAGAGTCAGCCACACATTGACCACAGACTGCTGTTAGCAGAGAGTCAGCCACACATTGACCACAGACTGCTGTTAGCTGAGTCAGCCACACATTGACCACAGACTGCTGTTAGCTGAGAGTCAGCCACACATTGACCAGAGACT
The DNA here is from genome assembly GCF_949606895.1 of Notothenia rossii. Lineage (NCBI taxonomy): Eukaryota > Metazoa > Chordata > Actinopteri > Perciformes > Nototheniidae > Notothenia > Notothenia rossii. Next base: position 96,751,059 of record NC_136912.1, read on the forward strand.
GCTGTTAGCAGAGAGTCAGCCACACATTGACCAGAGACTGCTGTTAGGAGAGAGTCAGCCACACATTGACCACAGACTGCTGTTAGCAGAGAGTCAGCCACACATTGACCAGAGACTGCTGTTAGCAGAGAGTCAGCCACACATTGACCACAGACTGCTGTTAGCAGAGAGTCAGCCACACATTGACCAGAGACTGCTGTTAGGAGAGAGTCAGCCACACATTGACCAGAGACTGCTGTTAGCTGAGAGTCAGCCACACATTGACCACAGACTGCTGTTAGCTGAGAGTCAGCCACACATTGACCACAGACTGCTGTTAGCAGAGAGTCAGCCACACATTGACCACAGACTGCTGTTAGCAGAGAGTCAGCCACACATTGACCACAGACTGCTGTTAGCTGAGAGTCAGCCACACATTGACCACAGACTGCTGTTAGCAGAGAGTCAGCCACACATTGACCACAGACTGCTGTTAGCTGAGAGTCAGCCACACATTGACCACAGACTGCTGTTAGCTGAGAGTCAGCCACACATTGACCACAGACTGCTGTTAGCAGAGAGTCAGCCACACATTGACCACAGACTGCTGTTAGCAGAGAGTCAGCCACACATTGACCACAGACTGCTGTTAGCTGAGAGTCAGCCACACATTGACCACAGACTGCTGTTAGCAGAGAGTCAGCCACACATTGACCACAGACTGCTGTTAGCAGAGAGTCAGCCACACATTGACCACAGACTGCTGTTAGCTGAGAGTCAGCCACACATTGACCACAGACTGCTGTTAGGAGAGAGTCAGCCACACATTGACCACAGACTGCTGTTAGCAGAGAGTCAGCCACACATTGACCACAGACTGCTGTTAGCTGAGAGTCAGCCACACATTGACCACAGACTGCTGTTAGCAGAGAGTCAGCCACACATTGACCAGAGACTGCTGTTAGCAGAGAGTCAGCCACACATTGACCACAGACTGCTGTTAGCAGAGAGTCAGCCACACATTGACCAGAGACTGCTGTTAGCAGAGAGTCAGCCACACATTGACCAGAGACTGCTGTTAGCAGAGAGTCAGCCACACATTGACCACAGACTGCTGTTAGCAGAGAGTCAGCCACACATTGACCACAGACTGCTGTTAGCAGAGAGTCAGCCACACATTGACCAGAGACTGCTGTTAGCAGAGAGTCAGCCACACATTGACCACAGACTGCTGTTAGCAGAGAGTCAGCCACACATTGACCACAGACTGCTGTTAGCAGAGAGTCAGCCACACATTGACCAGAGACTGCTGTTAGCAGAGAGTCAGCCACACATTGACCACAGACTGCTGTTAGCAGAGAGTCAGCCACACATTGACCACAGACTGCTGTTAGCAGAGAGTCAGCCACACATTGACCAGAGACTGCTGTTAGCAGAGAGTCAGCCACACATTGACCACAGACTGCTGTTAGCAGAGAGTCAGCCACACATTGACCACAGACTGCTGTTAGCAGAGAGTCAGCCACACATTGACCAGAGACTGCTGTTAGCAGAGAGTCAGCCACACATTGACCACAGACTGCTGTTAGCAGAGAGTCAGCCACACATTGACCACAGACTGCTGTTAGCAGAGAGTCAGCCACACATTGACCAGAGACTGCTGTTAGCAGAGAGTCAGCCACACATTGACCACAGACTGCTGTTAGCAGAGAGTCAGCCACACATTGACCAGAGACTGCTGTTAGGAGAGAGTCAGCCACACATTGACCACAGACTGCTGTTAGCAGAGAGTCAGCCACACATTGACCAGAGACTGCTGTTAGGAGAGAGTCAGCCACACATTGACCACAGACTGCTGTTAGCAGAGAGTCAGCCACACATTGACCACAGACTGCTGTTAGCAGAGAGTCAGCCACACATTGACCACAGACTGCTGTTAGCAGAGAGTCAGCCACACATTGACCAGAGACTGCTGTTAGCAGAGAGTCAGCCACACATTGACCACAGACTGCTGTTAGCTGAGAGTCAGCCACACATTGACCACAGACTGCTGTTAGCTGAGAGTCAGCCACACATTGACCACAGACTGCTGTTAGCAGAGAGTCAGCCACACATTGACCAGAGACTGCTGTTAGCAGAGAGTCAGCCACACATTGACCACAGACTGCTGTTAGCAGAGAGTCAGCCACACATTGACCAGAGACTGCTGTTAGCAGAGAGTCAGCCACACATTGACCACAGACTGCTGTTAGCTGAGAGTCAGCCACACATTGACCACAGACTGCTGTTAGCTGAGAGTCAGCCACACATTGACCACAGACTGCTGTTAGCAGAGAGTCAGCCACACATTGACCAGAGACTGCTGTTAGCAGAGAGTCAGCCACACATTGACCAGAGACTGCTGTTAGCAGAGAGTCAGCCACACATTGACCACAGACCGCTGTTAGCTGAGAGTCAGCCACACATTGACCACAGACTGCTGTTAGCAGAGAGTCAGCCACACATTGACCACAGACTGCTGTTAGCTGAGAGTCAGCCACACATTGACCAGAGACTGCTGTTAGCTGAGAGTCAGCCACACATTGACCAGAGACTGCTTTTAGCTGAGAGTCAGCCACACATTGACCACAGACTGCTGTTAGCAGAGAGTCAGCCACACATTGACCACAGACTGCTGTTAGCTGCTCGGGCTTCCAAACAAGAGAGAGCCCAAACCCTGAACATACTCTGAGGATCTGATAACGTTTGTCACACTGCAATCATCTTCACTAAGTCACTTTTCCCAATGTTCTTTATTGACTTGTGAGCGTCTGAAACCAGTACATGTTCCCACTGAGGGATCAATAAACAGGTTATACGAATAACTGAAACATTCACTGCACAACTGCTAACATCACTTCCTTATCTCTGAACCTGTTGAGCCCTGAGCCTGCTTTTCAGGTCTCAGGCTCCAAAATCACATTCCCAGAACCAAAGACCATATCTTCTAAAAAGGGGAAAATTAATAATCTTTTTTCTCAAAGTAATGATAAACCTTTGAGTTGGATGTAGAAGAGTCAGAATCAATATAGATGTTTTTATTTTAAAGTAAATTCAGATTGAACGTAGTAAAAAAAAAATGTAAATGATTGTGTCGGTCCAAAAATAAAACGTGACTCTTTAGGGATGGGTACCGAGCCCCGGTATTAAACGGGCCCCGGGGCTGAATTAGTAAAGACCGTGGTACCGTTCAGCTCCGATGATATCGGTCTTTTTATCGGTACTGGAGACATTTAAAAAATATATGTTATGTATTATTGCAGTTTTAGTGTCGCCAACTCAGTTTCTAATACGCAAAAAGACTGCAAAATGCGTCCATGATTATTTTTAGTATTTTCGATCTTTCCAATCCAGACGAGAGATCTCTCTCCCCCTCTGTGTGTGAGGGGGTGGGACGGACACACACACACACACACACACACACACACACACACACACACACACACACACACACACACACACACAGTGTTAGTCTAGCAGGAAGGCCCCTCAGATTTTGAGATACCCCTACCCGAGGTAGAACAAATGACATCAATGATTTTTCTTATCTTTAGGGTCTCCCATTAATGAAATTGATTGTTGTCAAATTTTATTTTGGGGGAAAAAATGTTTTTTGGTTGTTCTTTAGAACTACCCCAATCCCTGAAAAAGAGCCAAATTAGACCAGGCCGAATGGGGATGGTGACTAAAAAGCCCATAACTTGAGAATGACAACTCCTATGAACCAGGTGGCTGTCCTACATCACCAAATAGTCAGACAATTATTTAACTAAAAAATACTGAATTATAGTTCTGTAAACTTAGCTTTAGTTTAGACGGAAATTGTACTTTTTGGTGATAGGAACATGGGACTCCATCACTTTTCTCTCATTTATCAGAAAAACTGAAATCCTGTCTAGGGTGCTATTGAACACTAACCAGTGGTTGTTTGGAAATATCTGGAACAGTTCTATTGAAAATTAGATTTCTTTAGACATAGGCCTTCCTCTTCTCTGAGACACTCACATTCAGAATGGGGGAGAAGTGGCAAAATAGCCTATAAGTTAAGAATGCTCACTCTGATGGTCATTATATTTGGAGAGGGAAATACCGGGTGGCTGAACTACATCACCAAATAGTCAGAATAAGAGTAACCCAATACAATAAAGTGTATTAGTTCTAAATTGCAAGCCTCCAAAACATAGGTGTAAATAGTACAGGTGTTATTGAAACTGGAACCTTAATTCAAAGTACAGAATACAAATCAACAAATAATTCAGTGAGAGGTCAGGTATATAGATACCAGAATATAATGTTAAACGTCAGGTTCCTCAGAAACGTTAGGGCACACATTTTGACATTCTGCACAGCAGGTGCAGAGCTCCTATACAGGGAAGGCCAACAGAGAGGCACTTTCCACTCTCTCCACACTTTGCACCTTTGCAATACAAGTGAGTAATGTCTCTCTCTTTTGTAGGTGCTGGGGGTTTTGTAAATAGCAATGGTTGAATGGCCCCATCTCTGACAATCCACCCCCTGCCAACAGGACTCCATAACAAGGGTTTGGGTTCGGCTGCGACACCATATCGCTGTCTGAAACATTGCTCTTTACATGTTGTTGAAATGCATCCTCTGTTGGCAGCAGATTTTCTGAGGCTGCATCTGTTGTTGATGCAGTTATGAACCTCAGTTCATCCAAGTGTGCACATCAGTCCAATTTCCTTTTTTCCATATAGCAGAAGCGCCAATTCTCTTGCGACTGTCGAAGACTCTTCCAAGCTGGCAGAGAGTCCACAATGGGCCAGATCTTTGAGCTCGCTGAGATGGGTCTGGAGTTTGGTGAATGCTGTTGTCTTTCCTATTCTGTACAAACTACTTGTTGTGCCACAGCCAGTGAGAGCACCACATGCTGGTTGACAGGTAGACATGGATTTTTTTCAATTTTCTCACATATGGTGTTGATGGGGACATGTCTCTCTCATTCCATGACCTGCATGCATGTACACTAGAGATGAACCAAACAAAGCTTCCTAATGTGATCTAATGGGGAGAAGCCTGCGAGCTAGTTCAGGCTGTCAACCGAGCACCAATGATGCATTTCCATTACTGTGAAGCCCTGGTCACTCCCTAATGTTCGAACTTTACTGTTTTTATTTGATCTTTGTGTAAAAAAAAGAAAAAGGCCTTTCGGACAGACAAACTTAAGATGTACAATTACTAAGTCTTGAAGAAACCCTGTAATTGCTGCCAAATGTAAATAAAAAACATAACAAGGCTTTAGTGTGAGTTTAGAGTGTCTGACCTGCTGCTCGTAGGCGGCCGCTCTGTTCTGGTAGAAGGTGGACAGGTCGGTCTTCTGCTCGGTGGGGCACAGCGCGATGGCCTCTGTGTAGCACTGGATGGCGTTCTCATACTTCCCAGCCTTGAAGTATTTGTTGCCTTTATTCTTCGCTGCCTGGGCGCGGTCCAACGGGCTCTGAGCGAGAGGAGGAAAGAAACAGTTTCATCAGAACCAGGTTTATCTCCAGGTGGGTTCACACGTACGAGGAATCTGACTTGGTGTCGTGGTGCTTAAAAGTAAAACAAAATAAAATGAAACACAGATAGAGAACATTATTAACAACACATTACAAAAAATATATAATTAACGCACAAGACGAAACACCGAAGCAGCCATCTTAGCTTATTATATCGACTGGGTGTTTGACAAAATAAAAAAATGGTATGTCAGGATTATTCTGGCTGTAGTAGGAGCTAATAACAAATGATCCTGATCAGGGGTTTTTCTAGAAGAATATAGCATGAGGGCGCTGACGTCACTTTGGTCTAAATAACGGAAACTCTGCTACACAACTCTTATCATTATTGAAACATGACCGGTAAGTTTCAAATTTGTCCGGTAAAATAAATTCTGTCCGGACATTTGACCCTGAAACCCACCAAGAATCAAAGCTGTCTCTGGCGTCTGACGCTCTGCTTGATGCTCATAGTACAGCGTCATAGTAAAACATATATAACCAGGGTCTACGCAGGAATCCTGAAGTCACATGGACGACCTTTTAAGACCTTTGAAGACCTTTCCATACATGTTAAGAGCTCATCTCCACTTGGAGTTTTAACCGGTTACCTTGGCGACGCACTTTACCTCACATTGACTCTATACAGTATTGATTGTCCTTCCTCCTTATCTTCCAACCATTTGGACGCAGACTTGCATTTCCCCATAACGATGTTGTTTAACAACCGGCGTAAACGGAGCTTCGCGCTGTCAAGCAGTGAGCGTGAGATGTCCTGTTCAGATGACGTCACACCCAACGGGATGCCGTCAATAAACTCCACAGAATCACACTACACACCAACGCCATGATTACATTCAGGCAGACTGTCGAACACAACCTCTCTGGACCATTTAGATACTTATTGAACACAAGCTACAAAATGTAACACCTTGGGAAATTATGTTTAATACTTTTTAATAGCCTTCATTTTCGCTAAATTGATTTATCAACTTTGAATACTTTGTAAGACCCCGCGGACCCCCTGCTACCATCTGATGCTCAGATTCCTGGATTAAAAAATATCCAAATCTAAAAAATATATTAAAAAGTATATCCAAAGCTGTCTCTGCGTCTGACGCTCCGTTTGATTCTCAGATTTCTGGAGGAATTAAACCGTTTCTGAGGAACAGACAATCTGCATTTTGGAGCCCCTGCTGATCATCCTCAAGCATGCTAAACACTCTTCGTCACACTGGCTTTATGTAGCCGTAGATTTAGTGGGAAATACCTTTTTTTTTATTGCAGATCGGACACATCTGTTCTGAGAGAATCTAATTTCCTCTGAGAAAACAAGCAAACTTAAAGAGGCTCTAATCTGCTTTCTGTGGCGCTCCCTCTCCTGTAGTGCTCTATAGGTGTTAGTGCATGTCAACGGTCTGCTACGTGTAATATTCCAACATTAAAGCATGGAAACATGTCACAGTAGAGGCACTCATATCAACCTGAACATGAGCAGATGATGTCCTCTTTAACTTCTCTCCTGCATTTTGTCCAAGTAATGTAGAAAAGCACTTTATAAACTAAACTATAATCACAATATTAGTCCTGATTTTGGCTTTCCACAACTACCCGTGCATGACTGATACCCCATTCACACCAACACAACTCCGGTTCAAGCTCCGTGCTAGAGCTTTTCAGGTTCAGAACCGGTTCTTCGGTCTAGCTCCGGCTCTTTTCACACTGCCCAGAGTCCGACTGGTGCTGCGTCATTGCGTCATCGTTTGCGTCATGACGTAAGCGTTTGCGTGCCTGCTTCATAAAGCCAAACCGCGCGGAAACCCCTCACAGCTGACACCCACAACAACAACAATGGCCGATTGTGTTCCAGCTTCCTCTGCACCTCTTCAGAAGACCAGATCCCCAGCAGGTAGCTGGTCTCTCCAGTGGACCACTGCTGCTTGTTAACTTTCTCCATCGTTGTACAAACTGGATAAAACGCAGGCTTCTTGTTGTTGTTCACGAGTTGATCCCGCCCCTGGCCCCGCCCCGCCTCTACCTAAGCGTGACGTATGTGGTGCTTTAGCTCTGGCCGGACAATTTTTTGGTGCTCGAAATGAACTGAATTCCGGAGCTAAGAGGCTGCTCCGCTGCGGTGTGAACAGGAAAACCCGGTGCTTTTTAAGCTCCAGCTCCGCCACAAATAAATCAATGTATGGGAAACACTGCAATAGTAGAAGAGTAGTGCACAATAGGGCTGTTGCCGAATATTCGGTCGTTGGCCTACTATTCGGTTTTCAGTTTTTCGTTATTCGTTTATTATTTTTAAACGTTATAGACTTAGGGTGCATTCACACCAGCCTTGTTTAGTCCGGTTGAATCGAACCATTGTTTGAATTACCCATTTGCTTTCGGGGGAGCCCTATTTTTCCGTGCACATCCTGCTACTAAATATATCACACGCGCGCTCTGTTGACTGGCGCAGCAGCGCGGATTCGATCAATTGCTAAAAAAATCACTGTTACTACTACAGACAGGGTCACCACGTTGGCGGCTGTGGCCATTGTTGAAGCCTCTTCAGGCTCCGCATCGGCAGGCCTCTCCCTCGGTGTGGAGCTTTCAAACTCGACCCTAACTCCGCTCACAGCCGGCCAACTAAAAGTTGTTCCGTTCACGTTGTCATTTTTAGACTCCTTCCCTTCTTTGCTTGTGAATCCAAAAGCTGCGACGCTTGGCTGTTTTCGTTTTGCCATATTTTTTTATTACAAAGACAGAGTTAAAAAATATATCAATATGAACATTTCAAATACCACGCCGGCATCGACGCCGTAACCATAGCAACGTAAGTAGCGTAAAGAATGAAGCGCCGCCACGTACAGATGGCAACACCCAGACATATTCAGAAACTGTAATGAACGACAACTATTATTTATTTCAAGAACTGTTATTTACAGAAACTCAACATTTCTAATCTGTGTGACACAAATATGCACAATTGTTTTGGGCTCCCCCTATTTATCTCAAAGTCGGCACTCAGGGGAGCTCCCTCCCTCTTCGGGGGAGCCAAGCTCCCCCTGGCTCCCCCCCCATTTCCAACAGTGAATCGAACCCTGCTGCGTTTAGCCGCTTGGTGCGGTTTGTTTGGGTCGGTGTGAACGCAGTCCGAGACCTCTTAAGTGAACTAAACAACCGGACTCTGGTCCACCTAAAGGAGGTGGTCTCGGAGCACTTGCTAGTGAACTCTGGAGCAGTTCATCTCTGGTGTGAACGCAGTCCGCACCAAAACATAGGAAGCGTAGTATTTACGCGTCACAAGAACGCGGATGTCTTCAAAATCTTTAGCGAAAGAGTGAAGCAGAATGAAGTGTTGAACAGTGTTGTGTAAAGTAAAAATGCTCCTTCAACTATACATTAAAGTCAGAGCCAGCTGTCGTCGGTGAAACGCCCTCCTGACTGCAGAACGTCTCTCATATGGGTTATTATGTTTGTTATCGCACGTTGTCTGATTGTATACTCATATGCGCCGTTGCTAGAGTCTGTTGATCTCCAGATTAACCGCAGCATGAAAATAACCTGCCGATGCTCCATGGCGGAGGCTCCGGTAGAAATTGCCGGGATTTGCCTTTTTAACCTTTAATGTCTGACCAATGGTTGAACAGCATTTCCGTGCACATGACTTGTGTTTAAAGTCCGTTTGAATTTTGCCCGTGTGAACGCAAACCGAACCTTCTGAAAAATTAAGGCACGCACCGAATATCCGGAGCCCGAAAAAATGGTATTCGGGACAGCCCTAGTGCACAATACATAACATTAAACAACTAAGAACAGACGAGAAATCTCTCAAACTGAATTCAAGTGAACATGAAACCTAGTTAGAGGCTAATTATGAAGCTAACTGTTGGGCAATAGGAATGTTGAAGAACCGGCACTAAGAGGATTATTTGTGGTTATTGTCCTGTCTACTGTAGATATGTATATGTACTAACTGCTATTCATTGTTTTCATTTTAATGTATTATGTTCAAACCAACATTTAATTATGTGAATGCCTGAACTCATTGATGCTGTTACTAAATCATTTCCCAATTTAGTAAAAATAAATATCTCTTCTGACAGAATAACAATATCTAACATTACATTAACAAAGGTACAGATTAACAAGTATTACCATGTTCCATGTTAGCATCTGGAGATATGCATGTGATGGTTTAACAGGTAATAAAGGCAATTTGTAAACAGGTTAGTTAGCCTAGCTAGCTGCTAACCTAGCTAATCCGGTGCTAGCTCAGTAAACTAGCTGTCACTGGGGGTAAAGGTTGAAATACTCCTGTCAATATATTGCTTTATTTTAATGTTATAATCGTTTTATTTGTTGGTCTTTTTATTACAATTGGTTTTCTTTACTGTGTTAATCCTGCTCCACGCGACCTTTGTAATCTGTTTAGATCTAGACTTTCATAAACTATTTGTCATATTTTATATCTCACTGAATTATATGTTGTGTAAATATTGTCTTCATTTACAATAGTTACAATAGTGTTTAAAATAGTAGCTTCTACAATAGTACTTATTTCTGTGTGTTTGTATGCAGTATTTATACCAAAACTAATTCCTCTCAACCTAACCATATTCTGTATCTAATTAGCCTAGCTAGCTGCTAACCTAGCTAATCCGGTGCTAGCTCAGTAGGCTAGCTGTCACTGGTGGTAAAGGTTGAAATACTTCTGTATATATTGCTTTAATTTAATGTTATAATAGTTGTATTGTTGGTCTCTTTTTTTACAATTGGTCTTCTTTACTGTGTTAATCCTGTGTGTTTGTAAGCAGCATTGATACCAATGCTAACCATAATTCTGTATCTAGTTAGCCTAGCTAGGTGCTAACCTATCTAATCCGGTGCTAGCTCAGTAAGCTAGCTGTCAGTAACGGTTGGTGTCCTTGAGGAAAACGACAGCTTTAGCCAGAAACCCCTCGGTGCTCCTCTCCCACAGGTAACACCCCCGTGATGGTTAAAATGCTATAGTGGTGTTGATGTTACCATGCTGTCCTGCTCCTGGCCCCGGGCCTCAGGGCTCGCGCTGCCCTCTGGTGTCTTCCTCTCCCCGGAGCTCCTCTCCCCGGAGCCGGGCTCTCTATCCCCGGAGCCGCTACCCTCCGACCGGCTGCGGTTCCACAGGTACACCGCCCCGACCCCCAGCACCAGCGGGGTCCCCACCAGCAGGGCCAGCTGCCAGCGGGGCATCTGGGTCTCCACTGGCTTAGAAGAAGCCATGATGTCCAACACAGCGACAGTGTTTTAGCCACAAACAGGCGGACAGAAAGCAGCAGCGTGAGAGGAGGAGGGCAGCTTCTTCTTATTCTTCTTCCGGATCGGAGAGGAGGTCACAGGGAAGGAAGAGCGCCGGCAGTGGAAGCAGGTTCTTAGTGGTCAGACGGTGGTACTACATCGTCCAGAAAATGTTTTATAGATAGATAGATAGATAGATAGATAGATAGATAGATAGATAGATAGATAGATAGATAGATAGATAGATAGATAGAGAGATAGAGAGATAGATAATAGAGAGATAGAGAGATAGAGAGAGATAGATAATAGATAATAGAGAGAGAGAGAGATAGATAGATAGATAGAGAGAGAGAGAGAGATAGATAGAGAGATAGATAATAGATAGATAGAGAGATAGATAGAGAGATAGATAATAGATAATAGATAGATAGAGAGATAGATAGATAGATAGATAGATAGAGAGATAGATAGAGAGATAGATAATAGAGAGATAGAGAGATAGAGAGAGATAGATAATAGATAATAGAGAGAGAGAGATAGATAGAGAGAGAGATAGATAGATAGATAGAGAGATAGATAATAGATAATAGATAGATAGAGAGATAGATAGAGAGATAGATAATAGATAATAGATAGATAGAGAGATAGATAGATAGATAGATAGATAGATAGATAGATAGATAGATAGATAGATAATAAATAGATAGATAGATAGATAGATAGATAGATAGAGAGATAGATAGATAGATAATAGAGAGAGAAATTGTTTTGTTTTGAGTAAGCTGCATCAGAAATGAGCTCCTGAACAAAAAATCGAAATTGGACCTAAAAAGTGAGACATTTTATAGGAAAATCTGCAGAATTAACTCCAAAGAAGAGTTAACGACATTGATCGACAGAAACCAGAGGAAGAAACGCAATTTTTGGATGTATTTTTGAGTTGAAACTACAAACTAGCTTTCAACTACCAATTGACAACTGTCAACCGTCTAGCTGTGGGCTGCTAGCTGTGGGCTGGCAGCTGTGGGCTGCTAGCTGTGGGCTGCCAGCTGTGGGCTGCCAGCTGTGGGCTGCTAGCTGTGGGCTGCTAGCTGTGGGCTGCCAGCTGTTACCTGCCACTGTTGGAAGGAGCTGCACCAAAGAAGGTAGAGGAACATTATAAACTGTGAATTATTTCATGAAGATAAAAAGAAAGGAAAAGAAAAGTATTTGTAAGCTAATTAATTAGCCTAGCCTCTCTTTGGAACAAAACAAGTGGTCGCCATGGAAACTGTCCAGCAGGCAAAAAAGAACTTCTCAGCTCTCAGAGCAGAGGGAAGAGAGATTGAATATCCTGCTAAATGCAAGAGTGTAAATGCGAAGGACAAACACAAGGAGAAGACACTGTGTGGAAACCCAGAGGTCCTCTTCACTGACTATGCCCAACAAAAAGGAGGAAAGAAGAAGAACAACCTCATATTCTTCACTGATTCCATCTACATCTGGAAAGATACTCTGTGCAGGAATTATGCATACGTATCCAGAGAGGGCATCGGCTCAGGAGGCAGATTAAAAATCTGTAAAGATGAACACCTTGACAAAGATGACCCTCTGCTCACCATCACATACTACACCAAAGGAAAGGTCATGGTCCAAGGGAATGAAGCCAACCTGGAGTCATTCCAAGAGGCATTCCCCCTGTTGAAAGCTGAGGTGGACACAAAGAGGATCAATGTCCCCTCTGATGTCCCCTCTGATGTCCCCTCTGACAGCGAAGGTGATGAGAGCCCAATAGAGAACCCCAACACCTTGTCCATCTCTGCCCCTCCCACACCGGCCAGCTCCAACAATCGGCTGAAGGAGAGTATGGCCCTGCTGGAGCTGGACTTTGCAGAATTCAAAGAGCGGACCCAGGCCAGGCAGTCTGGTCCCCCAGACAACACTCTGCAGCAGCTTAAAGAGGAACTCCAGCAGCTCAAGAGCGACAACGAGGCTTTGGCATCTGAGCTCAGAGGAAGTGTAGAGGCACTCAAACAGGAGAACAGTGTGCTCCGTGTTCAGTTAGCCAAGGTGAGGGAGGATGCTGAGTGTAGAGAGAAGAGCTTCACCAGGCAGGTCCAGCACCTGACAGAGAAACTCTCATCAGTCCTCACAATGACGAGTAGAGAGACAGACTCTTCCTGCCAGTGTCCCTGGCCCACCCTCTCTGCTCAGCACCCAGCCCAACAACACCCTGGCCCGTCCTGATACACCCACACAGCCAGCTGCCCACAGCCAGCTCTGCCCATCCCAGCCTCCCTCTACTCAGCAGGAAGAACAAGACCCACAAGTGGTCCTGCTGGCTGACTCAAACGGGAAGTTCCTGGACCCAAGAAAGCTTTTCCCTGATAAAAAGGTGCTGTCTAAACACTGCAGCCCCCCAGGCCAGGCCATGAAGCTGTTGAAAAAGGAGACCCTCAGGAGCCCTCAGTACCTGGTGATCCACACGGGAACAAATGACCTGCACACCCTCCGTAGGGACACTGCTGAGGCAGTGAGGAAAATGGCGGAGCAGGCCAGTAAGGAATTCCCTGACACCCGCATTGTGGTCTCCACCCTGCTGCCAAGGACAGACACCCCTCCTCATGTCATCCATGACATTAATATGGAGATCAGAAAAGGATGTGCCACCTTACCAAATGTCCACCTGGCCCTCCACTCAACCATTGGCCCCTGGGACCTCTATGATGGACTCCACCTACACAGAGAGAGGGTGGGGATATTTGCAAAGACCCTCAAAGATGCAGCCCTGGGACGCAGTCCTCCCACCCCCTCCTCTAGAGGCCTTATAGACCCTCCCACACCGCTTCCTCCCCATCACCACCCCAGGATCACCACCCCTGCTGTGAGGAGACACAACAGCTCAGCCTGGACCTCCCACTCCCCACGCCCCCAACACACCCAGAGGAGGCTGCTTTCACCCAGCTCAACACCTGCACAACATCAGCAGCAGAGATATGCAGCAACAGCTGCTCCTTGTCTCCCTCCCCGCCTACAGCAGCGGAGCTATGCTGCAGTTGTAGCCCAGCCTGCTGCCCCCCTCCCTCCCCCTGCTACCTCTGAACTGGGAGACATCAGGATGATGCTGCACACCCTGTGCACCCGACTTCTGTCCAGCTAAGACATTACATTTATATGTTATCGTAGTAATCAGTACAATAGCAATATTAGTGAAAATAGTTGTTTTATTTGTTGTTGTTTTTTTTTTTTTTTTTATATATTTGTCTCACTATACAGGTTCATTTTGATTGTTTTGTATTTTTTAAAAGATGCGTTCTTTTCATATAAGCTGTTGGAATATTCAGGGACTCCACTCCTCAACCTTTGAGGTTAAGAGTGAGAATCCAGAGTTCTTAGAATCTATCAAAGATGTTGATCTAATTATATTAACAGAAACATGGTGTAAAAATGATCTGCTCACTCACTGTCCTCCAGGTTATAATGAAGTCATGGTGCCCTCTATAAAATCAAAAAACATACGCAAGGGCAGAACATCGGGGGGGATCTTGGTGTGGTATAAAGGAGATCTTTGCCATCAGATCTCAGAAGTAAAACAAGGTAAATCACACATTTGGCTAAGGTTAGATCAAGCCCTGGGCATAACTGACAGGAATCTATACATGTGTGCTATTTATATACCCCCAGTAGATTCTCCTTATTCTGAAGAAGACATTTTTGAAACTCTCCATTCAGAAATAGCCTACTTTCAGGCCCAGGGAAATGTGCTTCTAACTGGAGATCTGAACGGACGAACAGGAATTGAACCTGATGTCATAGACCCACAGGGCAGCCACCATGTATTTGGTGAGCCCCCCCTGTTTACCACACCAACCGTCAGCCATCGGAACAGCCTTGACTCTGAAATCAATCAGAATGGCAAAGAGATAGTGCATCTCTGTCGGGCCTTAGGCCTGTACATAGTGAACGGGAGGTTCAGAGGGGACTCTTTAGGGAGATTCACATACTCCTCAGCTCTAGGGTCTAGTGTAGTAGACTATGCAATCACTGACATGGACCCCTCCACTATCAGTGCATTCACTGTCAGACAGCAATCCCCCTTTTCAGACCACAACCAAATCAATGTGTTCTTTAAAGTCTCAGGTCCAATGAGTGACACAACAAGGGGACCCAGTAAGCTGTATACATTAAATCCTACTTACAGATGGGCCCCAGACAGTGGAGACAAATTCACCATGGCCTTGAACTCACCTGATCTGATGAATGACATGTCACTATTTGACCAAAATCAATATGTTCCTACCAAAGATGGTGTGAACATGGCCATTGATTATATCAATATGATATTTCACAAGGCAGCTATTAAAGCTGACCTTGTAAAACAAAAGTGGAAGCCTGTTAAAAGGCAAAACGCTGACAAATGGTTTGACCAGGAATGACCATCAGAAAAGACCTGAGAAAAATAGCAAATGAAAAACATCGGCAACCAAACAACCCAGCCTTACGCATTAGATACAATGACCTTTTAAACAAATATAAATGTACAATAAGGAACAAAAAACAAAATTATACCCACATGAAACTTGAGGATATTGAGAAAGCCATTGATCAAAATCAATTCTGGGATCTGTGGAGCAACTTCAACACAAAACAACCGCAAGCATTACCCATCCAAAACGGTGACATCTGGAGAGAACATTTAGAAAGTTTGTACAAAGACATACCAATAAATCTAATGAATTCAGATCAATGTATTACAAAAGAGAAACTCCAAACATTAGAAGAAACTATTAAAGACCACCAGGACCCCCTTGATTTCCCAATGACTTGGGAAGAGTTGACCACACAGACACAATCTCTCCGGCCAAGGAAAGCTTGTGGCCCAGACAACATTAAAAACGAAATGCTCAGATGCAGCAGCCCAGAGATGCAGGGTACAGTATTAAAGCTGTTCAGTATCATATTGCAGTCAGGATGTTTCCATCTGGTGCAAAGGGCTCATCTCCCCCATTCATAAGAGTGGAGACAAATCAGACCCTAATAACTACCGTGGCATCTGTGTCAGCAGCTGTCTGGGGAAATTATTCTGTAGTATTCTAAATAAAAGAATACAAGATTTCCTTAACCGACAATCCATCTTGAGTCAAAATCAAATTGGCTTCCTTCCAAAACACCGCACCACCGACCATGTATATACCCTTCACACTTTAGTGAACAAACATGTACACCAAACAAAACATGGTAAGATATTCACTTGTTTCATTGATTTCAAAAAAGCTTTGGACTCTATTTGGCACGAAGGGCTCTATTATAGACTTCTACATTGTGGTATAGGGGGCAAAATGTACCATCTGGTTAAATCAATGTATTTAGGGAATAAGTGTGCTGTTAAAATTGGAGACAAACAAACTGAATTCTTCACCCAGAGAAGAGGTGTTCGTCAGGGTTGCAATTTAAGTCCCACTTTATTTAATATATATATAAATGAACTTGCTGTTCAGTTGGATCACTGTGCTGCTCCTGGCCTCTCCCTCCTAGAGAGAGAGGTGAAGTGTCTGCTTTATGCTGATGACCTTGTTCTGCTGTCTCCTACTGAACAAGGACTACAACAACAGCTGGACATAGTAGACCAGTACTGTAAGAACTGGGCCCTGGCAGTCAATATGAAGAAAACTAACGTCATGGTTTTCCAAAAACGCCCCAGATGTCAGGAGAACAAATACCAGTTTACCATAAATAATCATATCATGGAACATAGTATGAGTTACACCTACCTCGGTTTAACCATAACAGCATCAGGAAGTTTCAACATGGCAGTGAATGCACTCAAAGAAAAAGCCAGAAGAGCTCTTAATGCAATTTAAGAGAACATTTTATAATGTCCAAATTCCAATTCAAATCTGGCTCAAAATCTTTGATAGTGTGATCCAGCCCATTGCGCTGTACGGTAGTGAAGTATGGGGTCCACTCAGTCACCAGAGCTATACCCGCTGGGACAAACATCCAACAGAGTCTTTCCATGCAGAATTCTGCAGATACATTTTACGTGTTCAGAGAAAAACACCAACAAATGCATGTAGAGCAGAATTAGGCAGATACCCACTGATCATTAACACTCAAAAGAGAGCACTGACATTCTTTAACCACCTTAGATCCAGCCCCCGAGACACCCTCCACTCCAAAGCCCTCCAAAGCCAAGAGCTAACCCCAGAGAAGAGTCCCCTATGTCAGCTGGTGCTGAGGCTAACTGCCCCCTCTCAGAGCCACTCTGACCAGTCTCTCAACAACACTGCTCTCCAAACACCAATCACAGTCAAACGCATTATAACACAATGTAAAGACAACTATTTACAACATTGGGAAGAAGAAACTAAAAGCCAAAGTAGATTAGAATGTTACCTGGCTCTAAACAGAGAGTATGAGCTGGCAGAGTATCTCTCTACTGTCAGCGATAGAAAGCAGAGACAGATCCTAACCAAGTACAGGCTCAGTGACCACAAACTGCCAATCGAAACAGGAAGACTCAAAAGATCCTGGCAACCAAAAGAGAACAGAACATGTGGTCACTGTACGACAGGTGAGACTGAGACAGAGATGCACTTCCTCCTGAAGTGCCAAACATTCAACGAAGTAAGGAGCATTTATTGGAACAAGTTGAACTCTGTAATCCCAGGTTTCAAGGAGGTTGATGACCTCTCAAGACTGAGAGTACTCCTAGGAGAAGGAGACAAGGCACACCTTGCTGCCCAATATGTATACACATGCCACAACCTGAGGGACAGTGAATGAGACTCACACACACACACACACACACACACACACACACACACACACACACACACACACACACACACACACACACACACACACACACGTGTTGAAATGTAATTGTATCACTGTATATATATATCATCAATAATATGTAAAAATTTGAAATGTCTGTTAATGTTGTTAATTATTTTGTATTGTGATGCTTTGGCAACATTGTTTAATTTAACTTTCATGCCAATAAAGCCCCTTTGAATTGAATTGAATTGAATTGATAATAAATAGAGAGAGAGAGAGAGAGAGAGAGAGATAGATAGATAGATAATAAATAGAGAGAGAGAGAGAGAGAGAGAGAGAGAGATAGATAGATAGATAGATAGATAATAAATAGATAGATAGATAGATAGTAGGGCTGTACCCGAATATTTGACTATTCGAATATTCGGGTTTCAATTTCATTATTCGGATATTCGTTTTTTTTGGTTTTTTTCAACAAATTTTTTTTTTTCCTGTATGCTATAAATAAAGGCGAATTGCCATATTCTTATACTATATTTATACTTTTGAATTGCACTGTTAAAATGCAGAAATATATACAATCTCAGCCTAGGTGCTCCTGACATCGCGTTCACTCGCAGTCACGATCGCAAACGGCACGCTTCACCTCGCTTCACCTCGCTTCACACACCTGAACACAAAATGCTGAAGACTTCAGCTGTGTGGGACCATTTTAAATTGGACGACGGTAAGAAGAATATGTGCCAAATGCGACAAGAAACTGGCCTACCACGGTGGCACAACAACTCTGAAAAGTTACCTGGATGCTGTAAGTAGTAGCCTAGCTTAGCTTAGCTGTTGTCAAGTTGCCATGATGAAGCTGCTTTATCCGCCGTTTAAACAGTAACGTTACACATGATAAAATCGTGCTCTTACTTTGCTTGGAAAATAGTTTCAAGCAAATTCTTTTTTGTGACCAACTTTTTATTGTTGTTTTTTTGTTTTCTTTGCCCTCACAAAAGGGACTTATACAGATACAAATGATATAGACAATATGGACAATACAAAAAGAAAAAGAAAAGACAAAGAAAGAAAAAATATAGGGACTCCCTTTCCCATGCCACCCCGTCCCCCCCTCTTCCCACCCATCTTGTCATTTCACAGAAAATCCTACCTGATGTTTTTTAGCAATCGTCTGAGTTCATCTATATATTATATATATTATAGCATAACAATTTATAGCATAACAATTTATCCACATAAAATACATTCATACCTTTTTATTTTCCACATAACATTTCATCTGTTTAAGCTGAATTGAGTTTAACTCCTAATAATCCACAATTGCACCAAGGTGTGCGTATATGTACAATCATCATTTACATGAATGATATGACCAGATCAGCAGCTCTTTGAACAGCCTCTAATGTTTCCCCCTCAGCCTTATTAGCAGAAACGATTGACAGCTCTGAGATCAGTAGGTCATGGAAGGATGATATCCATTGCTTAATAAATAAAGTATGTGGGGGTTTCCATCGTATTACAATTATTTGTTTGGCTGCTGTTAGACCAGCGAAAAGCACCCTTTTCTGATGGTTCTGTAGGTCAAGAGAAGAATCATCATCCAACAATACAATATTTGGGAGACAGGGTGTGTGAACTCCAATAATCTCAGATACAATGTCAATAACCTGTTTCCAGAACGTTCTTACTGCAGTACATTCATAAACCATGTGTACGTGCCAACAGTCTTTTGGATACAGAGAAGGCATGGGGCTTGGAATCGTCCTTGATTGACAGCATGTTCTGGTGCTTTCATCGATCCAGTTTCTCAACGCTCGAAGCGTGAAGGAATAACCCTAACCCATTAAGGCCTCCACTGTTTTTGTCATATTGTAGAACTTTGTATCTGATTCCTGGGTATTGGTTTTTCCAAATATATTTTGAAATCCTATTCTGAAGTTTGTCCCAGAAAACCCCTGGTGGAGATAAAGGTACCATACTAGCTAAGAAATGGACTCTTGGTAGAACATTCATCTTTATGTTTGAAATTCGTCCTGCTAAAGACATTGTTATATTAATCCACTTTTTCAGGTCATCTTTAATTGTTGTATAGATTCTTTTGTAGTTCTTTGCTACCATTGTGTCTAATGAGGCATATCTATCGATTCCCAAATACTTAAAGTGTTGGACGATCTGCAATTCTGTATTTAGGTTTAGTTCAACCACGGCATTATTGAGGGGTAAAAGACATGATTTATTCAAATTGATCTTGTAACCATATATTGAACTAAATTGGGTAAAGATATGTAACAGCTTAGGAAGCGTAGTTGGTACCTCGTCCAAGTACAGAAGCAGATCATCCGCATATAACGAAACGTTGTGGTCTGTCTCTTTTACAACTATATGTTTTACTTCTTTGGATAGTCTTATTTTCTGTGCAAGCGGTTCTAGAGAAATTGCAAACAGAATCGCGGAGACAGGGCAGCCTTGCCATGTGCCACGTAGAATTTTAAATCTAGGTGTTTTAGGTGAATTGTTTTTGTGTGGGAACATCTGGGGCTAAGGCAATTATTGGCATACAGTTCATTCATTTACTTTTCGTTCTTCATTTATTTAAATCGATAACAAGTATTACACTGTTAGGCCTACTGTTACGGCTGTGTTATTAAAATAATTGTTGTTATAACAGAAATATGTGTTTTGTATCTTCAGGTTGTAAAACGTTATAGAGCAGACCGGGCGCTGCACTGCGGCTGGGTTAAATGCAGAGGACACATTTAGTTTTAATGTATGCGAGTACTGAGACAATACATACATATGCTCTTTCTGAGCTTCTGCTTAACAGCGTGTTGTCAGGTGTCTCGGATTCGGAGCGTGTTGTGAAACCTTTTGGAAAAAAAAACGTTATTTTAAAAAAAAAAAAAAAAAAAAAAACTCTCCGCAGGGAATATTCTAATAATAGCCTAGAAATGTATTCCTATCAAATAGTTATGGACAGTGCAGTTAGCAGAATACATACATGATGACAAGTTTGTGCAGACCACGATAATGACGTTGTATATGCACGTTAAAGAGAGAGAGAGCAAACAATACAAATACGTAAATTGCATTAAATCAAGGAGGCAATTAAAAGCACCCCGCAAACTATTATCCAGTGAGCATATTTCCAGCACGTAAACACTTTCAATAACAGCCCATACCGCCGTTCAAGTCCCCCTATCATGATGAATGAAAACAATCTGCGTGTTGATGGAATGTACTTTCTTTCTATTGACGAACACGTCCTCATCTTTTGATGGCGCAATTATTTTTATGTGCGTCCCGTCAATAGCACCGACCACACCGGGCATACCTGCATTGCCATGAAGTTGGCTTTGATCCTGTGTAGTTGTTGATTGTCCAAAGGAAACCGGATAAACTGTTGGATGATATGTGGTCTAGAGAGCGCGTTGATGGTTTGGTTTATGGCAC
This sequence comes from Notothenia rossii, assembly GCF_949606895.1. Lineage (NCBI taxonomy): Eukaryota > Metazoa > Chordata > Actinopteri > Perciformes > Nototheniidae > Notothenia > Notothenia rossii. The sequence continues at coordinate 96,772,052 of NC_136912.1, forward strand.
GGCTGACTGATGGTTGCGATATCCCTAAATCGTGGGCATTGCAAAGTTGCATTTTCCCTGTTGCTAAATATCGTAGTGTTGCCAAACATTTTATTTCCGGACTAATCGGGTTATTCCTGTTAGTCGGGGATGTTATTGCATCCCGCACTAATTCCACAACAAGTCTGATACCCTCACGATTTAGCCTATATCTCTTGATCAATTCACAGTCTTCCATTGTCTCCAAAACATTTCGTCTAGCAGCCATTTTCAGATTCTTTGTGAATAGGTCTTACTGAGTTAGGAGTCCTCTCGAGGACTTTTAAGCTCTCCTAAACTTAGGTGCTACTTTTAGGCCTAAAATACTTTGTGAATTGCTCTTAGTGAATACAATTAGGAGTCCTAAATTTAAGACTGACACGCCCATTATGTTTAGGAGTTTCTCCTAAATTCGCCAGTTAGGAGCTACTTTTAGCCCAAAGATCCTTTGTGAATACGGCCCCTGAACATCAGCAGGAGAGGACTCTTTAAAGTAGAGACACTACATACTGATATACACCTGAACATCAGCAGGAGAGGACTCTTTAAAGTAGAGACACTACATACTGATATACACCTGAACATCAGCAGGAGAGGACTCTTTAAAGTAGAGACACTACATACTGATATACACCTGAACATCAGCAGGAGAGGACTCTTTAAAGTAGAGACACTACATACTGATATACACCTGAACATCAGCAGGAGAGGACTCTTTAAAGTAGAGACACTACATACTGATATACACCTGAACATCAGCAGGAGAGGACTCTTTAAAGTAGAGACACTACATACTGATATACACCTGAACATCAGCAGGAGAGGACTCTTTAAAGTAGAGACACTACATACTGATATAAACCTGAACATCAGCAGGAGAGGACTCTTTAAAGTAGAGACACTACATACTGATATAAACCTGAACATCAGCAGGAGAGGACTCTTTAAAGTAGAGACACTACATACTGATATAAACCTGAACATCAGCAGGAGAGGACTCTTTAAAGTAGAGACAATACATACTGATATACACCTGAACATCAGCAGGAGAGGACTCTTTAAAGTAGAGACACTACATACTGATATACACCTGAACATCAGCAGGAGAGGACTCTTTAAAGTAGAGACAATACATACTGATATACACCTGAACATCAGCAGGAGAGGACTCTTTAAAGTAGAGACACTACATACTGATATACACCTGAACATCAGCAGGAGAGGACTCTTTAAAGTAGAGACAATACATACTGATATACACCTGAACATCAGCAGGAGAGGACTCTTTAAAGTAGAGACACTACATACTGATATACACCTGAACATCAGCAGGAGAGGACTCTTTAAAGTAGAGACACTACATACTGATATAAACCTGAACATCAGCAGGAGAGGACTCTTTAAAGTAGAGACACTACATACTGATATAAACCTGAACATCAGCAGGAGAGAACTCTTTAAAGTAGAGACACTACATACTGATATACTGTACACCTGAACATCAGCAGGAGAGGACTCTTTAAAGTAGAGACACTACATACTGATATAAACCTGAACATCAGCAGGAGAGAACTCTTTAAAGTAGAGACACTACATACTGATATACACCTGAACATCAGCAGGAGAGGACTCTTTAAAGTAGAGACACTACATACTGATATACACCTGAACATCAGCAGGAGAGGACTCTTTAAAGTAGAGACACTACATACTGATATACACCTGAACATCAGCAGGAGAGGACTCTTTAAAGTAGAGACACTACATACTGATATATACCTGAACATCAGCAGGAGAGGACTCTTTAAAGTAGAGACACTACATACTGATATACACCTGAACATCAGCAGGAGAGGACTCTTTAAAGTAGAGACACTACATACTGATATACACCTGAACATCAGCAGGAGAGGACTCTTTAAAGTAGAGACACTACACACTGATATACACCTGAACATCAGCAGGAGAGGACTCTTTAAAGTAGAGACACTACATACTGATATACACCTGAACATCAGCAGGAGAGGACTCTTTAAAGTAGAGACACTACATACTGATATACACCTGAACATCAGCAGGAGAGGACTCTTTAAAGTAGAGACACTACATACTGATATAAACCTGAACATCAGCAGGAGAAGACTCTTTAAAGTAGAGACACTACATACTGATATGCACCTGAACATCAGCAGGAGAGGACTCTTTAAAGTAGAGACACTACATACTGATATACACCTGAACATCAGCAGGAGAGGACTCTTTAAAGTAGAGACACTACATACTGATATAAACCTGAACATCAGCAGGAGAAGACTCTTTAAAGTAGAGACACTACATACTGATATGCACCTGAACATCAGCAGGAGAGGACTCTTTAAAGTAGAGACACTACATACTGATATACACCTGAACATCAGCAGGAGAAGACTCTTTAAAGTAGAGACACTACATACTGATATACACCTGAACATCAGCAGGAGAGGACTCTTTAAAGTAGAGACACTACATACTGATATACACCTGAACATCAGCAGGAGAGGACTCTTTAAAGTGGCTCTAGCTTTCTACAGGATCCAGCTGCTTTGAATGACTCATTAAAGCAATTTTCTCACATGACATCATGCAGTTTGTTCTGAATGATTGCTGTTAGTGAGGCGGAGAGAAGGGAGTGGATATACAGAGGAAGAGGAGGAGGAGGAGGAGGAGGAGGAAGAGTGGAAACAGCTGCATTACACAACACTTCATGCAGACATCTGAGAGCTGAGAGGATTCATAAAAATGTTGAAAACTAACGAGAGAACTCCCGATGAAGACCTGAGCGGATAACACAGACTTTATCAGGCGTGGAGATGAACCGCTGCCGGCTGAGGGGTAAGACCTTCTCTTAACGCTCGATCAATAACTCAATGCTGATTAGACAGAGTTTCTTTAACGGAGAGTATTAACAACAAGTCATTTTTAAGGTTGCAGAGTGAATCCCTGGCTGAGGGTGTCAGTGTGGGACTTCTCAGTGTGGACATGAGAGGTCTAAAAAAAGTCTTATTTACTTAAAAAACTCCTAACTTGAGGACCTGCTGCGAGAAACATCTAAACTACAGAGTTCAGTGACGCCAGAACACAACGCGGAGGCCACACACACACACACACACACACACACACACACACACACACACACACACACACACACACACACACACACACACACACACACACACACACACACACACACACACACAGAACACACACACACACAGAACACACACACACACACACACACACACAGAACACACACACACACACACACACACACACACACACACACACACACACACACACACACACAGAACACACACACACACAGAACACACACACAGTTACATACACACAGTTACACACACACACACACACACACACACACACACACACACACAGAACACACACACACACACAGAACACACACACACACACACACACACACAGAACACACACACACACACACACAGTTACATACACACACACACACACACACACACACACACACACACACACACACACACACACACACACACACACAGAACACACACACACAGTTACACACACACACACACACACACACACCCACACACACACACACACACACACACACACACACACACACACACACACACACACACACACACAGGAAGTTTTTATGTATTTCTCGTTTTAAGAATGAAGTCAAACATTTCTAAATAAAGTGGAACATTTCAGAATACAGTCAAAAAACATTTTGAGATAAAGTTAAATGTTGAGAAGTTTAAATGTGGAGAATAAAGTTAAATATATTCTAATAAAACATTCAGCATAATGTCGACAAGTCTAAATGTGTAAATTCAGGATTCATGTTTCCTGACTGGGATCGAACGCCTTCAGACGAAAGACGATCTACTTCTCAAGAGGAGAAATCGCTCTCACTGAAATGTTTTAAGTCCCAGACGGGGATCATCTCATCTTTCATTAAGTCTTACAGAGGGGCTCATGTTGGTCTCATCCCTCAACTCTTCAAAACTTTTATTTTTACAGTAAATCTTAAAGAAAGGTAAATATTGAGGGATTTCAGGATGTCACTTCAAATCTGTCAACTATTTTTCTGTAGCTGTTCCAAATGTCCAACTATGAGTTTAGGAAAGATTTGGATTTTCAAATACCTGGTGGTCTTTAAGGTGTTTGCATCACCTGACCTGAGTCAAGGATGTGAGGCTGGAGGAAGTCAGAGAGACAGGGAGGGGCAGGATGTTGAAGGTGAGGAGTGAAGTGGGGAGTATTGGAGTACAAATACTTCGTTACCTAAGTACATGTTTCTGGTATCAGTACTTTACTCCACTGCTTATTTTGAACACAAATACCTGTACTTTCTACTTCTCACATGTTGAACACAAATACCTGTACTTTCTACTTCTTACATGTTGAACTCAAATACCTGTACTTTCTACTTCTTACATGTTGAACTCTAATACCTGTACTTTCTACTTCTTACATGTTGAACTCAAATACCTGTACTTTCTACTTCTCACATGTTGAACTCAAATACCTGTACTTTCTACTTCTCACATGTTGAACTCAAATACCTGTACTTTCTACTTCTCACATGTTGAACTCAAATACCTGTACTTTCTACTTCTCACATGTTGAACTCAAATACCTGTACTTTCTACTTCTTACATGTTGAACTCTAATACCTGTACTTTCTACTTCTTACATGTTGAACTCAAATACCTGTACTTTCTACTTCTTACATGTTGAACTCTAATACCTGTACTTTCTACTTCTCACATGTTGAACTCAAATACCTGTACTTTCTACTTCTTACATGTTGAACACAAATACCTGTACTTTCTACTTCTTACATGTTGAACTCAAATACCTGTACTTTCTACTTCTTACATGTTGAACTCAAATACCTGTACTTTCTACTTCTCACATGTTGAACTCAAATACCTGTACTTTCTACTTCTTACATGTTGAACTCAAATACCTGTACTTTCTACTTCTTACATGTTGAACTCAAATACCTGTACTTTCTACTTCTTACATGTTGAACTCTAATACCTGTACTTTCTACTTCTTACATGTTGAACTCAAATACCTGTACTTTCTACTTCTCACATGTTGAACTCAAATACCTGTACTTTCTACTTCTTACATGTTGAACTCAAATACCTGTACTTTCTACTTCTTACATGTTGAACTCAAATACCTGTACTTTCTACTTCTTACATGTTGAACTCAAATACCTGTACTTTCTACTTCTTACATGTTGAACTCAAATACCTGTACTTTCTACTTCTCACATGTTGAACTCAAATACCTGTACTTTCTACTTCTCACATGTTGAACTCAAATACCTGTACTTTCTACTTCTCACATGTTGAACTCAAATACCTGTACTTTCTACTTCTCACATGTTGAACTCAAATACCTGAACTTTCTACTTCTTACATGTTGAACTCAAATACCTGTACTTTCTACTTCTCACATGTTGAACTCAAATACCTGTACTTTCTACTTCTCACATGTTGAACTCAAATACCTGTACTTTCTACTTCTCACATGTTGAACTCAAATACCTGTACTTTCTACTTCTTACATGTTGAACTCAAATACCTGTACTTTCTACTTCTCACATGTTGAACTCAAATACCTGTACTTTCTACTTCTCACATGTTGAACTCAAATACCTGTACTTTCTACTTCTCACATGTTGAACTCAAATACCTGTACTTTCTACTTCTCACATGTTGAACTCAAATACCTGTACTTTCTACTTCTTACATGTTGAACTCAAATACCTGTACTTTCTACTTCTTACATGTTGAACACAAATACCTGTACTTTCTACTTCTTACATGTTGAACTCAAATACCTGTACTTTCTACTTCTTACATGTTGAACTCAAATACCTGTACTTTCTACTTCTCACATGTTGAACTCAAATACCTGTACTTTCTACTTCTTACATGTTGAACACAAATACCTGTACTTTCTACTTCTTACATGTTGAACTCAAATACCTGTACTTTCTACTTCTTACATGTTGAACACAAATACCTGTACTTTCTACTTCTTACATGTTGAACACAAATACCTGTACTTTCTACTTCTCACATGTTGAACTCAAATACCTGTACTTTCTACTTCTCACATGTTGAACTCAAATACCTGTACTTTCTACTTCTTACATGTTGAACTCAAATACCTGTACTTTCTACTTCTTACATGTTGAACCCAAATACCTGTACTTTCTACTTCTCACATGTTGAACTCAAATACCTGTACTTTCTACTTCTCACATGTTGAACTCAAATACCTGTACTTTCTACTTCTTACATGTTGAACTCAAATACCTGTACTTTCTACTTCTTACATGTTGAACTCAAATACCTGTACTTTCTACTTCTTACATGTTGAACTCAAATACCTGTACTTTCTACTTCTTACATGTTGAACTCAAATACCTGTACTTTCTACTTCTTACATGTTGAACCCAAATACCTGTACTTTCTACTTCTCTCATTTTCCAAACAGGCTGGTTCCTTTAGTCTGAATGTGTGTTTGGTGGCGTGATCATTATTATTTAGAGTCATTGCGTGCCTATTGATTTGAACACGATCCGTGTATCCATCATTTCCTGGTCTTCTCTAAAGAAGAGGGACCAATGGAAACGTTGTCATGTTGCCGTTGGTCACCATGGAAACATTCATTAGCTAACAATGACATTATTGTTCTATTAATATAAAGGGAGGTCAGGTACTCTTTAAAACAGCTGCTAGTTATGGGTACTTTTTACTGAAGTACATTTCAAAGCCTCTTTACTTTGACTTGAGGAAAGAAGTTTAGTCAGTACTTCTACTTTCACCAGAGTATTTTTAAACACGAGTATGTGTACTTCTACTTGAGTAAAGGATGTGTGTACTTCTACTTAAGTAAAGGATGTGTGTACTTCTACTTGAGTAAAGGATGTGTGTACTTCTACTTGAGTAAAGGATGTGTGTACTTCTACCTGAGTAAAGGGTGTGTGTACTTCTACTTGAGTAAAGGGTGTGTGTACTTCTACTTGAGTAAAGGGTGTGTGTACTTCTACTTGAGTAAAGGATGTGTGTACTCCTACTTGAGTAAAGGATGTGTGTACTTCTACCTGAGTAAAGGGTGTGTGTACTTCTACTTGAGTAAAGGATGTGTGTACTTCTACTTGAGTAAAGGATGTGTGTACTTCTACTTGAGTACAGGATGTGTGTGCTTCTACTTGAGTAAAGGATGTGTGTACTTCTACTGGAGTAAAGGATGTGTGTACTTCTACTGGAGTAAAGGATGTCTGTACTTGTACTTGAGTAAAGGGTGTGTGTACTTCTACTGGAGTAAAGGATGTGTGTACTTCTACCTGAGTAAAGGATGTGTGTACTTCTAGTGGAGTAAAGGATGTGTGTACTTCTACTTGAGTAAAGGATGTGTGTACTTCTACTTGAGTAAAGGATGTGTGTACTTCTGCTTGAGTAAAGGATGTGTGTACTTCTAGTGGAGTAAAGGATGTGTGTACTTCTACCTGAGTAAAGGATGTGTGTACTTCTAGTGGAGTAAAGGATGTGTGTACTTCTACTTGAGTAAAGGATGTGTGTACTTCTACTTGAGTAAAGGATGTGTGTACTTCTGCTTGAGTAAAGGATGTGTGTACTTCTACTTGAGTAAAGGATGTGTGTACTTCTACTTGAGTAAAGGATGTGTGTACTCTGGTATCTCTGTGGGGAGGGATGTTTTGATTCTGTATTCGACTGGGAGCCAGTGGAGATTGAGGACTGGAGGGATGCTTTCTCGGCAGGTGGAGGTGAGCAGGAGGAGGTGAGCAGGTGGAGGTGAGCAGGTGGAGGTGAGCAGGAGGAGGTGAGCAGGTGGAGGTGAGCAGGTGGAGGTGAGGAGGTGGAGGTGAGGAGGTGGAGGTGAGCAGGTGGAGGTGAGCAGGTGGAGGTGAGCAGGAGGAGGTGAGCAGGTGGAGGTGAGCAGGAGGAGGTGAGCAGGTGGAGGTGAGCAGGTGGAGGTGTGGAGGTGAGGAGGTGGAGGTGAGCAGGTGGAGGTGAGGAGGTGAGCAGGAGGAGGTGAGCAGGTGGAGGTGAGCAGGTGGAGGTGAGGAGGTGAGCAGGTGGAGGTGAGCAGGTGGAGGTGAGGAGGTGGAGGTGAGGAGGTGAGCAGGTGGAGGTGAGCAGGAGGAGGTGAGCAGGTGGAGGTGAGGAGGTGAGCAGGTGGAGGTGAGCAGGTGGAGGTGAGGAGGTGAGCAGGTGGAGGTGAGCAGGTGGAGGTGAGGAGGTGGAGGTGAGCAGGTGGAGGTGAGCAGGTGGAGGTGAGCAGGTGGAGGTGAGCAGGTGGAGGTGAGGAGGTGAGCAGGTGGAGGTGAGCAGGTGGAGGTGAGGAGGTGAGCAGGTGGAGGTGAGCAGGAGGAGGTGAGGAGGTGAGCAGGTGGAGGTGAGCAGGTGGAGGTGAGCAGGTGGAGGTGAGCAGGTGGAGGTGAGCAGGTGGAGGTGAGCAGGTGGAGGGTGTTCATGAGTTGGTCAAGAGACCGTTTTGGGGATGTGGTTTGCTACATGTTTGATTTATTCTAAAACTCTGACAGTATTTCATTTCCCCCTGGCTCCTCATGCTCCCCCTGGCTCCTCATGCTCCCCCTGGCTCCTCATGCTCCCCCCTGGCTCCTCATGCCCCCCCTGGCTCCTCATGCTCCCCCTGGCTCCTCATGCTCCCCCTGGCTCCTCATGCTCCCCCTGGCTCCTCATGCTCCCCCTGGCTCCTCATGCCCCCCCTGGCTCCTCATGCCCCCCCTGGCTCCTCATGCTTCCCCTGGCTCCTCATGCTCCTCCTGGCTCCTCATGCTCCCCCTGGCTCCTCATGCCCCCCCTGGCTCCTCATGCCCCCCCTGGCTCCTCATGCCCCCCCTGGCTCCTCATGCTCCTCCTGGCTCCTCATGCTCCCCCTGGCTCCTCATGCCCCCCCTGGCTCCTCATGCCCCCCCTGGCTCCTCATGCTCCCCCTGGCTCCTCATGCTCCCCCTGGCTCCTCATGCTTCCCCCTGGCTCCTCATGCTCCCCCTGGCTCCTCATGCTTCCCCCTGGCTCCTCATGCTTCCCCCTGGCTCCTCATGCTCCCCCTGGCTCCTCATGCTTCCTGCTGGCTCCTCATGCTTCCCCCTGGCTCCTCATGCCCCTCCTGGCTCCTCATGCTCCCCCTGGCTCCTCATGCTCCCCCTGGCTCCTCATGCTTCCCCCTGGCTCCTCATGCCCCCCCTGGCTCCTCATGCTCCTCCTGGCTCCTCATGCTTCCCCTGGTTCCTCCGTGTCTCCTCCTTGTTTCCTCCGTGTCCCCTCCGTGTCTCCTCCTTGTGTCCTCCATCTTTCTTCTGTGTCTCCTCCTTGTGTCCTCCGTGTCTCCTCCCTGTCTCCTCCGTGTCTCCTCTGTGTCTCCTCCGTGTCTCCTCCGTGTTTCCTCCGTGTCTCCTCATTGTTTACTCCGTGTCTCCTCCGTGTCTCCTCCGTGTTTCCTCCCTGTCTCCTCCTTGTTTCCTCCGTGTCTCTTCCATGTTTCCTCTGTGTCTCCTCCCTGTTTCCTCCCTGTTTCCTCCGTATCTCCTCCTTGTTTCCTCCGTGTCTCCTCCTTGTTTCCTCCGTGTCCCCTCCGTGTCTCCTCCTTGTGTCCTCCATCTTTCTTCTGTGTCTCCTCCTTGTGTCCTCCATCTTTCTTCTGTGTCTCCTCCTTGTGTCCTCCATCTTTCTTCTGTGTCTCCTCCTTGTGTCCTCCGTGTTTCCTCCCTGTTTCCTCTGTGTCTCCTCCCTGTCTCCTCCGTGTCTCCTCCGTGTCTCCTCCGTGTTTCCTCCGTGTCTCCTGCTTGTTTCCTCCTTGTCTCCTCCGTGTCTCCTCCGTGTTTCTTCCCTGTCTCCTCCTTGTTTCCTCCGTGTCTCCTCCATGTTTCCTCTGTGTCTCCTCCTTGTGTCCTCCCTGTTTCCTCCCTGTTTCCTCCGTGTCCCCTCCGTGTCTCCTCCGTCTCTCCTCCTTTTTTCCTCCTCGTCTCCTCCTTGTTTCCCCCGTTCCCCTCTGTGTCTCCTCCGTGTTTCCTCCGTGTCTCCTCCATGTTTCCTCCATGTTTCCCCCGTGTCTCCTCCATGTTTCCTCCGTGTCTCCTCCATGTTTCCTTCGTGTCTCCTCCATGTTTCCTCCATGTCTCCTCCATGTTTCCTCCATGTTTCCTCATTGTCTCCTCCGTGTTTCCTCCGTGTCTCCTCCGTGTTTCCTCCGTGTCTCCTCCGTGTCTCCTCCGTGTCTCCTCCGTGTATCCTCCGTGTCTCCTCCGTGTTTCCTCCGTGTCTCCTCCGTGTTTCCTCCGTGTCCCCTCCGTGTCTCCTCCGTGTCTCCTCCGTGTCTCCTCCTTGTTTCCTCCGTGTATCTTCCTTGTTTCCCCCGTGTCCCCTCTGTGTCTCCTCCGTGTCTCCTTTTTGTGTCCTCCGTGTTTCCTCCGTGTCTCCTCCATGTTTCCTCCGTGTCTCCTCCTTGTTTCCTCCGTGTCTCCTCCTTGTTTCCTCTGTGTCTCTTCCTTGTTTCCTCCGTGTCCCCTCTGTGTCCCCTCTGTGTCTCCTCCGTGTCTCCTCCGTGTTTCCTCCGTGTCTCCTCCGTGTCTCCTCCGTGTCTCCTCCATATTTCCTCCGTGTCTCCTCCGTGTCTCCTCCATGTTTCCTCCGTGTCTCCTCCATGTTTCCTCCGTGTCTCCTCCATGTTTCCTCCGTGTCTCCTCCATGTTTCCTCCTTGTTTCCTCCGTGTCTCCTCCATGTCTCCTCCGTATCTCCTCCATGTTTCCTCCTTGTTTCCTCCGTGTCTCCTCCATGTCTCCTCCGTGTCTCCTCCTTGTGTCCTCCGTGTTTCCTCCGTGTCTCCTCCGTGTCTCCTCCGTGTCTCCTCCATATTTCCTCCGTGTCTCCTCCATGTTTCCTCCGTGTCTCCTCCATGTTTCCTCCGTGTCTCCTCCATGTTTCCTCCTTGTTTCCTCCGTGTCTCCTCCATGTCTCCTCTATGTCTCCTCCATGTTTCCTCCTTGTTTCCTCGATCTTCCCCTGACGCTGTTTTGTCAGATCGGAGGAATGTTTCTGGGAGTGTTTCGGAGAGGAAGAGCAGGGTGTGAAAGGATGAAGAGTCACATCTGGCCTCCTGCTGCAGATCTATCCAGTAATGATTCAGTCTGCAGCCATGGCAACAGTGCTGTTTACAAACTGGAGATATCTGCACAGACGAGAACTCTGATAGAGGATGGATATCCTCGTGGATTCATCTTCTTCTTACAGACTCATGCATTTCCTAACATCTGGTCTTTCCTAACATCTGGTCTTTCCTAACATCTGGTCTACCGACGCTGTAAATCTTTTATCTCTTGATTTCCACACGGCATCTACTGCACGTCTGTCCGTCCTGGGAGAGGGATCCCTCCTCTGCTGCTCTCCCTGAGGTTTCTCCATGTTCCCCTTTAAACTGTGGGTTTCTCTGGAAGTGTTTCCTTGTACGATGTGAGGGTCTAAGGACAGAGGGTCTGAGGACAGAGGGTCTAAGGACAGAGGGTCTGAGACAGAGGGTCTAAGGACAGAGGGTCTGAGGACAGAGGGTCTAAGGACAGAGGGTCTAAGGACAGAGGGTCTAAGGACAGAGGGTGTCGTATTGTCATACTGATATTCTGTACAAACTGTGAAGTCCACTGAGACAAATGTAACATTTGTGATATTGGGCTATATAAATAAACATTGATTGATTGATTGATCGATTGATAGATTGATCGATTGATTGATAGCAGCTGATCGCTCACTTTCATGTCTCTCTCCGTCACTCTGAAACATCAGCACACAAAATGATTCATAAATTAAAGAGTCCTTAAAGACACTAAAGGACTACAGAGAGACACTAAGGGACTACATAGAGACACTAAAGGACTACATAGAGACACTAAGGGACTACAGAGAGACACTAAAGGACTACAGAGAGACACTAAAGGACTACAGAGAGACACTAAAGGACTACAGAGAGACACTAAAGGACTACATAGAGACACTAAGGGACTACAAAGAGACACTAAGGGACTACAGAGAGACACTAAGGGACTACATAGAGACACTAAAGGACTACATAGAGACACTAAGGGACTACAGAGAGACACTAAAGGACTACAGAGAGACACTAAAGGACTACAGAGAGACACTAAAGGACTACAGAGAGACACTAAAGGACTACATAGAGACACTAAGGGACTACAAAGAGACACTAAGGGACTACAGAGAGACACTAAAGGACTACAGAGAGACACTAAGGGACTACGGAGAGACACTAAGGACTACAGAGAGACACTAAAGGACTACAGAGAGACACTAAGGACTACAGAGAGACACTAAGGGACTACAGAGAGACACTAAGGACTACAGAGAGACACTAAGGGACTACAGAGAGACACTAAGGACTACATAGAGACACTAAGGGACTACAGAGAGACACTAAGGACTACGGAGAGACACTAAGGGACTACAGAGAGACACTAAGGACTACGGAGAGACACTAAAGGACTACAGAGAGACACTAAGGACTACGGAGAGACACTAAAGGACTACAAAGAGACACTAAGGACTACAGAGAGACACTAAGGACTACAAAGAGACACTAAAGAACTACAGAGAGACACTAAGGACTACAGAGAGACACTAAGGACTACGGAGAGACACTAAGGACTACATAGAGACATTAAAGGACTACAAAGAGACACTAAGGACTACAGAGAGACACTAAAGGACTACAGAGAGACACTGAGGACTACAGAGACACACTAAAGGACTACAAAGAGACACTAAGGACTACATAGAGACATTAAAGGACTACAAAGAGACACTAAGGACTACAGAGAGACACTAAAGGACTACAGAGAGACACTAAGGACTACAGAGAGACACTAAAGGACTACAAAGAGACACTAAGGACTACATAGAGACATTAAAGGACTACAAAGAGACACTAAGGACTACAGAGAGACACTAAAGGACTACAGAGAGACACTAAGGACTACGGAGAGACACTAAAGGACTACAAAGAGACACTAAGGACTACATAGAGACATTAAAGGACTACAAAGAGACACTAAGGACTACAGAGAGACACTAAGGACTACAGAGAGACACTAAAGGACTACAAAGAGACACTAAGGACTACAGAGAGACACTAAAGGACTACAAAGAGACACTAAAGGACTACGGAGAGACACTAAAGGACTACAAAGAGACACTAAAGGACTACGGAGAGACACTAAGGACTACAAAGAGACACTAAGGACTACAGAGAGACACTAAGGACTACAAAGAGACACTAAAGGACTACGGAGAGACACTGAAGGACTACAGAGAGACACTAAGGACTACAGAGAGACACTAAGGACTACAAAGAGACACTAAAGGACTACGGAGAGACACTAAGGATTACAAAGAGACACTAAAGGACTACAAAGAGACACTAAGGACTACGGAGAGACACTAAAGGACTACAGAGAGACACTAAAGGACTACAGAGAGACACTAAGGACTACGGAGAGACACTAAGGACTACAGAGAGACACTAAAGGACTACAAAGAGACACTAAGGACTACGGAGAGACACTAAGGACTACAGAGAGACACTAAAGGACTACAAAGAGACACTAAGGACTACGGAGAGACACTAAAGGACTACGGAGAGACACTAAAGGACTACAGAGAGACACTAAAGGACTACAGAGAGAAACTAAGGACTACGGAGAGACACTAAAGGACTACAAAAAGACACTAAAGGACTACAGAGAGACACTAAGGACTACAGAGAGACACTAAAGGACTACAGAGAGACACTAAGGACTACAGAGAGACACTAAGGGACTACAGAGAGACACTAAAGGACTACAGAGAGACACTAAGGACTACGGAGAGACACTAAGGGACTACAGAGAGACACTAAGGACTACGGAGAGACACTAAGGGACTACAGAGAGACACTAAGGACTACAGAGAGACACTAAGGACTACGGAGAGACACTAAGGACTACAGAGAGACACTAAGGACTACATAGAGACACTAAGGACTACATAGAGACACTAAAGGACTACAGAGAGACACTAAGGACTACAGAGAGACACTAAGGGACTACAGAGAGACACTAAAGGACTACAGAGAGACACTAAGGACTACAGAGAGACACTAAGGACTACGGAGAGACACTAAGGGACTACAGAGAGACACTAAGGACTACAGAGAGACACTAAGGACTACATAGAGACACTAAAGGACTACAGAGAGACACTAAGGACTACAGAGAGACACTAAGGGACTACAGAGAGACACTAAAGGACTACAAAGAGACACTAAGGACTACAGAGAGACACTAAGGACTACAAAGAGACACTAAAGGACTACGGAGAGACACTAAAGGACTACAAAGAGACACTAAGGACTACAGAGAGACACTAAAGGACTACGGAGAGACACTAAGGACTACAAAGAGACACTAAGGACTACAGAGAGACACTAAGGACTACAAAGAGACACTAAAGGACTACAGAGAGACACTAAGGACTACAGAGAGACACTAAGGACTACAGAGAGACACTAAGGACTACAAAGAGACACTAAAGGACTACAAAGAGACACTAAAGGACTACAGAGAGACACTAAGGACTACAGAGAGACACTAAGGACTACAGAGAGACACTAAGGACTACAAAGAGACACTAAAGGACTACGGAGAGACACTGAAGGACTACAAAGAGACACTAAAGGACTACGGAGAGACACTAAGGACTACAAAGAGACACTAAGGACTACAGAGAGACACTAAGGACTACAAAGAGACACTAAAGGACTACGGAGAGACACTGAAGGACTACAGAGAGACACTAAGGACTACAGAGAGACACTAAGGACTACAAAGAGACACTAAAGGACTACGGAGAGACACTAAGGATTACAAAGAGACACTAAAGGACTACAGAGAGACACTAAAGGACTACAAAGAGACACTAAGGACTACGGAGAGACACTAAAGGACTACGGAGAGACACTAAAGGACTACAGAGAGACACTAAAGGACTACAGAGAGACACTAAGGACTACGGAGAGACACTAAAGGACTACAAAAAGACACTAAAGGACTACAGAGAGACACTAAGGACTACAGAGAGACACTAAAGGACTACAGAGAGACACTAAGGACTACAGAGAGACACTAAGGGACTACAGAGAGACACTAAAGGACTACAGAGAGACACTAAGGACTACGGAGAGACACTAAGGGACTACAGAGAGACACTAAGGACTACGGAGAGACACTAAGGGACTACAGAGAGACACTAAGGACTACAGACAGACACTAAGGACTACGGAGAGACACTAAGGACTACAGAGAGACACTAAGGACTACATAGAGACACTAAGGACTACATAGAGACACTAAAGGACTACAGAGAGACACTAAGGACTACAGAGAGACACTAAGGGACTACAGAGAGACACTAAAGGACTACAGAGAGACACTAAGGACTACAGAGAGACACTAAGGACTACGGAGAGACACTAAGGGACTACAGAGAGACACTAAGGACTACAGAGAGACACTAAGGACTACATAGAGACACTAAAGGACTACAGAGAGACACTAAGGACTACAGAGAGACACTAAGGGACTACAGAGAGACACTAAAGGACTACAGAGAGACACTAAGGACTACAGAGAGACACTAAGGGACTACAGAGAGACACTAAGGACTACGGAGAGACACTAAGGGACTACAGAGAGACACTAAGGACTACGGAGAGACACTAAGGACTACAGAGAGACACTAAGGACTACGGAGAGACACTAAAGGACTACAAAGAGACACTAAGGACTACAGAGAGACACTAAGGACTACAAAGAGACACTAAAGGACTACAAAGAGACACTAAGGACTACAGAGAGACACTAAGGACTACATAGAGACACTAAGGGACTACAGAGAGACACTAAGGACTACGGAGAGACACTAAGGGACTACAGAGAGACACTAAGGACTACGGAGAGACACTAATGGACTACAGAGAGACACTAAGGACTACGGAGAGACACTAAAGGACTACAAAGAGACACTAAGGACTACAGAGAGACACTAAGGACTACAAAGAGACACTAAAGGACTACAAAGAGACACTAAGGACTACAGAGAGACACTAAAGGACTACAGAGAGACACTAAGGACTACAGAGAGACACTAAGGACTACGGAGAGACACTAAAGGACTACAAAGAGACACTAAAGGACTACGGAGAGACACTAAAGGACTACAAAGAGACACTAAGGACTACGGAGAGACACTAAAGGACTACGGAGAGACACTAAAGGACTACAAAGAGACACTAAGGACTACAGAGAGACACTAAAGGACTACAGAGAGACACTAAGGGACTACAGAGAGACACTAAGGACTACGGAGAGACACTAAAGACTACAAAGAGACACTAAGGATTACAGAGAGACACTAAAGGACTACAGAGAGACACTAAGGACTACAGAGAGACACTAAGGGACTACAGAGAAACACTAAGGACTACAGAGAGACACTAAAGGACTACAGAGAGACACTAAAGGACTACAGAGAGACACTAAGGACTACAGAGAGACACTAAGGGACTACAGAGAGACACTAAGGACTACAGAGAGACACTAAGGACTACAGAGAGACACTAAGGGACTACAGAGAGACACTAAGGACTACAGAGAGACACTAAGGACTACAGAGGGACACTAAAGGACTACAGAGAGACACTAAGGACTACGGAGAGACACTAAAGGACTACAGAGAGACACTAAGGGACTACATAGAGACACTAAAGGACTACAAAGAGACACTAAGGACTACGGAGAGACACTAAGGACTACAGAGAGACACTAAGGACTACAGAGAGACACTAAGGGACTACAGAGAGACACTAAGGACTACAGAGAGACACTAAGGGACTACAAAGAGACACTAAGGGACTACAAAGAGACACTAAGGACTACAGAGAGACACTAAGGACTACAGAGAGACACTAAGGGACTACAGAGAGACACTAAGGACTACAGAGAGACACTAAAGGACTACAGAGAGACACTAAAGGACTACAGAGAGACACTAAGGACTACGGAGAGACACTAAAGGACTACAAAGAGACACTAAAGGACTACAGAGAGACACTAAAGGACTACATAGAGACACTAAAGGACTACAAAGAGACACTAAAGGACTACAGAGAGACACTAAAGGACTACAGAGAGACACTAAGGGACTACAGAGAGACACTAAGGACTACGGAGAGACACTAAGGACTACAGAGAGACACTAAGGACTACAGAGAGACACTAAGGGACTACAGAGAGACACTAAGGACTACAGAGAGACACTAAGGGACTACAAAGAGACACTAAGGGACTACAAAGAGACACTAAGGACTACAGAGAGACACTAAAGGACTACAAAGAGACACTAAGGGACTACAAAGAGACACTAAGGACTACAGAGAGACACTAAGGACTACAGAGAGACCTCTCCTGTCGCCCTTGTCTCCTAGTGTCTCTTTCTGCTTACAGTGTGTGTGTGTGTGTGTGTGTGTGTGTGTGTGTGTGTGTGTGTGTGTGTGTGTGTGTGTGTGTGTGTGTGTGTGTGTGTGTGTGTGTGTGTGTGTGTGTGTGTGTGTGTGTGTGTGTGTGTGTGTGTGTGTGTGTGTGTGTGTGTGTGTGTGTGTGTGTGTGTGTGTGTGTGTGTGTGTGTGTGTGTGTGTGTGTGTGTGTGTGTGTGTGTGTGTGGACAGACCTGAGGATGTGGACCCTGATGGGAGTGTGTGTCCTGCACTGTGTGTCCGCTCAGCTGTTTGACTCCAAACTGAAGGGATCCCCTCGTCTGATCTGCAGCGTCTCCGGACCCCCGGGACCTCCAGGTGGACCGGGTCCCATCGGACCCCTGGGGAGCGAGGGGAGGCCGGGGAGAGATGGGAGGGACGGGAGAGACGGGATGACGAGGGAGAAGGGAGAGAGCGGAGACTCAGGTACAAAACACCTTAAGTCCAAGCCTTTGATGTAAAAGGGATCCTGATGTAAGTGTTGAATTGGGATCACCACGTAACGAGGGGGGGGCGGGGGGGTTGCTGAGGACGGAGATCTCCACTGTTGGGAGGGCTGTTTGATTTGAAACAGGTTATAAGTTAAAGAGGAACAGGTGAACTCAATCAGGTGATCAAACACAGAGACAGGAAGTAAGAGCAGGCAGTGGGGGGGGGGGGGGGGGGCACACCTTTCAGAACAAAACGGGAAAACAAAGACAGATCTTGAGACAAAATAAAACACAGAGCGATCGTGACAACAGAGACGTCCTTATGTCCTCTATCTGACAGCTCAGATTGTCCTGAAGAGGACGGTGTGTTACGTGATGAGACATTTTACACATGGCTACCAGGAGAACCAATCATATGGAAGCTCTCAGACCTCAGAGGGCCTCACGCACTATTTATTCTCCTCTGGTTTGGTTTGTGTCATTTTTAACTTCTGCAAACAAGCTTTAAACTCTAATCTAAATAAATCAGTAGTCCAGCGTCTCGTCTCTTGCAGCATTACAGCATCAGTGTATTTATAACCAGCTCTGATATCTGTCAGCGAGATCATTAAACGTCATGTTTTCCACGATGTCAGGAAACAGGAATTCAGACAAGAAGCTGCACGAGGAACAACACTCAGTCTGATGTTTGAACCACAGGAGAGGTACTCTGGTCTGGTACTTGAGTAAAAGTAGAAGTACTCAGATCTTGTACTTGAGTAAAAGTAGAAGTACTCAGATCTTGTACTTGAGTAAAAGTAGAAGTACTCAGATCTTGTTCTTGAGTAAAAGTAGAAGTACTCAGATCTTGTACTTGAGTAAAAGTAGAAGTACTCAGATCTTGTACTTGAGTAAAAGTAGAAGTACTCAGATCTTGTACTTGAGTAAAAGTAGAAGTACTCAGATCTTGTACTTGAGTAAAAGTAGAAGTACTCAGATCTTGTTCTTGAGTAAAAGTAGAAGTACTCAGATCTTGTACTTGAGTAAAAGCAGAAGTACTCAGATCTTGTTCTTGAGTAAAAGTAGAAGTACTCAGATCTTGTTCTTGAGTAAAAGTAGAAGTACTCAGATCTTGTACTTGAGTAAAGGTAGAAGTACTCAGATCTTGTACTTGAGTAAAAGTAGAAGTACTCAGATCTTGTACTTGAGTAAAAGTAGAAGTACTCAGGTCTTGTTCTTGAGTAAAAGTAGAAGTACTCAGATCTTGTACTTGAGTAAAAGTAGAAGTACTTAGATCTTGTTCTTGAGTAAAAGTAGAAGTACTCAGATCTTGTACTTGAGTAAAAGTAGAAGTACTCAGATCTTGTTCTTGAGTAAAAGTAGAAGTACTCAGATCTTGTTCTTGAGTAAAAGTAGAAGTATTCAGATCTTGTTCTTGAGTAAAAGTAGAAGTACTCAGATCTTGTTCTTGAGTAAAAGTAGAAGTACTCAGATCTTGTTCTTGAGTAAAAGTAGAAGTACTCAGATCTTGTACTTGAGTAAAGGTAGAAGTACTCAGATCTTGTACTTGAGTAAAAGTAGAAGTACTCAGATCTTGTACTTGAGTAAAAGTAGAAGTACTCAGGTCTTGTTCTTGAGTAAAAGTAGAAGTACTCAGATCTTGTACTTGAGTAAAGGTAGAAGTACTCAGATCTTGTACTTGAGTAAAAGTAGAAGTACTCAGATCTTGTACTTGAGTAAAAGTAGAAGTACTCAGATCTTGTTCTTGAGTAAGAGTAGAAGTACTCAGATCTTGTACTTGAGTAAAAGTAGAAGTACTCAGATCTTGTACTTGAGTAAAAGTAGAAGTACTCAGGTCTTGTTCTTGAGTAAAAGTAGAAGTACTCAGATCTTGTACTTGAGTAAAGGTAGAAGTACTCAGATCTTGTACTTGAGTAAAAGTAGAAGTACTCAGATCTTGTACTTGAGTAAAAGTAGAAGTACTCAGATCTTGTTCTTGAGTAAAAGTAGAAGTACTCAGATCTTGTTCTTGAGTAAAAGTAGAAGTACTCAGATCTTGTACTTGAGTAAAGGTAGAAGTACTCAGATCTTGTACTTGAGTAAAAGTAGAAGTACTCAGATCTTGTACTTGAGTAAAGGTAGAAGTACTCAGATCTTGTACTTGAGTAAAAGTAGAAGTACTCAGATCTTGTACTTGAGTAAAAGTAGAAGTACTCAGGTCTTGTTCTTGAGTAAAAGTAGAAGTACTCAGATCTTGTACTTGAGTAAAGGTAGAAGTACTCAGATCTTGTACTTGAGTAAAAGTAGAAGTACTCAGATCTTGTACTTGAGTAAAAGTAGAAGTACTCAGATCTTGTTCTTGAGTAAAAGTAGAAGTACTCAGATCTTGTTCTTGAGTAAAAGTAGAAGTACTCAGGTCTTAGTGTAGGAATACTCTGTTACAGTCCTGCATTCAATATCAAATATAGTTAAAGTAGCGACAGTAAAAGTAGTCATGGTGCAGATTGGTCCATAAATTGTTTGTAATATCTTCGTAATATTCGTCTCTGTCTCAGGACTGAAGGGCCGGCTCGGGCCCTCCGGTCTGATCGGGGTCAGAGGTCACCGCGGAACCCCGGGGAAGCGAGGCCCGGCTGGAGAGCAGGGAGACCCTGGTCTGCATGGTCCTCCGGGGCTGGAGGGGCTGCAGGGGGTCAGAGGAACCCGAGGAACCAGAGGAACCTCAGGAACCTGCAGGTGTGGTTCCCTCACGCCCAGATCCGCCTTCTCTGCAGGCATCACCAGCAGCTAC
Source organism: Notothenia rossii (assembly GCF_949606895.1). Taxonomy (NCBI): domain Eukaryota; kingdom Metazoa; phylum Chordata; class Actinopteri; order Perciformes; family Nototheniidae; genus Notothenia; species Notothenia rossii. Next base: position 96,792,963 of record NC_136912.1, read on the forward strand.
CCGGCAGAAAAGACCCCCATCAGGTTTGTAACTTCAAATCAGCTGCTGTCTAGAGAAAGTGATGAGTTGGGCAAATATGCAAAGAAACACAATATGAATATGAAGTCTTTTAAGATTTGTGTAATGCTTGCAAGCATGACGGCTCCTTCTGAGTGTGACAGACTCTCTTATAGGGAGACATCAAATATCATTTGCATGACAGCAACATGTGGTCCACGTGGATCACAATAAGCAAAACTCACACCCTACAAAGAACAGTTTGGTGTCGCAGCTCCCCCAAGAGCAAATCTCTACCTGTAGTGTCATAAAACCCTTTGTGAACACATCTGTTATCACACATCCATTTCTATGCTATTCCCAGTGTGAGGGAAACTTCTGAAGCAAGAGGAGTCAGGACTCAGAGAGACACGAGGAGAGCTGGAGCTCTGATGGAGTCAGGACTCAGAGAGACACGAGGAGAGCTGGAGCTCTGATGGAGTCAGGACTCAGAGAGACACGAGGAGAGCTGGAGCTCTGATGGAGTCAGGACTCAGAGAGACATGAGGAGAGCTGGAGCTCTGATGGAGTCAGGACTCAGAGACACGAGGAGAGCTGGAGCTCTGATGGAGTCAGGACTCAAAGACACACGAGGAGAGCTGGAGCTCTGATGGAGTCAGGACTCAGAGAGACGAGGAGAGCTGGAGCTCTGATGGAGTCAGGACTCAAAGACACACGAGGAGAGCTGGAGCTCTGATGGAGTCAGGACTCAGAGACACGAGGAGAGCTGGAGCTCTGATGGAGTCAGGACTCAAAGACACACGAGGAGAGCTGGAGCTCTGATGGAGTCAGGACTCAGAGAGACACGAGGAGAGCTGGAGCTCTGATGGAGTCAGGACTCAGAGAGACACGAGGAGAGCTGGAGCTCTGATGGAGTGAGGACTCAGAGACACGAGGAGAGCTGGAGCTCTGATGGAGTCAGGACTCAGAGACACGAGGAGAGCTGGAGCTCTGATGGAGTCAGGACTCAGAGACACGAGGAGAGCTGGAGCTCTGATGGAGTGAGGACTCAGAGACACGAGGAGAGCTGGAGCTCTGATGGAGTCAGGACTCAGAGACACGAGGAGAGCTGGAGCTCTGATGGAGTCAGGACTCAGAGACACGAGGAGAGCTGGAGCTCTGATGGAGTCAGGACTCAGAGAGACACGAGGAGAGCTGGAGCTCTGATGGAGCCAGGACTCAGAGAGACACGAGGAGAGCTGGAGCTCTGATGGAGTCAGGACTCAGAGACACGAGGAGAGCTGGAGCTCTGATGGAGTCAGGACTCAGAGAGACACGAGGAGAGCTGGAGCTCTGATGGAGTCAGGACTCAGAGAGACACGAGGAGAGCTGGAGCTCTGATGGAGTCAGGACTCAGAGAGACACGAGGAGAGCTGGAGCTCTGATGGCAAACACTGACGGTTTATTTGGAGCTTCGGCCGGAGAATTCACAAGACAGGTCACGAGTCACGAGTTGACACGTTGAACTTGAGATGCCATTCCAACTCTGAAGATCTGTACCCCAGACCCATGTATTTAATAATAATAATAATAATAATACTAATACTTCATTTATTTTATGTAGGCGCCTTTCAAGACTCTCAAGGTCGCCGTACAAACATACAAAAAAACAAGATACACAATACATAACGCCAGCATAAGAAACATAAACAAGACAATACAGTTTATAAAAAATCGAATAAATAAAACAGAGGATGTGTGATGGATAATGATCAGGGTGGATATGCGAGTGTGAAGAGATATGTTTTGAGACGTGATTTGAAAATGGGGAGAGAGTCAGTGTTGCGGATGTCAGGTGAGAGGGAGATCCAGAGGCAAGGTGCTAGTTCAGAGAGAATAATCAACATTGTGCATAACAAGATAGAACCATAACACCTCTATCAGCTGACGCCAGCAGGCAGGACAGGGAGACAGAGCACTGAGAGCCTCCAAGGTTACAGGTGCCTGCGCTCAGTCAGGACAGAACGGATAAACTGGGTCAAAGTTATGGGCCTTGGAAAATATTTCCCCAACACCCAACACCCAGGATACAGCAGTTACATTTCATTAGGATTACACTTTCAAGCTTGAATAACCTAATTGCCATAAAAATCAGATGGGGAAAGAAGAGGAGTACAAATACTTTGTTACTGTACTTAAATACATTTTTCTGGTATCAGTACTTTACTCCACTACTTTTTACTTTGACTTCTTACATGTTGAACACAAATACCTGTACTTTCTACTTCTTACATTTTGAACACAAATACCTGTACTTTCTACTTCTTACATGTTGAACACAAATACCTGTACTTTCTACTTCTTACATGTTGAACACAAATACCTGTACTTTCTACTTCTTACATGTTGAACACAAATACCTGTACTTTCTACTTCTTACATGTTGAACACAAATACCTGTACTTTCTACTTCTTACATTTTGAACACAAACACCTGTACTTTCTACTTCTCACATGTTGAACTAAAATACCTGTACTTTCTACTTCTTACATGTTGAACACTAATACCTGTACTTTCTACTTCTTACATGTTGAACCCAAATACCTGTACTTTCTACTTCTTACATGTTGAACACTAATACCTGTACTTTCTACTTCTTACATGTTGAACACAAATACCTGTACTTTCTACTTCTTACATGTTGAACTCAAATACCTGTACTTTCTACTTCTTACATGTTGAACCCAAATACCTGTACTTTCTACTTCTTACATGTTGAACTCAAATACCTGTACTTTCTACTTCTAACATGTTGAACCCAAATACCTGTACTTTCTACTTCTTACATGTTGAACTCAAATACCTGTACTTTCTACTTCTTACATGTTGAACCCAAATACCTGTACTTTCTACTTCTTACATGTTGAACTCAAATACCTGTACTTTCTACTTCTTACATGTTGAACACAAATACCTGTACTTTCTACTTCTTACATGTTGAACACAAATACCTGTACTTTCTACTTCTTACATGTTGAACCCAAATACCTGTACTTTCTACTTCTTACATGTTGAACCCAAATACCTGTACTTTCTACTTCTTACATGTTGAACCCAAATACCTGTACTTTCTACTTCTTACATGTTGAACCCAAATACCTGTACTTTCTACTTCTTACATGTTGAACCCAAATACCTGTACTTTCTACTTCTTACATGTTGAACCCAAATACCTGTACTTTCTACTTCTCTCATTTTCCAAACAGGCTGGTTCCTTTAGTCTGAATGTGTGTTTGGTGGCGTGATCATTATTATTTAGAGTCATTGCGTGCCTATTGATTTGAACACGATCCGTGTATCCATCATTTCCTGGTCTTCTCTAAAGAAGAGGGACCAATGGAAACGTTGTCATGTTGCCGTTGGTCACCATGGAAACATTCATTAGCTAACAATGACATTATTGTTCTATTAATATAAAGGGAGGTCAGGTACTCTTTAAAACAGCTGCTAGTTATGGGTACTTTTTACTGAAGTACATTTCAAAGCCTCTTTACTTTGACTTGAGTAAAGAAGTTTAGTCAGTACTTCTACTTTCACCAGAGTATTTTTAAACATGAGTATCTGTACTTCTACTTGAGTAAAGGATGTTTGTACTTTGCCCTCTCTAACAGGTTCAACAAGGTGCTGTTGAACGAGGGGGGGAACTACGACCCTCAGACGGGGAAGTTCATGTGCTCCCTCCCCGGGATCTACTTCTTCTCCTACCACATCACGCTGGCCAACAAGCACCTGGCCATCGGGCTGGTGCACAACGGGCAGTACCGCATCAAGACCTTCGACGCCAACACGGGGAACCACGACTCGGCCTCGGGGTCCACCGCCATGTTCCTGAACCCCGAGGACCAGGTGTGGCTGGAGATCTTCTTCAAGGACCAGAACGGCCTGTTTGCAGAACCGGGCTGGAGCGACTCGCTGTTCTCCGGGTTCCTGCTGTACGCTGACACCGACTACATGGACACACTGGCAGAGGAGTACTCCTAGAGACAGAGAGGGGACCCTGAAGGCAGCATCGAATACTCTTAGATACAGAGGGGACCATGAAGGCAGCATCGAATACTCAGAGACACACACCTAGAAACAGAAGGATACAGAGGGGACCCTGAAGGCAGCATCGAATACTCAGAGACACACACCTAGAAACAGAAGGATACAGAGGGGAGCCTGAAGGCAGCATTGAATACTCTTAGAGACAGAGGGGACCATGAAGGCAGCATCGAATACTCTTCGAGACAGAGGGGAGCCTGAAGGCAGCATCAAATACTCATAGAGACACACACCTAGAAACAGAAGGATACAGAGGGGACCCTGAAGGCAGCATCGAATACTCATAGAGACAGAGACAGAGGGGACCCTGAAGGCAGCATCGAATACTCAGAGACAGAGACAGAGGGGACCCTGAAGGCAGCATCGAATAATCATAGAGACACACACCTAGAAACAGAAAGATACAGAGGGGACCCTGAAGGCAGCATCAAATACTCTTACGGCCCGTCTACACTACAGGCATCAAAAAATCTTGAAGCTGGGCGTGTCTGAAGCTTGGCGATTTTTTGCGAGCAACGCGACCAACAACCAATCACATGAATCTCCCGCCCCCGACATACAAAGCAATAGCAATGTTAAAACGAGGTAAACTGGATATAAACTCTCCAAACAGGAGAAAACCTACCAGTTTCACCCACTGTCTCTGCCACCTCCCTCCATGCCTGGTTCCTCCGGTTTGTATCCCGGTAAATAGTTCTGGTTGTAAAGAACCGGGTGATTTGCTACCGTAATTTCTCGTTTGGAATATGAGGAAATGAACTGCGGTCTGGCTCTCCCAGCTTGCACGCGGTTTGATTGGCTGCGCTTGCACTAGTGGGATTTGCATAAACGGGATTTGATTGGCTGATGCCAAGCATCGAGCCTCAAAAGTTGAACAATGTTCAACTTTTGAAGATTAAAAATTAAAAAAAGATTAAAAATCTTCTACGTCACCCCATTCAAGTGAATGGGCGAAGCGTTGAAAGCATTTTTGGATGCCTGTAGTGTAGACGGGCCGTTAGAGACAAGAAAGAGTGGACCCTGAAGGCAGCATCAAATACTCATAGAGACACACACCTAGAAACAAAAATATACAGAGGGGACCCTGAAGGCAGCATCGAATACTCATAGAGACAGAGACAGAGGGGACCCTGAAGGCAGCATCGAATACTCATAGAGACAGAAACAGAGGGGACCCTGAAGGCAGCATCGAATACTCATAGAAACAGAGACAGCGGGGACCCTGAAGGCAGCATCGAATACTCATAGAAACAAAGACAGAGGGGACCCTGAAGGCAGCATCGAATACTAATAGAAACAGAGACAGAGGGGACCCTGAGGGCAGCATTGAATACTCATAGAGACAGAAACAGAGGGGACCCTGAAGGCAGCATCGAATACTCATAGAAACAGAGACAGAGGGGACCCTGAAGGCAGCATCGAATACTCATAGAAACAGAGACAGAGGGGACCCTGAGGGCAGCATTGAATACTCATAGAGACAGAAACAGAGGGGACCCTGAAGGCAGCATCAAATACTCATAGACACAGAGACAGAGGGGACCCTGAAGGCAGCATCGAATACTCATAGAAACAGAGACAGAGGGGACCCTGAAGGCAGCATTGAATACTCATAGAGACAGAAACAGAGGAGACCCTGAAGGCAGCATCAAATACTCATAGAGACAGACTGAGACAGAGGGGACCCTGAAGGCAGCATCGAAAACTCTTAGAGACAGAGGGGACCCTGAAGGTGGCATTGAATACTCTTAGAGACAGAGGGGACCCTGAAGGCAGCATTGAATACTCTTAGAGACAGAGGGGACCCTGAAGGCAGCATCAAATACTCTTAGAGACAGAAACAGAGACCCTGGCCTGAACTAGAAGCCCTACTAATAAAAATCTGAATATGTAAGAAATCTAGTCGTAGTTCTGGACCCCGACCTCAATTACAAAACACACATTCACACAATTACTAAATCAGCATACTATCACCTGAAATACATAGACTTAGAACACTCATGTCTCAACAAGACCTTGAAAACCCAATTCACACATTTGTGTTCAGCAGGTTTGATTACTGTAACAGTGTTTTACTCGTCTCTGTAAAAGAAACGTTAAAAAACTGCAACTAATCCAGAGTCCTGACCAAAACAAAAAGAGTAGATCTCAGATCTGGCTACCAGGAGCTCACAGAATAGATGTAACATTTGTATTGCTAACTTTTAAAGCATTAAATGGTTTGGGACCCCAATATATGTCCGATATGCTGCTCTGTGACGAGCCGATGAGTCTTACTCGTTGTCCCCGGCTCAGAACCAAACCCTCTGACGCTGCTTTAGTTTTCATGCTCCCCACTAATGGAACAAACTTCCCGAAAACCCGAGGTCTTCTTCACCAGCGCTGAGTTCTTTTAAATCGAGGCTAAAGACTTTTTTTTAGCTGCCTACCCAGAAGTATTTTAACTTGTTTTAGCACCTACTGTATTTACAGTGTTGTTTTTAAACCATCTCTTTTTTGCATGGCTTTTATGGATCTGTTATTCCATTGTGTTTATTTATTGTGTTCCTTTCTTTTGTTTTCTTATTGTGGGATTTAAAGTACTTTGAATTGCCTCTGTGTCTGAAAATGTGCTTTATAAATAAACGTACCTTACCTTACCTGAAGGCAGCATCTCCTGGTCCAATGGGATTCCTTCATGTGGTTCTGGATTACGTCAGGACATAATAACAATCAGCCAAAGGGGAGATGCTAAACTAAGCTAAGCTAATTCCACCGTGATGGCACCATGTTCTGGATGTAAACAAAAGAGTCAATGAAATTATTTTTGATTTGTCTCGTGAGCTCCTTCTGTTTTGATTTATTAAGGAGGATTTTATTTTTTTGTTGTTTTATGTTGGAGAGGTCGTGGTGGAGAGGTTTGTGAGCCCCGATGAACCTGGGGGCTGTGCTGTCTGGAGCCCTGATGAACCTGGCTCTGTGCTGTCTGCAGCCCTGATGAACCTGGCTCTGTGCTGTCTGGAGCCCTGATGAACCTGGGGGCTGTGCTGTCTGGAGCCCTGATGAACCTGGCTCTGTGCTGTCTGGAGCCTTGTGGTCCTGGCTCTGTGCTGTCTGGAGCCCTGATGAACCTGGCTCTGTGCTGTCTGGAGCCTTGATGAACCTGGCTCTGTGCTGTCTGGAGCCTTGATGAACCTGGCTCTGTGCTGTCTGGAGCCTTGTGGTCCTGGCTCTGTGCTGTCTGGAGCCTTGTGGTCCTGGCTCTGTGCTGTCTGGAGCCCTGATGAACCTGGCTCTGTGCTGTCTGGAGCCCTGATGAACCTGGCTCTGTGCTGTCTGGAGCCCTGATGAACCTGGCTCTGTGCTGTCTAGAGCCCTGATGAACCTGGCTCTGTGCTGTCTGGAGCCTTGATGAACCTGGCTCTGTGCTGTCTGGAGCCTTGATGAACCTGGCTCTGTGCTGTCTGGAGCCTTGTGGTCCTGGCTCTGTGCTGTCTGGAGCCTTGTGGTCCTGGCTCTGTGCTGTCTGGAGCCTTGATGAACCTGGCTCTGTGCTGTCTAGAGCCCTGATGAACCTGGCTCTGTGCTGTCTGGAGCCCTGATGAACCTGGCTCTGTGCTGTCTGGAGCCCTGATGAACCTGGCTCTGTGCTGTCTAGAGCCCTGATGAACCTGGCTCTGTGCTGTCTGGAGCCTTGTGGTCCTGCTAGGGTCTCCCATGGCAAATTCATCTCAGGCAACGGGCCAGACTAAGATTGGTTCAAAGACCTCATGAAAGACGACACAAGAAGTGAGGATACCCGGCCCGGAGGAAGCCCAAGTCCCGGAGGAAGCCCGAGTCCCGGAGGAAGCCCGAGTCCTCCTCCTGGACCCAGGCCCCGAAAGAGGACTCGTCGGCGATGTCACAAGTTCGGCACATTTATAGTTGTTTTTTGGTTTGGCACATCTTAACTCTCCTTCCAATCAGCTCGCTCCCCTCACCAGGTCTCCCCAGCCCCTCCCCTCACCTGGTCTCCCCAGCCCCTCCCCTCCCCTGGTCTCCCCAGCCCCTCCCCTCACCTGGTCTCCCCAGCCCCTCTCCTCACCTGCTACTCATTCCCTCATTAGCTCCAGAGTATACACACCACCTCACTCTCACTCGTCCTCTGACAGATTGTCTTGTGTATTCGGCCAAGCTCTCCAGCGTTTCAATATCTTTTGTCCAGTTATCTGTCCTTGACCCTGCCTGTTATCGGACCTCCAGTTTCCTGCCTGCCCCCCTTCTTGGATTTGTTTGCCTGACTGCTGGATCTCCTGGTTTTCACCCTGCTTGTCCCTGACCCGACTAAACAGAACATTCTGAACACTGGTTGTTTCTGTGTCGTGCTGTTGGGTTCTGATCGGTACCTGTGAGCGTGACAGTACAATCTGACTAACATGAACCCAGCCGACTCAGCGACGCAAGAGGTCATGTTACAACGTTCTAATGATGTCATGGTGTAAGTTCAGTGTTTTGGTCTATCACAGTGTATACTCACTCAAACTCATTTACTGCACATCAGTGCAATATACAACTTCTTACAACAACAACAACAACAACAACAACAAATAATAGAAACATTTTAAAAATAAAAATATAAAAAGAATGAATATATGAATTCTAATTATATCTAACTATATTTAGTTCGTAGTATGTTGGTCTATTATATACTCACTCGTACAGTTCTTTATATGGTGTATTCTCAAAATATTATTCATATCGTTTTTACTCTTAATGTTTATTTTTTATTCTATCTGTATCTCTTATATTATATTATAAATGAATGAATGATATGTAATCTGATTATTATCGTGTGTGTGGGGGGGATTATTGATCAGCACACACACACACACACACACACACACACACACACACACACACACACACACACTGCTATCACTCTGTAGTTGCAGCACTCATTGTTTGCATTTCAGCAAAGAAATGTGTTTATTTAAATGTTTTGTTAAACATAGCATCAACCCTTTAGGAATCAGACATAACTGGATTTCTATCAGGAGAGACACAAGCTCCATATGGTGTGTGTGTGTGTGTGTGTGTGTGTGTGTGTGTGTGTGTGTGTGTGTGTGTGTGTGTGTGTGTGTGTGTGTGTGTGTGTGTGTGTGTGTGTGTGTGTGTGTGTGTGTGTGTGTGTGTGTGTGTGTGTGTGTGTGTGTGTGTGTGTGTGTGTGTGTCTCCCCCTCTCCCCCTGATTGTCTCCCTCCAGGTGCAGCCTCTCCCTCAGGTGCTCCCAATCCCCAACCAGGGCCTCCACAAAGGCCCAGAGGAAGGCTGCAGTCTCTCTCTCTCTCCTTCTCCTCTGGGCTGCATGGATGGCAGTGGGTGATCTGTAGTGATGGCAGTTTGACACTGAAGCTTCGATGCGTGCTTCAAACCCTGGACTTCCTATTCCATAGAAGCAGTGATTCCAAGCTTGCTTCAAATCACGTGACATGTGACGTCCGAAGCAGCAACTGCTTCATTTCCTGAATCAACTCACTGGTTCGCCGTCCAATCAGGTGATTCAATGCACTGCCTCGTCTCGAATCTGACTGGTTGAAACAGTTTCAATTTGAGCGTCACTTAGTAAGTGACACTTACTTTATAACCGTTCAAAAAAATGCACAATGTGTGGGTTGTCGTCGTAGTTTGCATTGTTGCTGTTGAGTTGTTGGTATTGTGTTGGTATTGGATCATTATGGAGCCAGCCAGGAAGAACACTTCAATCTGATTGCGCATGATAAGGTAGGTCAGCTGGTTGTTATGTAACGTAAGAAAAGTAACGTAGACATCAGTAAATGTATACGTTAAATACTACAGTATTATAGCTATGGTCTATATTAAGTAGCATTGGAGTAAAATCATGCATATGACCAATGTAGCCATTAGGCTAGCTTTATAGACTCAAATTGTATTTTTATTTCCAACTGGCTTTCTCCACGGGTCCAGGGCTTGGTGTGTTCAACTGAACTGAAGTATCATGGGAAATACTTCCTGCTGCTGTGAACCAGGGGAACACAAGGGGCACGTATTATATTAGTATTCACTAGTAACACTAACACAATATGCTATGACTGTATTCCATGACTCACAAGTCTGCTTCCTTTGAGTGCAATTTTACATACATCCTTATTTCCTTTTTTTGGGTTTTGTTTTTATTCTTTATGTTTTCAAAGAGAGGCCGTCAGTGGGAGCAGCTCTTTCGACGCTGTAAACAGACGTGAGACCTCTGTCCTCTGAGGACTATGACACAGCGGACGCATGCCTGCAAATGCTCGCCCCCTTTTTCCAGACAACAGTGGAACTCTCCGAGGAGAAAAGAGTCTCAGGGTCAAAGGTCATCCCAATGACGAAGATGTTAATGCTATACTTGTACGACACAATTGGAAAAACAAGCCACGACACAGCGAGACTACTGGGACAGAACATGGTGTCAATTATGCAGAACAAGTTTGACACCACGGAGAGCCAAACTGCATTGACCCTTTCAACACTGCTGGATCCTAGATTCAAAACAATTGGATTCTATAATCAAGCGCAGGCAGCGGCATCAGTTAAATGACTGACAGCACTTTGCACACAACTGAGGAAAAACGCACCACCTGACACACCTACAGAAGAGCAGCCCCCACATCAGCTCAACCGGCACCAGCAAGTGTTGGCAATCCATCATCCACAGGTAATGTTATAAATAGTTCATTGATCAAATGCAGGGCAAAATAAGTCCAAGTAAAAAAGCACACACATTGAAAGCTCTCAGTACTGATGATTACAGTCGTGTTTGTCTTTCAGGTCTTAACCTTTGGGAAACTCTGGGCAGAGATGCTTCTGAAGCGAGGAGGGCAAGGAATGCCACAGCAGATGCTACAGCGGAGGTGCAGCGGTACATGACTGATCCACCGCTGGAAAGATCACAAGACCCTCTGGAGTACTGGGTGCACCACCAAAATGTGTAACCTAATCTCTTCAAACTGGCCGAACCATTTGTATACATGCCAGCATCATCTGTTCCATGTGAGCGAGTGTTTTCCAAATGCGGGGAAATTGTTAGCAAGAAAATAAACCGGCTCAATCCGAAAAATAATGTACCTGAATAAAATTCTTTGAGTGTTCCCGAACCCACATGAACACCCCCTGCCATAATGACACACCACAACCTGTGCCATATGTTCCCAGAACCCTCTCCTCAATAACACAATGCACACGTTCATCCAGCTTGATTTGTAAATGATATTCATGATATATACAGTTCATATGTCTTAGTGTGTGTGTGAGTATCAGAATTATTTTCATGGCAAAGCTCCTTTAAATCCACTGCAGCCTTGCACTTCGCCAGGAGAGGGCGCTGTAACTGAAGCTTCGAGAAATGAACCCATTTCCGACACAATTGGCCCGAGTGGTTCGATGCTTCATTTGCCCATCACTAGTGATCTGTGTAGTTTGTTGTTGTCTATGTTGGACGTGCAACTTGTAGAAGTTCTGACCAGTGTCTTGGTTTACTGTTGTCGCTTTCTTTTATGAGAAAGTTGTTTTGGTTTGTCGTAAGTTTGCATTTCAAATTGGCTGGTGAGGCTCTTTACTCTCTTTGACTAATTAAAACATTGCCTTGTGGCTTCAGCAATCACTTTCCTCTCCTTTTCTCTCTTCCCTTTGTACCCCTAGTCCAGGAGGGAAGGTAACACACACACACACACACACACACACACACACACACACACACACACAGAGAGAGACACCCCCCCCAATTGCATTACCTGCAATACTCTGATGGACAGGTGTGTGTGTGTGTGTGTGTGTGTGTGTGTGTGTGTCTGTGTGTGTGTGTGTGTGTGTGTGTGTGTGTGTGTGTGTGTGGTCAATGATCCAGATGCTCTGTGTGAACAGCAGGTGCAGGAGGAAATGAAGACGGATGTATTTTAAATGTTCAGATTGAATTATTAATTAATAAATATGTATCTCATCAAACTGCTAAACAGAAGTAACAAATATGAATGAATGTATAAAATGAAATTAAACTGCATCATTATAAGAGATAGTCCTCTATCCTTTGAGGTGATGAGGTTGAATGATTTATTCATGTGTTTATTTAGTTTTTTTCTGTTTTCTTTAGTGTTTTTTGGTTTTGATTTAGATTTTTTTAGGCTAATTAAATTAAAATGCAGTCTTTTTTTCATTGGGTGTTTTCTACTTGTTAATGAATGATATGCCTGTTTTATCATTTATTGTTAGTTTGTGAAAAGCAAAGCAGCAGCACAAACTGAAACAGCTGCAGAGCGTAACACTGGCCACCAGGGGGCAGTGTCTTCATTCAGTAAACACATGGAAAAACAAATACTATAAGACGCGGTGCTGTTATTGAAATGTTGTGATTTGTCTCATCAAGAGAAACCCTGAGAGTGTTTCCTCTCAGCTTCGCTCTGACAGGTGAAGGCCAGGTGGAAACAACCTCTCCTCCTCCTCCCTTCCTCCCTTCCTCATTCTTTCATTCCTTCCCTTGAACCCTCACCTCCTCCCTCTCCTCCCTGTGATGCCTTCTATGTCACATTCAAACCAAACTTCACACAGAGATGTTTGCTCAGTGGTCAATTGTAATAACAGGTTATTATTTTACAGTCCATCGTTTTTTTAGGGTTGACCAAAAGAGTTTTTGTTTTCATTCTGACTTTAAACTCTTCTATTCTGAGATGTTGCCCCAATGTGATTCAGTAGGCCGGTTATACCATGGCCCTTAGCTGTGATATAATGACCATATACCACAGCCCTTAGCTGTGATATAATGACCATATACCACGCCCCCTAGCTGTGATATAATGATCATATACCACAGCCCCTAGCTGTGATATAATGACCATATACCACGGCCCTTAGCTGTGATATAATGACCATATAACATGCCCCTTAGCTGTGATATAATGACCATATACCATGGCCCTTAGCTGTGATATATGACCATATACCAAGCCCCCTAGCTGTGATATAATGACCATATAACACGCCCCTTAGCTGTGATATAATGACCATATACCATGGCCCTTAGCTGTGATATAATGACCATATACCACGCCCCCTAGCTGTGATATAATGACCATATACCAAGCCCCCTAGCTGTGATATAATGACCATATAACACGCCCCTTAGCTGTGATATAATGACCATATACCATGGCCCTTAGCTGTGATATAATGACCATATACCACGCCCCCTAGCTGTGATATAATGACCATATACCACGCCCCCTAGCTGTGATATAATGACCATATACCACGGCCCTTAGCTGTGATATATGACCATATACCACGCCCCCTAGCTGTGATATAATGACCATATACCAAGCCCCCTAGCTGTGATATAATGACCATATACCACGCCCCCTAGCTGTGATATATGACCATATACCACGCCCCTTAGCTGTGATATAATGACCATATACCAAGCCCCCTAGCTGTGATATAATGACCATATACCAAGCCCCCTAGCTGTGATATAATGACCATATACCACGCCCCCTAGCTGTGATATAATGACCATATACCAAGCCCCCTAGCTGTGATATAATGACCATATACCAAGCCCCCTAGCTGTGATATAATGACCATATACCACGCCCCCTAGCTGTGATATATGACCATATACCACGCCCCTTAGCTGTGATATAATGACCATATACCACGGCCCTTAGCTGTGATATAATGACCATATACCATGGCCCTTAGCTGTGATATAATGACCATATACCACGCCCCCTAGCTGTGATATAATGACCATATACCACGCCCCCTAGCTGTGATATAATGACCATATACCATGGCCCTTAGCTGTGATATAATGACCATATACCACGCCCCCTAGCTGTGATATAATGACCATATACCATGGCCCTTAGCTGTGATATAATGACCATATACCACGCCCCCTAGCTGTGATATAATGACCATATACCACAGACCTTAGCTGTGATATAATGACCATATACCACGCCCCCTAGCTGTGATATAATGACCATATACCACGCCCCCTAGCTGTGATATAATGACCATATACCACGCCCCCTAGCTGTGATATAATGACCATATACCATGGCCCTTAGCTGTGATATAATGACCATATACCACGCCCCCTAGCTGTGATATAATGACCATATACCACGCCCCCTAGCTGTGATATAATGACCATATACCATGGCCCTTAGCTGTGATATATGACCATATACCACGCCCCCTAGCTGTGATATAATGACCATATACCACGGCCCTTAGCTGTGATATAATGACCATATACCACGCCCCCTAGCTGTGATATAATGACCATATACCACGCCCCCTAGCTGTGATATAATGACCATATACCACGGCCCTTAGCTGTGATATAATGACCATATACCACAGACCTTAGCTGTGATATATGACCATATACCACGCCCCCTAGCTGTGATATAATGACCATATACCACGGCCCTTAGCTGTGATATAATGACCATATACCACGCCCCCTAGCTGTGATATAATGACCATATACCACGCCCCCTAGCTGTGATATAATGACCATATACCACGCCCCCTAGCTGTGATATACTGAGCATATACCACGGCCCTTAGCTGTGATATAATGACCATATACCACGCCCCCTAGCTGTGATATAATGACCATATACCATGGCCCTTAGCTGTGATATACTGACCATATAGCACAGTCTGTTGTGAGCTATTGCTTAAATATATGTAGATATATCTCACTGGTACTGTATGTACTTTGGCCGTGTTGCTTTGACAACTGCTTCTATATTACTCTCTGTGGTAAAGTTGTAAAGTAATAAAGTAATAAAAAGGTTTCTCCAAAGGTGTTGTTTATTTGCTTCTTCTGTTGTAAATACCAAACTAAACTGACCTAGTTCTGGGTTTAATGTTTGATTTAAATACAGATGATAAATGATGAGTTTAGTTTATTAGTTTAGTATATAAGTATTTAGCAGAGATGTAAAGTAACTAAGTAGATTTACTCAAGTACTACTTCTACTTTTACTCAAGTACAAGACCTGAGTACTTCTACTTTTACTCAAGTACAAGATCTGAGTACTTCTACTTTTACTCAAGTACAAGACCTGAGTACTTCTACTTTTACTCAAGTAGAAGATCTGAGTACTTCTACTTTTACTCAAGTACAAGACCTGAGTACTTCTACTTTTACTCAAGTACAAGATCTGAGTACTTCTACTTCTACTCAAGTACAAGATCTGAGTACTTCTACTTTTACTAAAGTACAAGATCTGAGTACTTCTACTTTTACTCAAGTACAAGATCTGAGTACTTCTACTTTTACTCAAGTACAAGATCTGAGTACTTCTCCCCCTCTGTGTACAAGCATTACTTCGCGTTGTAATACCTGTGTTATCCTGTGAACACCAGAGGGCGCTGTTGCATCAGTTTCTAACCCCTCCCTGCAGACTGCTGTCCGCTCTCTATAACTCTGAATGAATGATATGGTTTTTAAATGTTTTAAAGATAATTTAAAATGTTCAGTACAAGAGAAATTAATTTACAAAAAATACCATAAAATATAGAAGTATATGTGAGTGTTTTAAATCTCCCTGCTTTCTCTAAAAATCATAATTTATATATATGTTTCTAAATAAACAGTAGATTTGATGATGCATCTCCTCCTCATGCTGTTTATCAAATATATCATATTCCAATGACTTGTTTATAGACTCTTTTGCAACTCTATATTATTGATATCCTATTTTATTTGTATTTACTTGCAGTATTTTAACTATTGTATCTGTGTTACTGTGTTGCTCTGTTGGAGGAGCCTCAGATGTTACACTGCAGTATGTACACATGACAATAAAAGCCTTGAACCTTGAATCATGCATGTCTGCAGGGGGGGGGGGGCAGGAAACAACAGCTCCCCCCTCCCCCACCCCATACATCCTGCTCCCCTGTTATCTCAGGTAAACATTTACTGTGGGGGGGGGGGGGGGGGTTTCCATCTGATCATTGTTTCTGTCACACCTCACACACAGAGACTCTAGCACCAGGGGAAGTGTGTGAGAGCGTGTGCGCGTGTGTGTGTACGTGTGTGTGCGTGCGTGAGAGAGTGTGTGCGTGCGTGCAGGTATCAGCCCGGGGGGGTGCGTGCCTCCCCAGAGAGAGTTATAATTTGCAGCATCAGAATAAATAAAGAGAGAGCTGGGGAAACCCCCCCCTCAGATTTATGACTTCTTTTAAAAACTCTGCATTGTGTATGTGTGTGTGCGTGTGTGTGTGTGTGTGTGTGTGTGTGTGTGTGCGTGCGTGTGTGTGTGTGCGTGTGTGTGTGTGTGTGTGTGTGTGTGTGTGTGTGTGTGTGTGTGTGTGTGTGTGTGTGTGTGAGAGAGAGAGAGAGAGAGAGAGAGAGAGAGAGAGAGAGAGAGAGAGAGAGAGACAAAATAAAATAATATATCTTTTCTGAAATGATTTTGTTTTTTGTTTTCCTGAAAGTCTGAGGATTCTGCTTTTAATCTTAGGAATCTAGGAACATGCTTTTCCTTTTGTATCTGAACATTTTAGGGAAACCAATTATCTATAGAAATATCTTTCTACATATTTTTCTGATTTATTGTATTTTTCTATGAGTCTCTTTTTGTTGAGTCCTCCTCTCAGAGAAGAAG
>NC_136912.1:96814684-96860972 GCF_949606895.1 Notothenia rossii
GTAGAGATACTACATACTGATATACACCTGAACATCAGCAGGAGAGGACTCTTTAAAGTAGAGATACTACATACTGATATACACCTGAACATCAGCAGGAGAGGACTCTTTCAAGTAGAGACACTACATACTGATATACACCTGAACATCAGCAGGAGAGGACTCTTTAAAGTAGAGACACTACATACTGATATACACCTGAACATCAGCAGGAGAGGACTCTTTAAAGTAGAGACATTACATACTGATATACACCTGAACATCAGCAGGAGAGGACTCTTTAAAGTAGAGACACTACATACTGATATACACCTGAACATCAGCAGGAGGGGACTCTTTAAAGTAGAGACACTACACACTGATATACACCTGAACATCAGCAGGTGAGGACTCTTTAAAGTAGAGACACTTCATACTGATATACTCCTGAACATCAGCAGGAGAGGACTCTTTAAAGTAGATTTACTACATACTGATATACACCTGAACATCAGCAGGAGAGGACTCTTTAAAGTAGAGACACTTCATACTGATATAAACCTGAACATCAGCAGGAGAGAACTCTTTAAAGTAGAGACACTTCATACTGATATACTCCTGAACATCAACAGGAGAGGACTCTTTAAAGTAGAGACACTACATACTGATATACACCTGAACATCAGCAGGAGAGGACTCTTTAAAGTAGAGACACTACATACTGATATACTCCTGAACATCAGCAGGAGAGGACTCTTTAAAGTAGAGACACTACATACTGATATACACCTGAACATCAGCAGGAGAGGACTCTTTAAAGTAGAGACACTACATACTGATATACACCTGAACATCAGCAGGAGAGGACTCTTTAAAGTAGAGACACTACATATTGATATACACCTGAACATCAGCAGGAGAGGACTCTTTAAAGTAGAGACACTTCATACTGATATACACCTGAACATCAGCAGGAGAGGACTCTTTAAAGTAGAGACACTTCATACTGATATACACCTGAACATCAGCAGGAGAGGACTCTTTAAAGTAGAGACACTACATACTGATATACACCTGAACATCAGGAGAGGACTCTTTAAAGTAGAGACACTACATACTGATATACACCTGAACATCAGCAGGAGAGGACTCTTTAAAGTAGAGACACTACATACTGATATACACCTGAACATCAGCAGGAGAGGACTCTTTAAAGTAGAGACACTACATACTGATATACACCTGAACATCAGCAGGAGAGGACTCTTTAAAGTAGAGACATTTTGATCAGAATAATCAGTTAGTCTTTGTATATTATTTTAATGAACTTTGACACGTCTCTTGATCACTGTGCTGATGACAGAGCTGACAGATACATCGTCAATCAATCAAACTTTATTAATATTTCACTTTTCGTTCTCAAAGGGAAGCGGTAATGGAGCTCTGATTATAAAGAGTGACTCTGACCCGTTTGTTCTTCTAGTGTCTTAAAGGAGTTGTAGAAAGGATTTCAAATGCTTTTAATGAAGAGCTTGTTTACCATGTGTGATGACATCAGTGCTGTGCGTGTGGTGTGTTTAGGGAGCGTGGGACAAACCCCCTCTGAGCTTTGTTTATAGACGTGTCTTTGTTCAGAGTGACAGAAAGATAAGATCTGTGATTTACAGACGGCTTCTCTTTCCTCTGAAGTCCAGACAGGATTCTCTCTGCGGGTTTCTAAAGAGCAGAAATGAAGCGTCGTGTCGAGGTTCATGCAGACCTCTGCTGTAACTCATCTCCAGAAACTCTTCAACAACTCTTCCTTAAGTACAAAAGTATCTGCAGCAAACTCTCAACCAAGACATGTTTTAGTGATGACGTCCAAACGGCTGAGGTAGAAGATCCTTTACTTTAGATCAGATCAAAGTGCTGAGACAAAGGAATGCAGTTAGTATTTTGTAGTAAATTGCAGAGCGATGTATAACATATAAGAATATAATGACGTATGAAAGAGGTATAGTGTGTACAGTATGAACAGTTAGGAAATGCCTCAAAATAGTAAACAAGGGGAGTCTCAGCAGAGAGTCTTTGAAAACGTTTAGGGACGAGACGAGATAGAGGAACGTTTGAGGCAGTATTTGTTGTGAGTGTGAGACAGAAAGAGATTATCTGTTGATGTAAAGCGCGATCAAGAGGGAGAAAGGGGGAGGGACAAAGATGAAGAAAGGGGGAGAGGGGTCATTAAAAGGACACCCTCTCTCTTGCAGTAAATGGAAGTAAAGTATCTGGCTAATCTGCCATCATTACCCTGATTAAATCTCTGGGGATTTAACGTTCCCATCAACTGCAATCAATGCAGGGAAATCAATACACACACACACACACACACACACACACACACACAGACACACACACACACACACACACACACACACACACACACACACACACACACACACACACACACACACACACACACACACACACACTGCAATACAACTCAAACCACAGGGATTTAGGGATTTTAATGTCGAGCGTTTTATTAAAAAGTGCTGGAGTTTATAGCGAAAGCTTTTCCTTTACGCGTCTGTATTTATGTTTAAAATCCCCTCCCTTCCTCCGCTCACTTTAAGTGTTAATTAAGGTTCAAACTGAGAGGAGGAGAAGCTAGGAAACACATTTTAACATCAAATAAAAGTGGATTAAAGACAGTGTCTGCTGCCAACGCGCTGTGCTCTGCGGAAAGGAAAGGAGGAAGAAGCCAAAAGACTAAAAGCCATTCTGAACATCATGAAAACAGGCACTTACCAAACACTCACTAAGACTGATGAGCAGAGCTAATTATTCAAGAAGTGAGACGGGATTGATCCTGTCTTTATGCTAAATATAAGCTTATCTAAATTAGCATAAACACAAACAAACATTGTATTTGTCATAAAGGGTTTTTAATATGAATGTTCAGCCCAGTCTCCCAGCATGTCGTGTTGGAATCACGAAATCAATGTAATCTCTTGATTCGTGTTCACCAACACCATTTCCCCTTTTCCTCGTGTCACGCAGAACGATTTAAAAAGTGTTTCTATTGGTCGTGTGTTTTGTGTCTGCAGCACGTCTTTCTGTCCGGTCGGGTCTTGGAACACCAGAAGCTGTGGGGTTCATAAAAACATGTTCACTCAACATCTCACCCTGAGCCTATCGTTTAGTTTAAATTGTATAATGTCAGAGTATTTTTGCCGCCCGCGAGGAAAAGAGACGGCTCAGAGCCTCAGAGTACTGACATCTGTATTTAAAAAAAAACAAAGGTCCTTCTAATTTGTTTTTAATTACATTGCTTTTAAAATCGTTCTGTGTGACAGGAAAGAAATGGAAAATGGTATTGGTGAACACGAATCAATAGATTACATTCGTGACTATAACACGAAATGCAGTGGGACTGGGTTGGATTGATTCGTCAAAGAAATAGTTTAACTTCAAGGAAAGTACACTACTTTGTTTCTCGTCAAGATTTAATTGAGAACATTGATCAGACGCTCATGTCTGTATGCTAAGTATTAACTTCTTAAAGCTAGCATAACATCTCAAAACAGGCTGGCTTTTCCACAAAGTGGTCATTAAGCTATGTTTGTTTTTACTGGAAAGGATTGGATTGAAGTCTTGATCAAGACCCTCCTTTGTTCTCGTGTTCAGAGTTTAATGAGAAGATTGATTAGGCTTTAATGTCTGTATGCTAATTAATCTAAACGTAGCATAAACACTGGAAACAGCTAACAGCTAGCCTAGCTTTGTCTAAAAGGTCTTTATCTTTTTGTTAGGAATAGTTTAACATCTTGGGAAGTACCCTAACTAGTTATCTTGATGAACGAGAAGATAGATTTGACTGTTTGCTAAATATTAGATGATCTAAACGTAGCATGAAGACTGCAAACAGGCAGCTAGCCTAGCTTTGTCTAAATGCTATTTAAAACATCCGTCTTTTGTCACTAAGATACTTTTGGATTAGGAATAGTTTGACATCTTGGAAAGTAAACTTCTTTGTTGTCTTATTGACAGTTAGATGTGAATACCTCTCTCATGCCCTTACATTAAATAAAGAGCTAGTGACAGGAGTGGTTAGCTTAGCTTAGCATCAAGACTTCCAGCAGGGGGAAACCGGCAGTGGCTCAGTCAGAAGGGGCTTGGACTGTGAGCCGTAGGTTCGCCGGTTCAAGTCCCCGACCAGACCTAAATATGGAGAGTGGACTGCTACTTGGAGAGGTCCAAGTTCACCTCCTGCCCTGCCGTGGTGCCCTTGAGTAAGGCACCGGATATCCCCCTTCCCCCCTCACTCCCATTGCTCCCCGGGCGCTGTACAATAGCTTCCCACTGCTCCTGGTGCTAGACTCCTGCTTCTAGACTCCTGGTGCTAGACTCCTGGTTCTAGACTCCTGGATCTAGACTCCTGGTTCTAGACTCCTGGATCTAGACTCATGGTGCTAGCCTCCTGGTGCTAGCCTCCTGGTGCTAGCCTCCTGGTGCTAGACTCCTGGTGCTAGACTCCTTGTGCTAGCCTCCTGGTGCTATACTCCTGGTGCTAAACTCCTGGTGCTAAACTCCTGGTTCTAGACTCCTGGTGCTAGACTCCTGGTGCTAGACTCCTGGTGGTAGACTCCTGGTACTAGACTCCTGGTGCTAGACTCCTGGTTCTAGACTCCTGGTGCTAGACTCCTGGTTTTAGACTCCTGGTGCTAGACTCCTGGTGGTAGACTCCTGGTACTAGACTCCTGGTGCTAGACTCCTGGTTCTAGACTCCTGGCGCTAGACTCCTGGCTCTCGACTCCTGGTGCTAGACTCCTGGCGCTAGACTCCTGGCTCTCGACTCCTGGTGCTAGACTCCTGGTGCTAGACTCCTGGTGCTAGACTCCTGGTTCTAGACTCCTGGCGCTAGACTCCTGGCTCTCGACTCCTGGTGCTAGACTCCTGGTGTTAGACTCCTGGTGCTAGACTCCTGGTGCTAGACTCATAGTACTAGACTCCTGGTGCTAGACTCCTGGTTCTAGACTCCTAGTGCTAGACTCCTGGCTCTAAACTCCTGGTGCTAGACTCCTGGCGCTGGACTCCTGGTGCTAGACTCCTGGTTCTAGACTCCTGGCGCTAGACTCCTAGTGCTAGACTCCTGGTTCTAGACTCCTGGTTCTAGACTCCTGGCGCTAGACTCCTGGCTCTCGACTCCTGGTGCTAGACTCCTGGCTCTCGACTCCTGGTGCTAGACTCCTGGTGCTAGACTCCTGGTTCTAGACTCCTGGCGCTAGACTCCTGGCTCTCGACTCCTGGTGCTAGACTCCTGGTTCTAGACTCCTGGCGCTAGACTCCTGGCTCTCGACTCATGGTACTAGACTCCTGGTGTTAGACTCCTGGTGCTAGACTCCTGGTGCTAGACTCATAGTACTAGACTCCTGGTGCTAGACTCCTGGTGCTAGACTCCTAGTGCTAGACTCCTGGTTCTAGACTCCTAGTGCTAGACTCCTGGCTCTAAACTCCTGGTGCTAGACTCCTGGCGCTGGACTCCTGGTTCTAGACTCCTGGTTCTAGACTCCTAGTGCTAGACTCCTGGTGCTAGAGGATGGGTTACAAGCAGAGAACACATTTCACTGTGTGCTCTGCATGTGTGACCATTAAAGAGGGTTTCATCCCTCCAATTCTATCTATCTAACCGTTCTATTTGAAGGTGAAAACTAACACATTTAGACATTAAATCAAATGTTTTTAATTCAAACTGAAGGTAAATGGAGACAGGACGAGTCAGGGTTTCAGCCAGGATTATAAACTGGACCGTTTCCTAGCCAAGAGAACATTTTCTATCCAACTCCATCGTCTTATTTTAACCTTCAGAGGCAGCAGGCAGTGAAAACAGATGTGAAATATTAAGCTGTCATTGCAGAGGCTTAAAATAATAATGATTTTAGAAATAATTATCGTACATGACTCACAGGAGAACAAATAGAGTTACGTAATTTTACAAATTAACTGGTAATTTGAACACGCCTAAATGTCTACTTGTATTTTTCTGATGTATGATGATGGAAAGAGTTTTTCTCTATCAGGCTGATGGTTTAAGTAATGCCTAATATTACAAAATGCATTACAATCTGCCGTCATTATTACAGCATGTTTGGGTGGAAAGAGTTCACGTTGCGTAAACACAGATTCAGATGAAATGGATGGATTTGACTTTAAAAGACACAAAAAGCTCACGTTATTGTACATTATGGCACTTATTTGATCATACACCAGGCTAGCTGTTTCCCTCTGTTTCCAGTCTTTATGCTAAGCTAAGCTAGCTTCACACTTGCTGCCAATTAGGGAGGAATAGCGTATATCTATTTTCTGCCTTCCAGGATGAAGACGGAGTAAATGACAGTATATTTCTCTGTGTTTCCCAGGATGAGGCAGGGCAAAGGGTGGATGGTGCTGCTGGTGCTTCTGGGAATCGGAGTTTCGTCCCAGAAGCTTCCCACCAGAGACGAGGGTTTGTTCCAGATGCAGATCAGAGACAAGACGCTGTTCCACGACTCCTCCGTCATCCCCGACGGAGCCGAGATCAGCGGGTACCTGTTCAGAGACACGCCCAAAAGGTGAGGCCAAACACCTGCATTATGGTCAGAGACACGCCCAGAAGGTGAGACCAAACACCTGCATTATGGTCAGAGACACGCCCAGAAGGTGAGACCAAACACCTGCATTATGTTCAGAGACACGCCCAGAAGGTGAGACCAAACACCTGCATTATGTTCAGAGACACGCCCAGAAGGTGAGGCCAAACACCTGCATTATGTTCAGAGACACGCCCAGAAGGTGAGGCCAAACACCTGCATTATGTTCAGAGACACGCCCAAAAGGTGAGACCAAACACCTGCATTATGTTCAGAGACACGCCCAGAAGGTGAGACCAAACACCTGCATTATGTTCAGAGACACGCCCAGAAGGTGAGACCAAACACCTGCATTATGTTCAGAGACACGCCCAGAAGGTGAGACCAAACACCTGCATTATGTTCAGAGACACGCCCAGAAGGTGAGACCAAACACCTGCATTATGTTCAGAGACACGCCCAAAAGGTGAGGCCAAACACCTGCGTTATGTTCAGAGACACGCCCAGAAGGTGAGACCAAACACCTGCATTATGTTCAGAGACACGCCCAAAAGGTGAGGCCAAACACCTGCATTATGTTCAGAGACACGCCCAGAAGGTGAGACCAAACACCTGCATTATGTTCAGAGACACGCCCAAAAGGTGAGGCCAAACACCTGCATTATGTTCAGAGACACGCCCAGAAGGTGAGACCAAACACCTGCGTTATGTTCAGAGACACGCCCAAAAGGTGAGACCAAACACCTGCATTATGTTCAGAGACACGCCCAGAAGGTGAGGCCAAACACCTGCATTATGTTCAGAGACACGCCCAGAAGGTGAGACCAAACACCTGCGTTATGTTCAGAGACACGCCCAAAAGGTGAGACCAAACACCTGCATTATGTTCAGAGACACGCCCAAAAGGTGAGACCAAACACCTGCATTATGTTCAGAGACACGCCCAAAAGGTGAGGCCAAACACCTGCATTATGTTCAGAGACACGCCCAGAAGGTGAGGCCAAACACCTGCATTATGTTCAGAGACACGCCCAGAAGGTGAGGCCAAACACCTGCATTATGTTCAGAGACATGTGATGTAAAGAAAAGCAGTAAATAAATACAAACAGAAAATATCAATAATATCGTGGCTTGATATTGAGTAAGAACCATAGACTGTATATATAAAGGTAAGAACATGTTTTTATGAACCACACAGCTTCCGGTCTTCCAAGACCCGACCGGACAAAAAGACGCAGGCACGAAACGCACTACCAATAGAAATACATTGCTGTTAAAATCGTTCTGTGTGACACGAGAAAAAGGGGGAATCGTGTTGTTTTAATCAATAGATTACTTTTCGTGACTATTACACGAAATGCCGTGAGACTGGGTCGAACATCCCGCCATAACATTGGAGAAAACCTTTATTTAACTTCGTCCTAAAAGCTAACAAGTTATATTTCAGTGAGAAATTCATTGGATTCTATTTCTAAATTTGCAAGAGAAATGATTGTCTCGATGTACGGCGATAAGGTTAAGGTAAATGCTCCTGTGCCTTGTTGGATGTGACTGAATGTCTGAAGAAAGAATAATGCGTGCGATGCATGTTACTAACAAAGATAAACCTGATCCTTCAGTCAGGAGGAAACGGGGATCTGCTGACGGCCTCTTCCTGTAAACAGAGAGGAAACAGAGTCTAACAGGATCTGAGAAGCAGGATCTAAATAATAAATGAGACGTCGTGTAATCGAGTGTCAGCTCAGAGACCAAGGTCAGAGAAACATCATCTCTGCAGCTCCAGACTGACGCTGTCCTGCAGGAATACCACATGTTGAACTCGTACTAACGGAGTGGTCTGTCTTTCTGCATTGAAACAACCAGACGTATGTTATATATTTAGATCAGGCGTATGCTAACATTATTCCCAGAGTTTTCAAAGGTTTCAAACCCAGAGACATTTTTAATTGTCTAAATGCATTTCTTATGGTATTCAAACATAATCAGAATACCCAGAATCAGAGCGGTACATGCACCACTATCTAATGATTTGATTCATAGAAAAGACTCTTCTCTGAGATAAACGTACACATTTACACAAACTCTGTGACTCTAATTTAAAAGTATTTTGAGAGTTTTCCTCTGAATATTCCTCAGCTACATCATAGTTTTGTTCTGCAACAAGCTGTAATACGTTTAATGAAGTTTTTGAAAAAGACAGTTGGTAATGATCAATAAAACCAAAGACCGGGGAATAAGATTATAAAGTGTACCCACGTCACATTCTTTCAGATTTCTTTCTTTGTTCTCCCTGTATCTCCTGTATCTCCTGTATCTCCTGTATCTCTCCTGTATCTCCTGTATCTCCTGTATCTCTCCTGTATCTCCTGTATCTCCTGTATCTCCTGTATCTCCCTGTATCTCCTGTATCTCCCTGTATTTCCTGTATCTCCTGTGTCTCCTGTATCTCTCCTGTATCTCCTGTATCTCCTGTATCTCCTGTATCTCCTGTATCTCTCCTGTATCTCTCCTGTCTCTCCTGTCTCTCCTGTATCTCCTGTATCTCCTGTATCTCCTGTGTCTCCTGTATCTCCTGTATCTCTCCTGTATCTCCTGTATCTCTCCTGTATCTCCTGTATCTCCTGTATCTCTCCTGTATCTCCTGTATCTCCTGTATCTCCCTGTATCTCCTGTATCTCCTGTATCTCCTGTATCTCCTGTATCTCCTGTATCTCTCCTGTATCTCCTGTATCTCCTGTATCTCCCTGTATCTCCTGTATCTCTCCTGTATCTCCTGTATCTCCTGTATCTCCTGTATCTCCTGTGTCTCCTGTATCTCCTGTATCTCTCCTGTATCTCCTGTATCTCCTGTATCTCTCCTGTATCTCCTGTATCTCCTGTATCTCCTGTATCTCCCTGTATCTCCTGTATCTCCCTGTATCTCCTGTATCTCCTGTATCTCCTGTATCTCTCCTGTATCTCCTGTATCTCCTGTATCTCCCTGTATCTCCTGTATCTCTCCTGTATCTCCTGTATCTCCTGTATCTCATGTATCTCTCCTGTATCTCCTGTATCTCCTGTATCTCCCTGTATCTCCCTGTATCTCCTGTATCTCCTGTATCTCTCCTGTATCTCCTGTATCTCCTGTATCTCCTGTATCTCCTGTATCTCCCTGTATCTCCTGTATCTCCTGTATCTCCCTGTATCTCCTGTATCTCCTGTATCTCTCCTGTATCTCCTGTATCTCCTGTATCTCCTGTATCTCTCCTGTATCTCCTGTATCTCCTGTATCTCCTGTATCTCCTGTATCTCTCCTGTATCTCCTGTATCTCCTGTATCTCCTGTATCTCCTGTATCTCCCTGTATCTCCTGTATCTCCTGTATCTCCCTGTATCTCCTGTATCTCCTGTATCTCCTGTATCTCCCTGTATCTCCTGTATCTCCTGTATCTCCTGTATCTCCTGTATCTCTCCTGTATTTCCTGTATCTCCTGTATCTCCTGTATCTCTCCTGTATCTCCTGTATCTCCTGTATTTCCTGTATCTCCTGTGTTTGTGTCCATGCCTATTCATTTGATTGCACACTGTATCTGCCACCTAGACGGACCGTTTGATGTATGTGTAATGTTCGTTATATTTGAGTCCTCTCTGGGAGAAAGCAGAGCCCTGGTGTCGGAAAATGACAGACTGTGTGTTTCCAGGTACTACTTTGTGGTGGAGGAGGACAACACGCCGCTCTCGGTGACGGTGACGCCCTGCGACGCTCCTCTGGAGTGGAGGCTGAGTCTGCAGGAGCTGAAGGAGGAGGGCAGTGCCGAGGGCTCAGGTAACACACCATGATACTCTATCACCAGACCATGATACTCTATCACCAGACCATGATACTCTATCACCAGACCATGATACTCTATCAACAGACCATGATACTCTATCACCAGACCACGATACTCTATCACCAGACCACGATACTCTATCACCAGACCATGATACTCTATCACCAGACCACGATACTCTATCACCAGACCACGATACTCTATCAACAGACCATGATACTCTATCACCAGACCATGATACTCTATCACCAGACCACGATACTCTATCACCAGACCATGATACTCTATCAACAGACCATGATACTCTATCACCAGACCACGATACTCTATCACCAGACCATGATACTCTATCAACAGACCATGATACTCTATCACCAGACCATGATACTCTATCACCAGACCATGATACTCTATCACCAGACCACGATACTCTATCACCAGACCACGATACTCTATCACCAGACCATGATACTCTATCAACAGACCATGATACTCTATCACCAGACCATGATACTCTATCACCAGACCATGATACTCTATCACCAGACCATGATACTCTATCAACAGACCATGATACTCTATCACCAGACCACGATACTCTATCACCAGACCACGATACTCTATCACCAGACCATGATACTCTATCACCAGACCACGATACTCTATCACCAGACCACGATACTCTATCAACAGACCATGATACTCTATCACCAGACCATGATACTCTATCACCAGACCACGATACTCTATCAACAGACCATGATACTCTATCAACAGACCATGATACTCTATCACCAGACCACGATACTCTATCACCAGACCATGATACTCTATCAACAGACCATGATACTCTATCAACAGACCATGATACTCTATCACCAGACCACGATACTCTATCACCAGACCACGATACTCTATCAACAGACCATGATACTCTATCACCAGACCACGATACTCTATCACCAGACCATGATACTCGAATTCAGAAGTTCCCAACCTTTTTTACCAAGAGCCCCCCCAAATGACTCCTGTTGGAAGTTGCGCCCCCCCCCCCCCACACACATAAGGAGGGGGGGGCGTAACAGCAGTAATTAAAGTTTAAAAGTCTCAAAATGCTACAACTCCTGTCACAAACTGGGTGAATGTGAAGTGTTTAGTTAAAGGAGGATGAAAGCGTAACTAAGGAGCTCTATGGAGAGACTCTGATGGTTACTGGACTCAGGATTCATTCATTTGGATCCCCGCTGAATGAAGAAATTAAAGGACGGCGCAAGTGGAAACAATTCACAAAGGGATCAAACTGTTTAAAACACATGCTCAAAGTAAGCCGGATTTTGCCGATGTGTTTTTGTGGATTCAAAAGTCCTAAATAATCTACAGAATGGAGGAGACCGATCTGATCGGAGCAACTGAGAAATGATCCAACTGAAACCGGCATGGACGATGACTATGTTTTAAAAATGCGCTTATCCAGAAAAGCCTGGTTTGGACACTTTACGGGCAGAAGAAACATTTCTATTAAAGAAAGAATTATACATTTCTGTCTTTTTATGCCTTTAATACTAACTTGAATTTTTATTCAAAGTAATTCAAATCAATTATTTTTTATATTTTATTGTAATGTAGAGACAAGGCTTTTAGTGACAATCATGTATTGCGTTACAATTATGTGTAAAAAAAAAAAGGGTGTCTAAATATGATGTTTGACCTCAAATCATCTGAGGCCTGGCGCCCCCCCTGCAATGTTTGGCGCCCCCCCAGGTTGGGAACCACTGCTCAAGGAGACAGACATTTCACTTCTCAATAAAAAGCAGAGAAAAAAGAAAGACCCTCTGACGGACTTCAGATCTGGGATTGAACTGTCTTTGAGGATTGCCTGGTGCTCAGAGGATGCTTCAGTCCAGGACCTGATGTTGAGATGTTCTTACGGTCGGCTGACCACGGAGTCTCTCACAGACCTGCAGGCTTTGAGCAGGTCTGTGAGAGACTCGTAAACTGGTGGAGCAGTTTTGACTTTGAAGCGGTAGACAAACACTGGCTCCATGACTTACATAAAAGTAGGAAGGGTTTGTGTCCTCGCCCTGAAGGACCTAAGGTGGCGCAGAAGCTAAATCCTCAGTTTGCACTCTGCTAATGACATGGTGTTTCTGAAAGGATCAAACCCCGCCTGACGCTCGCTGGGGTTTAATTAAGTCAGAGCGTCTAGTCTGACCACGGACAGACGTCTGTAATTTAGAGAGAGCGTCCTACGATAATACTTTATACTTTGTCCTGAAGCAGAGACGTCCCTTAACTGTCCTCAGACTGCTTCGTGTAAACACTCTGTCCGTCCGTCATTCCCCTTTCTTTTCATGTATTGACTGTTTTGTCCATTCAAGCAGTTTGTTCAAAAAGAAAAACTCCTGCCTTTTTTATTCTCATGTCAGATCCTTCATTAGTTCTGTCTTCAGGCGTGTACTTTGTTTCTACCTTTACTTTTTTAATGTTATCAAGCAGCAGCGGCATGGAAGTAGCTGCAGCAACAGCAACAGCAGCAAAGCATAGAGAGAGATCTGGACGGTTAAACAGAGCGGCATATTAAGGAGACTCTGATTGGTTGGCTGTAGAGCGGCATGGGGCGTTATGTATGAAGGCAGCCCAAGCGCTCGAGTTGACTTCCTGAGCTAGCTCGCAGGCTTCGCCCCGTTTTGTTCAAAATACAAATCCCTTCAGATTAAAGCTGACTGTAGGACAGTGATGTATAAATGGGGCTCGGATACCAACCCATAATGTCCTCAAAGTACTTATATATATATACACGTGCAAATACTTACAAAAGGTAAATAAACACAACGAAATATAATCAAAAAGCAGTTTAATAAAAGAAAACACGATCTGAGAGGTTAGGGTTCAACTCCCAGGCGAGCCCCCATGTGTTACCCTAATACTCTAGGGGTCAAGGGAAGTAACAACATGGAAATAAAGCGGAGTTAAAAAGAAAGAGGAAACTGATCTGCCGAAAATGTAAGATATTGTTTTAATGAATCAAAAATAAAGAGGACTCACTCGCCGAGCTCCAGCACGACCTGAAGGCAAAACCACTTCCTGACAAAAGAAGGCTCGCTTCACACACTGTATAAGAAACACACCTCACACAGAGAGCACACACACCACTGGCTGCACTGACAGCCAATCAGCTCACAGGAGAAGGGGAGGTGCACCTGAGAGAGAGAGGGAGGTGCACCCTCTCCCTCTCAGGTGCACCCTCTCTCTCTCAGGAGAGGGTGCACCTGAGAGGGAGAGGAGGAAAGGAAGGCTGAGTCCCAGCAGGGAGTCCAGAGGAAGGGTTACAATCTGTTCCCAGCTGTGTGCGTCACTCTTTAGTGTCCCCTGGTCTCCAGCTGTGTGCGTCACTCTTTAGTGTCCCCTGGTCTCCAGCTGTGTGTGTCACTCTTTAGTGTCCCCTGGTCTCCAGCTGTGTGCGTCACTCTTTAGTGTCCCCTGGTCTCCCAGCTGTGTGCGTCACTCTTTAGTGTCCCCTGGTCTCCAGCTGTGTGCGTCACTTTTTAGTGTCCCCTGGTCTCCCAGCTGTGTGCGTCACTCTTTAGTGTCCCCTGGTCTCCAGCTGTGTGCGTCACTCTTTAGTGTCCCCTGGTCTCCAGCTGTGTGTGTCACTCTTTAGTGTCCCCTGGTCTCTAGCTGTGTGCGTCACTCTTTAGTGTCCCCTGGTCTCCAGCTGTGTGCGTCACTCTTTAGTGTCCCCTGGTCTCCAGCTGTGTGCGTCACTCTTTAGTGTCCCCTGGTCTCCAGCTGTGTGCTGGTCTCCCAGCTGTGTGCGTCACTCTTTAGTGTCCCCTGGTCTCCAGCTGTGTCCGTCACTCTTTAGTGTCCCCTGGTCTCCAGCTGTGTGCGTCACTCTTTAGTGTCCCCTGGTCTCCCAGCTGTGTGCGTCACTCTTTAGTGTCCCCTGGTCTCCAGCTGTGTACGTCACTCTTTAGTGTCCCCTGGTCTCTCAGCTGTGTACGTCACTCTTTAGTGTCCCCTGGTCTCCCAGCTGTGTGCGTCAGTCTTTAGTGTCCCCTGGTCTCCAGCTGTGTGCGTCACTCTTTAGTGTCCCCTGGTCTCCAGCTGTGTGTGTCACTCTTTAGTGTCCCCTGGTCTCCAGCTGTGTGTGTCACTCTTTAGTGTCCCCTGGTCTCCAGCTGTGGGCGTCACTCTTTAGTGTCCCCTGGTCTCCAGCTGTGTGTGTCACTCTTTAGTGTCCCCTGGTCTCCAGCTGTGTGTGTCACTCTTTAGTGTCCCCTGGTCTCCAGCTGTGGGCGTCACTCTTTAGTGTCCCCTGGTCTCCCAGCTGTGTGCGTCACTTTTTAGTGTCCCCTGGTCTCCCAGCTGTGTGCGTCACTCTTTAGTGTCCTCTGGTCTCCCAGCTGTGTGCGTCACTTTTTAGTGTCCCCTGGTCTCCCAGCTGTGTGCGTCACTCTTTAGTGTCCCCTGGTCTCCCAGCTGTGTGCGTCACTCTTTAGTGTCCCCTGGTCTCCAGCTGTGTGCGTCACTCTTTAGTGTCCCCTGGTCTCCCAGCGGTGTGCGTCACTCTTTAGTGTCCCCTGGTCTCCCAGCTGTGTGCGTCACTCTTTAGTGTCCCCTGTTCTCCCAGCTGTGTGCGTCACTGTTTAGTGTCCCTTGGTCTCCAGCTGTGTGCGTCACTCTTTAGTGTCCCCTGGTCTCCAGCTGTGTGCGTCACTCTTTAGTGTCCCCTGGTCTCCAGCTGTGTGCGTCACTCTTTAGTGTCCCCTGGTCTCCAGCTGTGTGCATCACTCTTTAGTGTCCCCTGGTCTCCAGCTGTGTGCGTCACTCTTTAGTGTCCCCTGGTCTCTAGCTGTGTGTGTCACTCTTTAGTGTCCCCTGGTCTCCAGCTGTGTGCGTCACTCTTTAGTGTCCCCTGGTCTCCAGCTGTGTGCATCACTCTTTAGTGTCCCCTGGTCTCCAGCTGTGTGCGTCACTCTTTAGTGTCCCCTGGTCTCTAGCTGTGTGCGTCACTCTTTACTATCCCCTGGTCTCCAGCTGTGTGCGTCACTTTTTAGTGTCCCCTGGTCTCCAGCTGTGTGCGTCACTTTTTAGTGTCCCCTGGTCTCCAGCTGTGTGCGTCACTCTTTAGTGTTCCCTGGTCTCTAGCTGTGTGCGTCACTCTTTAGTGTCCCCTGGTCTCCAGCTGCTCTAAAGTGAAGTTACTGTTCTGCTTCTTGGTTTTTCTCATCCACACATCTCTCTACGCATCAGCCTTTGCATGCTTGCCAGATAAATAGTGCTTTCTCTGTTTCTCTGTTTCTCTGTTTCTCTGTTATGATGAAAGGATCATTGATTGTCCCTCCGCAGCACAGCAACATGCAGTTGATGTATATTTATGTTCCACATGAAACACATGACCAAAGAGAAACAGCAGAGCATTCCTTCAGTGCACTTTCTGAAGCGGGAATTCCTCCAGAAGCATGAAATAGTTTAGATGTGTTCTCCCGGGAGTATGATTGGTCGCAGTGTGACTGCACAGTGGACCCTCTCTCTCTTCCTGCTGAGCGTCTCTGAGCTTTCTTTCTGAGCGCTGAGCACACGCTCCGGCTGACAAACACAACATTATCTTTGGCCCTCCTCTCTCTCTGATCGCTGAACGCTCTGATCTTCGGGATGTTTGCAGTGAAAACATGGCGGCGTGTGAGCGGCTAATCGTCCGCGAGGCTGCAGAGCTGACTTCCAAGTGTCAACATGTTAAACACCCTCAGCACGGGGGGATTACTGCATTAGAGACACTGATTATGAGCCTAATCATCAGAGAGGGATGGACTTAATGCTTTGGAAAAGTAGGGAAAGGCAGAAGTTTGCACACACTAGCAGATATGTACACAAAGTCATAAAATAAGTCTGCATTGATTTGCATAAAAACATTAACAACATTCTGAGATTGTGCGTGTGCTAGTTTTAAGACACATTACGGCCCTGCCTGGCAGGCTGGTTAAACCAAACATAATAACATTCATTTAAAAAATCAAGTGAAAAAATCTGATTAAAATCTAATCCAAAGACAAATCTTTAAAAAATACAACTCTGAATTTAATCTCAGAATAAAATAAAAACCTCTTTTGTTCAGAATGTATTCACATGTGACCCTAAGAGAGGGACCCTCTGCTGCTTCTCTCCCTGAGGTTTATAACGTTTCCCCTGTGAGTCGTGGGTCTGTCCTGTTTACTGGCAGGGGTTGGGACAGAGGGAGGCATCAGTCAAGTCATCTAAGACTACATTGTGATATCTGAATAGCAGTTGATGTAGAGCTCACGTTGTTCCTTGTTGTCTCCAGGAGAGCCTCTGGACCAGCAGAGGCAGCAGACGGTGGCGGTGGACGACGGCACGGAGCTCTTCACCTACAAGGGGAACGACGTGGAGGCGTACGCGGCCTCCAGCTCGCCCTCCGGCCTCTACCAGCTGGAGCTGCTGAGCACCGAGAAGGACAGCCACTTCAAGGTGTACGCCACCACCACGCCCGAGTCCGACCAGCCCTACCCGCAGCTGCCCTACGACCCGCGGGTCGACGTGACAGCGCTGGGCAGAACCACGGTGACGCTGGCTTGGAAACCAACGCCCACCGGCTTCCTGATGGGCCAGCCGGTGCAATACTGCCTGGTGATCAACAAGGAGCACAACTTCAAGAGCATGTGCGCCGCCGAGGCTAAGATGACGCTGGACGACGGGTTCATGTTGGCGCCCAAACCGGGCCGGGACTTCAGCCCCTTCGACTTCGCCCACTTCGGGTTTGTTCCGTCTGATAATCTGCTGGGGAAGGACCGCGGACTGGTGAGCAACAAGATCTCCTCCAGGAGCTACACGGCCAAGCCCAGAGCCTCCGACATCCAGAAGCTGTGCATCGGCAACAAGAACATCTTCACGGTGTCGCAGCTGAAGCCGGACACGCAGTACTACTTCGACGTGTTCGCCGTGAACTCGGCCACCAACACCAGCACGGCGTACGTCGGCACGTTCGCCCGCACTAAAGAGGAGGCTAAGCAGAAAACCGTGGAGCTGAAGGACGGCAAAGTGACCGACGTCTTCATCAAGAGGAAGGGCAGCAAGTTCCTGCGCTTCGCCCCGGTGTCGTCCCACCAGAGGGTCACCCTGTTCCTGCATGCCTGCCTGGACAGCGTGCAGCTGCAGGTGAGGCGCGACGGCAAGCTGCTGCTGAGCCAGAACGTGGAGGGCGTGCGGCAGTTCCAGCTGCGCGGGAAGCCCAAAGCCAAGTACCTGATCCGCCTGCGGGGCAGCAGGAGGGGCGCCTCCACCCTGAAGCTGCTGGCCTCCACGCGGCCCAGCAGCAAGCAGCCCTTCCCCTCGCTGCCCGAGGACACGCGCATCAAGGCCTTCGACAAGCTGCGCACCTGCTCCTCCGCCACCGTGGCCTGGCTGGGAACGCAGGACCGCAACAAATACTGCATCTACCGCAAGGAGGTGGCCGACAACTACGGAGAGGAGCAGCGGCGCCGCGAGCAGAACCAGTGCGCCGGGCCGGAGAGCCGCAGGAAGGCTGAGAAGGTTCTGTGCAAATACTTCCACAGCCCCAACCTGCAGAAGGCCGTGACCACGGAGACGGTGACGGGGCTGCAGCCGGGGAAGAGCTACCTGCTGGACGTTTACGTGGTGGGACACGGAGGACACTCGGTCCGGTACCAGAGCAAGCTGGTGAAGACAAGGAAGTACTGCTAAAAGACTGCACAGAATAAATCTATTATAAATATATATATGAAATAAGTTTATTTAACTCTAAGTGATATTCTACTAAGGAGTGTATACGGACTACTCGCGGCGCAGCGACTGTATATTTATGTTCCCGGCTGCTCGGAGATCTTCATCCGGTCCGTGACGCTCGCTTTCATATCAAGACTCAGCAGCGCCTTGTATAGATCTCTCATATCCACTATGTGTTAGGAGGAGTTTAAATTATTTTATACTTTTGGTCTCTTTTGTCTTTATTTTGTATTGATAATAACTGTTCTGAGGATTTCCAGTGGTAGTTCAGACATTCCCCTGTTGCTCATCCTGTAAATGTGTTCTGTGCTGGAGATGTGTGTGTTATTATCACTGTATCGCTGTGTGTGTGTACAGAGTTGTCCTGCCAATATTCATGTACATAAACACTAAATATAGACCCAGTGATCCCTCTGTCCCTCGCGGTGTCATGTTCTTGTCCCGAGCCGTTACCACGAGTCTGAATCAGGGCTTCTTCAGCTCTCCTTCATGCTGGAAGTGACCCCAGCAGAGGATGGACTGTTTGCTGGGGATGAAACCCTGTGGTTGTCGAGCCCTGCTGACCCTCAGATATCAAACCAGGGTCTCATTGACGTTAATAATGATTCATAAATCACGGCATCTCAGATCAATCATGAGTGCATTTCTTTGTCTGGAGGAATACTCACATGTTGGACGATAGAGTCATCAACGTGTATTTTAGGGGTTCAGATCAGATGGTTTTATAAAAGCTTTCACACGTTTGATGCTGCTCTACTCTGAAGTTATGAGATGCTCACTTTCCTCCAGGTCTTAGGACTCATTCCTGCACCTCGGTCCTACAGCAGTTTATAGAAGCTACTGTTTTTAATCTCACCAGTTCTTTCTAGTTGCACCAATTTCAAGTCACGAATAATCAAAATGCTTTTCAGGTTTCAAGATTCAAGTCTGTATCGCCATGAGCTCAGCAGCTACAGAGGAAGTCTGTAAGTCTGGAGTCCTCCTCCAGCAGAGCAACATGAAACAGAGAGAACAGATCAAATAGTGCAACAGAATGTTTTGAGATGTGCAAGAAAATACAAATAGAAATAGTGCAAGAAGAGTCTGTATTCAAGTAAATGAAATATGATATATAAATAAATGACATGACATTGCATTTAGCTGAGGCTTTTATCCAAAGCGACTTACAATAAGTGCATAACAAGAAACAAACAGATGAATGTTATGCAGGGTTTATATTTACGTCGGAAATGACCATAACAGGGTTAGCCTATGTGTGGTCCTCTCAAACTCTCAAATCTCTTAAGATATGAGAAATGTTTTAATGTGGGCCAAATTTAAATAGATATTGCTAATCCTAAACATATCTCAAGTTAGCTACCATTAGCCGCCATTAGCCGCCATTAGCTACCATTAGCTACAATTAGCTGCCATTAGCTGCTACTGGCTAATGCTCACAACAGACCAATAGAGACGGCTGGTACCCGGTGTAGGAGCTGCTTTAAAGCTCTACAGTAAAGCTTTCTTTTGGGAGAAATGGAACTCAAAGAAAAACACTGTGGGCAAAACACAATAACAAACTATATTAGTTTTACTCAAATTTTAAGAAAACAGGCCGAGCTGTTCATAGAAATCAAATTACAGTCGGGAAGACATTGTAAGAAATAGCTGTTATGGCCCAAATGTTTTGTTGTTTCAGAAGTTAACTACACAAAATGATAGAAAATGTATTCAACTTCTTTTAGTTTAACTATTAAAATATGTATAAACTACCAGCAGGCAAGTCGTAAATGTAGTTAACCCTTTAACACCGGATACCTGAGGGTAGTATCAAAGCTTTGCTAATAATTCAACGTTTTATTTGAGATATTTCTAAAAGTGGACACAGTTTGCTGCTACGATATGATAGCATGTGGGAGATACACATTTAAATAAACAAAGAGAAAGATGAGTTATAAAGTCGGTAAGTTCAGTCTGTTCACAAATATCTATATTAAGTTCGGCTAACGTCAGCTGTTCATAACGGACCAATAAAGACTGACGTTAGCGGAGACACTTTTAAAAGCTCCACAGTAAAGCTTCCTGAGAGAGAAATCTACCTAAGCTATATCATGTGAAATATCACAACATTGAGATTATTTCAAAAGGAAAAACAGAAAGGAGACAGAGCCGGTATAAGAGGTTCAGTTACAGTCCAGAAGAAATTGTAAAATCATCCCTTTGCTTTTATAACAATATGAATAATAATAAAACATGGGATTTCCATAGCGCTTTTCCTAATGCTCAAAGACATAAAACCAGAACAGAAGCAAAACAAAGAAACATATAAACAGTAGTCCTAATGAAGTGTGGAGTAAAATGGGGGGGTTGTTGATCGGAGTTTGAAAGCTAGAGTGAACAAGTTGAGAGATATAGCCTAGCATGTGTTGTTGTTTCAGTAGTCAGCTAAACACAAAGGGCCAAAACTACTTGAATCACTTTTAATATGTGTATGAGCTACGGTTCAAAATGTAGTTCAACTAGTCCCGATACTGAATTCCTGAGCAACGTTTTGCTCAGTCATTCAACTTCTATTAAGAGGTCACATTAATTATTTCATTTGTAAGTCCAAAAGGGGTCAAAATAAGTCGGTTAACCCAAGAGAGAAACCCAGAGTCTGGTTCTGGTTCTGGGTTATGGTTCCCACCTCAGTCAAAAGCCAGGTTTTTTAAATAAACCCAATCAATGAAAACCCATTTCCGCGCCTGATTTTTGGCTCATTTTTTAAATTACAGCTTCCCAGGTGACACTGAACAGGCCTCAGCAATCTCTGTTCACCCATACGTTACACAAGTGCACACACTCAGAGGACCAGGCTCCAGAGAGGGAGAACTGGGGGACTCGAGACACCATTCAACCGTTAACCGCAAACAAGCAGAGAGGAAAGCCACACATTCTCACGTCCTGATTACAGCCGTCTGCTGTGACCGTGTTTCATCCAGAGACCGTGTTTCATCTAGAGACCGTGTTTCATCTAGAGACCATGTTTCATTCAGAGACCTCGTTTCATTCAGAGACCGTGTTTCATCTAGAGACCATGTTTCATCTAGAGACCATGTTTCATCTAGAGACCGTGTTTCATCCAGAGACCGTGTTTCATCTAGAGACCGTGTTTCATCCAGAGACCGTGTTTCATCTAGAGACCGTGTTTCATCTAGAGACCATGTTTCATCTAGAGACCATGTTTCATCCAGAGACCGTGTTTCATTCAGAGACCGTGTTTCATTGAGAGTCCGTGTTTCATCTAGAGACCATGTTTCATTCAGAGACCATGTTTCATCTAGAGACCATGTTTCATCCAGAGACCGTGTTTCATTCAGAGACCGTGTTTCATTGAGAGTCCGTGTTTCATCTAGAGACCATGTTTCATTCAGAGACCATGTTTCATCCAGAGACCATGTTTCATCCAGAGACCGTGTTTCATTCAGAGACCGTGTTTCATTCAGAGACCTCGTTTCATTCAGAGACCATGTTTCATCCAGAGACCATGTTTCATCCAGAGACCGTGTTTCATTCAGAGACCGTGTTTCATTGAGAGTCCGTGTTTCATCTAGAGACCATGTTTCATTCAGAGACCATGTTTCATCTAGAGACCATGTTTCATCCAGAGACCATGTTTCATCTAGAGACCATGTTTCATCTAGAGACCATGTTTCATCCAGAGACCATGTTTCATTCAGAGACCATGTTTCATTCAGAGACCGTGTTTCATCCAGAGACCATGTTTCATCCAGAGACCATGTTTCATTCAGAGACCATGTTTCATTCAGAGACCGTGTTTCATCCAGAGACCATGTTTCATCCAGAGACCATGTTTCATTCAGAGACCGTGTTTCATCCAGAGACCATGTTTCATCCAGAGACCGTGTTTCATTCAGAGACCGTGTTTCATTCAGAGACCTCGTTTCATTCAGAGACCATGTTTCATCCAGAGACCATGTTTCATCCAGAGACCGTGTTTCATTCAGAGACCGTGTTTCATTGAGAGTCCGTGTTTCATCTAGAGACCATGTTTCATTCAGAGACCATGTTTCATCTAGAGACCATGTTTCATCTAGAGACCATGTTTCATCCAGAGACCATGTTTCATCTAGAGACCATGTTTCATCTAGAGACCATGTTTCATCCAGAGACCATGTTTCATTCAGAGACCATGTTTCATTCAGAGACCGTGTTTCATCCAGAGACCATGTTTCATCCAGAGACCATGTTTCATTCAGAGACCATGTTTCATTCAGAGACCGTGTTTCATCCAGAGACCATGTTTCATCCAGAGACCATGTTTCATCCAGAGACCATGTTTCATTCAGAGACCGTGTTTCATTCAGAGACCTCGTTTCATTCAGAGACCATGTTTCATCTAGAGACCATGTTTCATCCAGAGACCGTGTTTCATTCAGAGACCGTGTTTCATTGAGAGTCCGTGTTTCATCTAGAGACCATGTTTCATTCAGAGACCATGTTTCATCCAGAGACCATGTTTCATCCAGAGACCGTGTTTCATTCAGAGACCGTGTTTCATTCAGAGACCTCGTTTCATTCAGAGACCATGTTTCATCCAGAGACCATGTTTCATCCAGAGACCGTGTTTCATTCAGAGACCGTGTTTCATTGAGAGTCCGTGTTTCATCTAGAGACCATGTTTCATTCAGAGACCATGTTTCATCTAGAGACCATGTTTCATCTAGAGACCATGTTTCATCCAGAGACCGTGTTTCATCCAGAGACCGTGTTTCATTCAGAGACCGTGTTTCATCTAGAGACCATGTTTCATCTAGAGACCGTGTTTCATTCAGAGACCATGTTTCATTCAGAGACCATGTTTCATTCAGAGACCATGTTTCATTCAGAGACCATGTTTCATCTAGAGACCATGTTTCATCCAGAGACCTCGTTTCATTCAGAGACCGTGTTTCATCTAGAGACCATGTTTCATCTAGAGACCATGTTTCATCCAGAGACCGTGTTTCATCTAGAGACCATGTTTCATCCAGAGACCGTGTTTCATTCAGAGACCATGTTTCATCCAGAGACCATGTTTCATCCAGAGACCATGTTTCATCTAGAGACCATGTTTCATCTAGAGATCATGTTTCATTCAGAGACCGTGTTTCATCTAGAGACCATGTTTCATCTAGAGACCGTGTTTCATCTAGAGACCATGTTTCATTCAGAGACCATGTTTCATCTAGAGACCGTGTTTCATCTAGAGACCATGTTTCATTCAGAGACCGTGTTTCATCTAGAGACCGTGTTTCATCCAGAGATCATGTTTCATTCAGAGACCGTGTTTCATCTAGAGACCATGTTTCATCTAGAGACCGTGTTTCATCTAGAGACCATGTTTCATTCAGAGACCGTGTTTCATCCAGAGACCGTGATTCATCTAGAGACCGTGTTTCATCCAGAGACCATGTTTCATCTAGAGACCATGTTTCATCTAGAGACCATGTTTCATCTAGAGACCGTGTTTCATCTAGAGACCGTGTTTCATCTAGAGACCATGTTTCATCCAGAGATCATGTTTCATTCAGAGACCGTGTTTCATCTAGAGACCGTGTTTCATCTAGAGACCATGTTTCATCTAGAGACCGTGTTTCATCTAGAGACCATGTTTCATTCAGAGACCGTGTTTCATCCAGAGACCGTGTTTCATCTAGAGACCGTGTTTCATCTAGAGACCGTGTTTCATCCAGAGACCATGTTTCATCTAGAGACCATGTTTCATCTAGAGACCATGTTTCATCTAGAGACCGTGTTTCATCTAGAGACCATGTTTCATCCAGAGACCATGTTTCATCTAGAGACCATGTTTCATCCAGAGACCGTGTTTCATCCAGAGACCATGTTTCATCCAGAGACCATGTTTCATTCAGAGACCGTGTTTCATCTAGAGACCGTGTTTCATCTAGAGACCATGTTTCATTCAGAGACCATGTTTCATCTAGAGACCGTGTTTCATCTAGAGACCGTGTTTCATCTAGAGACCGTGTTTCATCCAGAGACCGTGTTTCATCTAGAGACCATGTTTCATCTAGAGACCGTGTTTCATTCAGAGACCGTGTTTCGTCCAGAGACCGTGTTTCATTCAGAGACCATGTTTCATCCAGAGACCGTGTTTCATCCAGAGACCGTGTTTCATCTAGAGACCGTGTTTCATTCAGAGACCGTGTTTCATCTAGAGACCGTGTTTCATCCAGAGACCGGGTTTCATCTAGAGACCGTGTTTCATCCAGAGACCGTGTTTCATCTAGAGACCATGTTTCATCTAGAGACCATGTTTCATCTAGAGACCGTGTTTCATCTAGAGACCATGTTTCATCTAGAGACCGTGATTCATCTAGAGACCATGTTTCATCTAGAGACCATGTTTCATCTAGAGACCGTGTTTCATCTAGAGACCGTGTTTCATCTAGAGACCATGTTTCATCTAGAGACCATGTTTCATCTAGAGACCATGTTTCATCCAGAGACCGTGATTCATCTAGAGACCATGTTTCATTCAGAGACCGTGTTTCATCTAGAGACCATGTTTCATCTAGAGACCATGTTTCATCTAGAGACCATGTTTCATTCAGAGACCGTGTTTCATCTAGAGACCGTGTTTCATCTAGAGACCATGTTTCATCTAGAGACCATGTTTCATCTAGAGACCGTGATTCATCTAGAGACCATGTTTCATCTAGAGACCGTGTTTCATCTAGAGACCGGGTTTCATCTACAGACCGTGTTTCATCTAGAGACCGGGTATACTGTATGAAGGGTTTCATCCCGACTCTGACTCCTAACTGTCAATCACCGGCGCTCCACCTGGATCCCATTAACCTGCTGGGATGTGAGGAGCTTCCAGAGGGAGCGTCATGGATACCGCTGTTCAACGCCTCTAATAAAGCTGCTCATGTTGCCCCGTGTGAAAGAGATCCGCTGTGTGCCGACTCTAAAGCAAGGTGGAAGAAGTGCACAGACACTCTCTTTCCCAGCATGCTGCAGGAGATACAGAGAGAGCTTTATGCATCGGCTGTGTGTGTGTGTGTGTGTGTGTGTGTGTGTGTGTGTGTGTGTGTGTGTGTGTGTGTGTGTGTGTGTGTGTGTGTGTGTGTGTGTGTGTGTGTGTGTGTGTGTGTGTGTGTGTGTGTGTGGTAATCAGCCTCTGATCCAGAGCTGTTTGGTTTGACTCACCGGCAGATTCAGAGAGACGAAACTTCTTCTGAAAATATGGTAAACACTGTGGTTGTAAAAACTGACTAACTGCTGCAGCTCGACTGACGGACAGCTGGGCTCTGTCCAATAGTCCCAACTCAAAAGAGGTGCTAATCAAAGGCTAACATCTGAGCAGTTATCATTGTTTTTAAAAACCACAAAATACGTGTTTCCATCCCAGTTTAGATCTTCCGTTCCGCACAGCTCCGGCCTCTTGGATGTAAACAGAACGTTGCTGTTCCCATCCAAACGTCTACTCTGGCTTGGAGAGCAAAGCGTTATCGGCCGCTGAATCCCTCGCTTCCTGCCGCTTTGAGACAACTTTACTGTCTCAAAATTTCACTTTTTTCAAAAATAAATGTTTCTCTCAAAACGTCACTTTATTCTTTAACATTTTTTTTTTCTCCAAATGTTTTTTTCAAAAAAAGTGATTGTTTTCTCATTTGTTTCTCAAAATATTATTGTTTTACATTTTTTTCACTTTTTTCTCCATAATGTCCCTTTTCTCAAAATT
Source organism: Notothenia rossii (assembly GCF_949606895.1). Lineage (NCBI taxonomy): Eukaryota > Metazoa > Chordata > Actinopteri > Perciformes > Nototheniidae > Notothenia > Notothenia rossii. The sequence continues at coordinate 96,840,579 of NC_136912.1, forward strand.
CTCGTCTTCTTCAAATTTCAGAATTTCACAAAATGTAGTTTTGGAAAATCTAAAGATTTTCACTTTTTAAAACAAAACTCTGGATCTGACTTTTTGGTCTAGTCCTCAGCGTTCTGGTCCTGCTTTGGTTTGGGGGCCAAGAGGAGGATTTAATCAACTGGGACAGAGCTGGAGAGTAACAAAGTACATTCAAACACTGAACTCATAAACCAAACAAAAACACGAGCTGCAGATCATGTGCTAGCTCATTCTTCTTATAGCCACTGTTATCTTCTCTCATAAAAGATGCCCTCTGTCTTTCTAACTGTAAATGGTGTGATGAAGACGCTTTGTGACGCTGCAGAAGTGGGCGTGGTCAGATCTGAACTGGGTTGGGAAAAAACGACAGAAGCGGACTGGTCTAGTTTCCAGACTATATATGCTATGCTAAACTAATATTGTAAGAGTGATAATCTTTTATTTTAAGTCACGGAAAGGAAACAAATGAGACATGTATGGTTAACTGAATGTTAAGTGTTGATCTTCAGTCGGTAACCCTCACTTTCTCCCAGTCTTTATTGTCCTGGGCTTCTAGACTCGAGGCTGTAACAAGAGGAGAAGCTAACCTTAACCCAACACCCCCGACGCTTTACGAGGGGCTTTGGGAGCTGGCATCTGCGTGTGTGTGTGTGTGTGTGTGTGTGTGTGTGTGTGTGTGTGTGTGTGTGTGTGTGTGTGTGTGTGTGTGTGTGTGTGTGTGTGTGTGTGTGTGTGTGTGTGTGTGTGTGTGTGTGTGAGAGAGAGAGGTGGTGAAAGCTAACAGACACTGGATGAAGATCTCCTGCCACCTGCAGCCTCACGCAGTCCGAGAAACCTCCAAACTAAACACTGTGAAATAAGACGATATGAATGATGATATATACGATGATATGAGCTGAGGCACATTGACTACGTGTGGACCAGATGCATTTACACAGACGGAATAATAGGAACATTTTAAATAAAAAACACATCTGTGGAGCTACAGAGGTTCATAGCACATGCTAATCCATTCATAGTTACAACATTTAAATACAGGTTGCTAACTGTTTAACGAAATATGAGTGTCAACAAAATGCGTAATTAGCTGTTGTTGTTTATTTCTATTATTAACGTTATTTGTTTACACCACATATTTCTGTAATTGGTCACTCCTGGTAATTATAACATGGGTGTGTTTTTCAGGTATTTAGTCGACCTGTTGATTTGGTCCCCTTTCTTTCTGTTGACTTGTCCTGCTTTATGTGACCGTGCTGCTTTGTAGCTCAACATCAGCCACATTTTTAACTACAATTCTCTAAATTCTAAAATGTTTCTATCAAATTCCCAAAATTCCCCCAAAATTCTCAAAATCTTGAAAATCTGTATTTTTTCTCAAAATCTTGAAATTTTGAAATCTCATATTTTCTGCTAAATCTCGCAAATTGTGACTTATTTTCACAAAATCTCAAAAGTCGTTTTTTTGTTCAAGATTCTGACTTTTTTCTAAAATCTCAACGTTCTGGTCCTGCTTCAGTTATTGTTTGTTTTGTGGTCTTATGAAACATCGTGAAGCCCGAGAACATTAACACAGAGTTTCACTCTCCTTCGAGACAAACCATCTACATGTAGCTCCAATGAAAACTTAAATGAACTAAAAACTATGAAAGGAACATTTCAAAGCGTTCAAAGCGTTCAAAGCGTTCAAAGCGTTCGAAGCGTTCGAAGTGTTCAGAGAACTGTGGAGAGGAGAAACGGGAAATCAAAAAACACAAATGTTCTTATTATTGTCAACACAGACCTACCCTTCACATGATGGGATGAGGATCCTGGATTTAAATGTGATCTGTGTGTCTGCATGGTGTGTGTGTGTGTGTGTGTGTGTGTGTGTGTGTGTGTGTGTGTGTGTGTGTGTGTGTGTGTGTGTGTGTGTGTGTGTGTGTGTGTGTGTTTGTGAGTGTGTGTGTGTGTGTGTGTGTGTGTGTGTGTGTGTGTGTGTGTGTGTGTGTGTGTGTGTGTGTGTGTGTGTGTGCATGCCTGGTATGTGTGTGTGTGTGTCTGCATGCTGTGTGTGTGTGTGTGTCTGCATGCTGTGTGTGTGTGTGTGTGTGTGTGTGTGTGTGTGTGTGTGTGTGTGTGTGTGTGTGTGTGTGTGTGTGTGTGTGTGTGTGTGTGCATGGTGTGTGTGTATGGTGTGTGTGTGTGTGTGTGTGTGTGTGCATGGTGTGTGTGTGTGTGTGTGTGTGTGTGTGTGTGTGTGTGTGTGTGCGTGCGTGCGTGTGTGTGTGTGTGTGTGTGTGTGTGTGTGTGTGTGTGTGTGTGTGTGTGTGTGTGTGTGTGTGTGTAACTGTAGGGTGGTGCCCCCCCTCTGTAAGTGGCAGTAATTTCTCACGATTCATCAGTCCAGTCATTTTCTCTCTGAAGACGTCCGTTAGTCGCCGGCTTGTGGAATAAAAACACGTTTATCCCGTGACCTCGAGCTTCAGGAAACGCTTTGCTGTTCGGCCTTGAAACAGTGAGGGAGGTGTGTGTGTGTGTGTGTGTGTGTGTGTGTGTGTGTGTGTGTGTGTGTGTGTGTGTGTGTGTGTGTGTGTGTGTGTGTGTGTGTGTGTGAAACTGGAGGAGGTCTGGCCCTTCAATCTGCAGGATCAGGTTTGAGAGATCTCAGAATAATGCTCTCATCCATTTGGAAAAAGCTGGGGGAAGCAGCTGTGTGTTTGCCAGGCTGAGGTTTCCCTCCAGAGAAAATATTTACTTTCATAAAGAAACTCTGAGAGTATTTATGTCTCCGCCGTCGTGTCCTAACTGTGGTTTCTGTAGCTCTTGGCCCTCGGAGACTGTGGTTCTTTCAAAGGCTCCGTCCTGCAGGATTTATGGTCCAAATGTCTTTGTTTAGTTTAAGAGAAAGACTTTATCACGGGAGATTTCTGAGCCCTGAATGCATCTCTGTCTGAGCGCTGGTTTGGCTGCGCTGCCATCACAGATCCAGAGCATGGAAAGCTTCTCTCAGCCACACGGACTCAGCCAGGAGCAAAGACTCAGGCGCCACAAGAGATGCAGGAAACAGAAGAGATGTGTTTCAGACGTGTTGCAGAACGGCTTTATTTCATCCAGACGCTAATATCTCAACAACAATTCAATATCCATGTCCCCTTCAGGCTGAACGAATAACTCTGATCCTTTGACCTTTTAAGGTTCAAAGGTCATTGATGGTCATTCTGCAACAGAAGGAAATGCAGTCGCAGTCCATCGGAGGCCAACAGGTACCAGCCTCTTCCGTTTAGAGAACATTCAGCAGCTTGAGGAGCAGTGTTGGGAAAGTTAATTTAAAAAGTTACTAGTTACTTTATTAGCTACTAAATTATAAAAGTAACTAGAAACAAGTTACTTTACTTTAAAAATAATAACAATACAAATACAAATGTTTGTGTTGTTCTGGCACAGTAAGAGAAAAGACAACTCCCCACATGTACATTACTTAGGTGCTTCAGGAGATCGGCTTTGCTGTTATTCGATGTGGACGATGCTCTCTGTCCTGCACACAGTTTACATTTTACCGTAATATGTTGTGCGTCCTTTATCCCCACAAATTGAAAATAGTGGTTATATCTCCAAGTTGTAAATGCGCTGCCGCTCTCGCTGATACTTGCGTCTGCCATTGTGTGTGTGTGTGTGCTGGTGGTGGGTGTTGCCGTGTATAGAGGTTTCTCAATACTCAAATTTCCCCTCCTCGACTCCTTTCCTCGACTCCTATCCTCGAGACTTGGTGCCGCCCACAGGAGATGCGAGCGGAGGACTGAGGAGGGGAACCGAGGAGAGAGGAGGGGAAGCAGCAGGCGGTTCCTGGATGGTCGATCCTCGGTCCTCGAAGTGCATTTAGAGAAATGAGATGTCCTTCAACATGGCGCGCTGAAATTCATTTCCGGGTCACTACCGGAGGACCGAGGAGTCGAGGAGTCGAGGAGTCGAGGAGGGGAAATTTGAGTAGTGAGAAACCTCTTATGTGTGTGTGTTAGCAAGTGTTTGTGTGTCTGTGTATGTTCCCCATAAGGCAAGACCCGCCCAACTCTGTCTCTGATTGGCTTACCCTGAAATGTTACACCGCGTTAACCAATCATCACTCCTCTCTGGTTACTTTCACTTCTCCATGGTGCTGTGAGAGGACATCGCTGTATTCGCCTGTAAGTTACATCCGCAGGGAGATTCGGTTCAGTTCCATCACATAATGTAACGCAGTAACGCACCCATTTCAATCACAGTAACTATAACGGCGTTACTTAATGGGAATAGGTAACTAGTAACGTTATTAGTTACCGCAAAAAGTAGTTGCGTTCATAGCCGTGGGAACATGTTTCAAATGGGGGGTGCTGTGGGGATGACACCAGGGCTGGTTCTGACCAATGTGCTGCTCGGCAATATTTTAGCTGGCAATGAAAAACCTCTACAAAAGACCAATACACTGCAAAAAGAGAAATATATTGACATGGTGCACAGCTTATATAACAAGGCTTCACATTTATTATATATTATAACATGTTTTAATTGGGGGGGTGGACTTCACATCCTCTCGGGGGGTCCGGGGGTACCCCCCCGGGAAGATCTTTTTAACATTTTAAAGTAAAATGCTTCAATTTGGTGCACTTTGAGCGCCCAATTAGAGACTGATCTAGGGGGTACAACTCTAAACACCCATATGAAAAAGATCGGTTTGCATTTTATTAATCAAATAAGCAGGTATGTGAACATTTCCAATAACCTACCATAGCCAATAACAAATACATGTAACTTATTTTATTTGTGTTGTTCATTCATATCTTATTTTACCAGTTAACATTTATTTATTTATGTATATTTTAAAATCTCTCCAACTTTAAACAATATTTTTGGTTTACTGTCCTATAGTATACATTGGAACCTGTTTTTATTTATCCTAATAATTATAAAGGTGTGCCTTGGAAATATTTGTTTACATCAATTGTGATCAAAACGTTTGAGACCCACTGAGATAACTTTGACTAAAGTGAACTATCTAAGCCCTCAGAGTCCTTTACCTCACTGAGCCTCTCAGTCTGACAGGAGAGGACTCTCCCTCCACATTATTGTAGAAACAGCTTCTTATATCCGTTAGCGCAGCAGAAGCTAACAACAATCCCCGCCGGTACCGCGGTATCCCCTCTCTCTATCTCTCTCACTTTGGCTGTGAGCTGCGGGCGCCTGCTAAGCCAACACCCCCCACTTTCATCACTTACAGCGCCCATCGTACAGGGCAAATGGAAAATGTAACCGGGGTGAAAAGGGTGTTATCTTTACTTAATTATGAATGTTGTTACATCAAGGCTGAAAAATCGTTTTTTTTTAATTATATCTTGTGGAAGTGCAGATCCCCTGTCCTCCACCAGGGGGTGCTGCAGCACCCTCAGCACCCCTACTTCCCACGGCCCTGGTTGCGTTACAGTAATCAGTAACACTGATGAGGAGACATGGCAGCGTTTACTAAAAGCTGCAGAGCATAAGGTGTGTGTGTGTGTGTGTGTGTGTGTGTGTGTGTGTGTGTGTGTGTGTGTGTGTGTGTGTGTGTGTGTGTGTGTGTGTGTGTGTGTGTCTGTGTGTGTGTGTCTCTGTATGTGTGTGTGTGTGTGTGTGTGTGTGTGTGTGTGTGTGTGTGTGTGTTTGTGTGTGTGTGTGTGTGTGTGTGTGTGTGTTTGTGTGTGTGTGTGTGTGTGTGTGTGTTTGTGTGTGTGTGTGTGTTTGTGTGTGTGTGTGTGTGTTTGTGTGTGTGTGTGTGTGTGTGTGTGTGTGTGTGTGTTTGTGTGTAGGTGTTGGAGATCAGAGTGGAGGGGGGGGGGGGGGGTCAGTGAAAGCTGAGTGATGGTTAATGGGATGGAGGGTCTTCAGAGGTCAGGACATCTCAAAGACCCCCTCAGTGTGTAAGACCCCCTCTAATGTCTTAATACCTGGATCAGAACATGACCTGGAGGCACCAAACAGAGTCCTGGGGGGAAACTCTCTCCCCCATCTTAACCCTCCTCTCTCCCCATCTTAACTCTCCTCTCTCCCCATCTTAACTCTCCTCTCTCCCCCATCTTAACCCTCCTCTCTCCCCCATCTTAACCCTCCTCTCTCCCCATCTTAACCCTCCTCTCTCCCCCATCTTAACCCTCCTCTCTCCCCATCTTAACCCTCCTCTCTCCCCCATCTTAACCCTCCTCTCTCCCCATCTTAACTCTCCTCTCTCCCCCATCTTAACCCTCCTCTCTCCCCCATCTTAACCCTCCTCTCTCCCCCATCTTAACCCTCCTCTCTCCCCCATCTTAACTCTCCTCTCTCCCCCATCTTAACTCTCCTCTCTCCCCCATCTTAACTCTCCTCTCTCCCCCATCTTAACTCTCCTCTCTCCCCCATCTTAACCCTCCTCTCTCCCCCATCTTAACCCTCCTCTCTCCCCCATCTTAACCCTCCTCTCTCCCCCATCTTAACTCTCCTCTCTCCCCCATCTTAACCCTCCTCTCTCCCCCATCTTAACCCTCCTCTCTCCCCCATCTTAACCCTCCTCTCTCCCCCATCTTAACCCTCCTCTCTCCCCCATCTTAACCCTCCTCTCTCCCCCATCTTAACTCTCCTCTCTCCCCCATCTTAACTCTCCTCTCTCCCCCATCTTAACCCTCCTCTCTCCCCCATCTTAACCCTCCTCTCTCCCCCATCTTAACTCTCCTCTCTCCCCCATCTTAACCCTCCTCTCTCCCCCATCTTAACCCTCCTCTCTCCCCCATCTTAACTCTCCTCTCTCCCCCATCTTAACTCTCCTCTCTCCCCCATCTTAACCCTCCTCTCTCCCCCATCTTAACTCTCCTCTCTCCCCCATCTTAACCCTCCTCTCTCCCCCATCTTAACCCTCCTCTCTCCCCCATCTTAACCCTCCTCTCTCCCCCATCTTAACCCTCCTCTCTCCCCCATCTTAACTCTCCTCTCTCCCCCATCTTAACTCTCCTCTCTCCCCCATCTTAACCCTCCTCTCTCCCCCATCTTAACCCTCCTCTCTCCCCCATCTTAACCCTCCTCTCTCCCCCATCTTAACCCTCCTCTCTCCCCATCTTAACTCTCCTCTCTCCCCCATCTTAACCCTCCTCTCTCCCCCATCTTAACCCTCCTCTCTCCCCCATCTTAACTCTCCTCTCTCCCCCATCTTAACCCTCCTCTCTCCCCCATCTTAACCCTCCTCTCTCCCCATCTTAACTCTCCTCTCTCCCCCATCTTAACCCTCCTCTCTCCCCCATGTTAACCCTCCTTTCTCTCCCTTCTCAACCCTCCTTTCTCCCCCATCTTACCCCCCCTGCTCTTACATTAATGTCTCAGAGTACCGATTTACGACATTCAACTGCAATAAAGATACAGAGAAAACCTCCTGAGAATGTTCCAAACTTGTTGTTGATATTTGGAATGGGTAGATTGGGTTTTAGCTCATGGATGGAAAGATGTTGATATTTGGAATGGGTAGATTGGGTATTAGCTCATGGATGGAAAGATGTTGATATTTGGAATGGGTAGATTGGGTATTAGCTCATGGATGGAAAGATGTTGATATTTGGAATGGGTAGATTGGGTTTTAGCTCATGGATGGAAATATGTTGATATTTGGAATGGGTAGATTGGGTATTAGCTCATGGATGGAAAGATGTTGATATTTGGAATGGGTAGATTGGGTTTTAGCTCATGGATGGAAATATGTTGATATGTGGAATGGGTAGATTGGGTTTTAGCTCATGGATGGAAATATGTTGATATGTGGAATGGGTAGATTGGGTATTAGCTCATGGATGGAAAGATGTTGATATTTGGAATGGGTAGATTGGGTATTAGCTCATGGATGGAAATATGTTGATATTTGGAATGGGTAGATTGGGTATTAGCTCATGGATGGAAATATGTTGATATTTGGAATGGGTAGATTGGGTTTTAGCTCATGGATGGAAAGATGTTGATATTTGGAATGGGTAGATTGGGTATTAGCTCATGGATGGAAAGATGTTGATATTTGGAATGGGTAGATTGGGTTTTAGCTCATGGATGGAAATATGTTGATATTTGGAATGGGTAGATTGGGTATTAGCTCATGGATGGAAAGATGTTGATATTTGGAATGGGTAGATTGGGTTTTAGCTCATGGATGGAAATATGTTGATATTTGGAATGGGTAGATTGGGTATTAGCTCATGGATGGAAAGATGTTGATATTTGGAATGGGTAGATTGGGTATTAGCTCATGGATGGAAATATGTTGATATTTGGAATGGGTAGATTGGGTATTAGCTCATGGATGGAAAGATGTTGATATTTGGAATGGGTAGATTGGGTTTTAGCTCATGGATGGAAATATGTTGATATTTGGAATGGGTAGATTGGGTATTAGCTCATGGATGGAAATATGTTGATATTTGGAATGGGTAGATTGGGTATTAGCTCATGGATGGAAATATGTTGATATGTGGAATGGGTAGATTGGGTATTAGCTCATGGATGGAAAGATGTTGATATTTGGAATGGGTAGATTGGGTTTTAGCTCATGGATGGAAAGATGTTGATATTTGGAATGGGTAGATTGGGTATTAGCTCATGGATGGAAAGATGTTGATATTTGGAATGGGTAGATTGGGTTTTAGCTCATGGATGGAAATATGTTGATATTTGGAATGGGTAGATTGGGTATTAGCTCATGGATGGAAATATGTTGATATTTGGAATGGGTAGATTGGGTATTAGCTCATGGATGGAAATATGTTGATATTTGGAATGGGTAGATTGGGTATTAGCTCATGGATGGAAATATGTTGATATTTGGAATGGGTAGATTGGGTATTAGCTCATGGATGGAAAGATGTTGATATTTGGAATGGGTAGATTGGGTATTAGCTCATGGATGGAAATATGTTGATATTTGGAATGGGTAGATTGGGTTTTAGCTCATGGATGGAAATATGTTGATATGTGGAATGGGTAGATTGGGTTTTAGCTCATGGATGGAAAGATGTTGATATTTGGAATGGGTAGATTGGGTATTAGCTCATGGATGGAAAGATGTTGATATTTGGAATGGGTAGATTGGGTTTTAGCTCATGGATGGAAATATGTTGATATTTGGAATGGGTAGATTGGGTATTAGCTCATGGATGGAAATATGTTGATATTTGGAATGGGTAGATTGGGTATTAGCTCATGGATGGAAAGATGTTGATATTTGGAATGGGTAGATTGGGTTTTAGCTCATGGATGGAAATATGTTGATATTTGGAATGGGTAGATTGGGTATTAGCTCATGGATGGAAATATGTTGATATTTGGAATGGGTAGATTGGGTTTTAGCTCATGGATGGAAAGATGTTGATATGTGGAATGGGTAGATTGGGTTTTAGCTCATGGATGGAAATATGTTGATATTTGGAATGGGTAGATTGGGTATTAGCTCATGGATGGAAATATGTTGATATTTGGAATGGGTAGATTGGGTATTAGCTCATGGATGGAAATATGTTGATATTTGGAATGGGTAGATTGGGTTTTAGCTCATGGATGGAAATATGTTGATATTTGGAATGGGTAGATTGGGTATTAGCTCATGGATGGAAATATGTTGATATTTGGAATGGGTAGATTGGGTATTAGCTCATGGATGGAAATATGTTGATATTTGGAATGGGTAGATTGGGTTTTAGCTCATGGATGGAAATATGTTGATATGTGGAATGGGTAGATTGGGTATTAGCTCATGGATGGAAATATGTTGATATTTGGAATGGGTAGATTGGGTTTTAGCTCATGGATGGAAAGATGTTGATATTTGGAATGGGTAGATTGGGTATTAGCTCATGGATGGAAATATGTTGATATTTGGAATGGGTAGATTGGGTTTTAGCTCATGGATGGAAAGATGTTGATATTTGGAATGGGTAGATTGGGTTTTAGCTCATGGATGGAAATATGTTGATATTTGGAATGGGTAGATTGGGTTTTAGCTCATGGATGGAAAGATGTTGATATTTGGAATGGGTAGATTGGGTATTATCTCATGGATGGAAATATGTTGATATGTGGAATGGGTAGATTGGGTTTTAGCTCATGGATGGAAAGATGTTGATATTTGGAATGGGTAGATTGGGTATTAGCTCATGGATGGAAATATGTTGATATGTGGAATGGGTAGATTGGGTTTTAGCTCATGGATGGAAAGATGTTGATATTTGGAATGGGTAGATTGGGTTTTAGCTCATGGATGGAAATATGTTGATATTTGGAATGGGTAGATTGGGTATTAGCTCATGGATGGAAAGATGTTGATATTTGGAATGGGTAGATTGGGTATTAGCTCATGGATGGAAAGATGTTGATATGTGGAATGGGTAGATTGGGTTTTAGCTCATGGATGGAAAGATGTTGATATGTGGAATGGGTAGATTGGGTTTTAGCTCATGGATGGAAAGATATTGATATTTGGAATGGGTAGATTGGGTATTAACTCATGGATGGAAATATGTTGATATTTGGAATGGGTAGATTGGGTATTAGCTCATGGATGGAAATATGTTGATATGTGGAATGGGTAGATTGGGTTTTAGCTCATGGATGGAAAGATGTTGATATTTGGAATGGGTAGATTGGGTATTAGCTCATGGATGGAAAGATGTTGATATTTGGAATGGGTAGATTGGGTATTAGCTCATGGATGGAAAGATGTTGATATTTGGAATGGGTAGATTGGGTTTTAGCTCATGGATGGAAATATGTTGATATTTGGAATGGGTAGATTGGGTTTTAGCTCATGGATGGAAATATGTTGATATTTGGAATGGGTAGATTGGGTTTTAGCTCATGGATGGAAATATGTTGATATTTGGAATGGGTAGATTGGGTATTAGCTCATGGATGGAAATATGTTGATATTTGGAATGGGTAGATTGGGTATTAGCTCATGGATGGAAATATGTTGATATTTGGAATGGGTAGATTGGGTATTAGCTCATGGATGGAAATATGTTGATATGTGGAATGGGTAGATTGGGTTTTAGCTCATGGATGGAAATATGTTGATATGTGGAATGGGTAGATTGGGTATTAGCTCATGGATGGAAATATGTTGATATTTGGAATGGGTAGATTGGGTATTAGCTCATGGATGGAAAGATGTTGATATTTGGAATGGGTAGATTGGGTTTTAGCTCATGGATGGAAATATGTTGATATTTGGAATGGGTAGATTGGGTTTTAGCTCATGGATGGAAATATGTTGATATTTGGAATGGGTAGATTGGGTATTAGCTCATGGATGGAAAGATGTTGATATTTGGAATGGGTAGATTGGGTTTTAGCTCATGGATGGAAATATGTTGATATTTGGAATGGGTAGATTGGGTATTAGCTCATGGATGGAAAGATGTTGATATTTGGAATGGGTAGATTGGGTATTAGCTCATGGATGGAAATATGTTGATATTTGGAATGGGTAGATTGGGTATTAGCTCATGGATGGAAAGATGTTGATATGTGGAATGGGTAGATTGGGTTTTAGCTCATGGATGGAAATATGTTGATATTTGGAATGGGTAGATTGGGTATTAGCTCATGGATGGAAAGATGTTGATATTTGGAATGGGTAGATTGGGTTTTAGCTCATGGATGGAAATATGTTGATATTTGGAATGGGTAGATTGGGTATTAGCTCATGGATGGAAATATGTTGATATTTGGAATGGGTAGATTGGGTATTAGCTCATGGATGGAAAGATGTTGATATTTGGAATGGGTAGATTGGGTATTAGCTCATGGATGGAAATATGTTGATATTTGGAATGGGTAGATTGGGTTTTAGCTCATGGATGGAAATATGTTGATATTTGGAATGGGTAGATTGGGTATTAGCTCATGGATGGAAATATGTTGATATTTGGAATGGGTAGATTGGGTATTAGCTCATGGATGGAAATATGTTGATATTTGGAATGGGTAGATTGGGTATTAGCTCATGGATGGAAATATGTTGATATTTGGAATGGGTAGATTGGGTTTTAGCTCATGGATGGAAATATGTTGATATTTGGAATGGGTAGATTGGGTATTAGCTCATGGATGGAAATATGTTGATATTTGGAATGGGTAGATTGGGTATTAGCTCATGGATGGAAAGATGTTGATATTTGGAATGGGTAGATTGGGTATTAGCTCATGGATGGAAATATGTTGATATTTGGAATGGGTAGATTGGGTATTAGCTCATGGATGGAAAGATGTTGATATTTGGAATGGGTAGATTGGGTTTTAGCTCATGGATGGAAATATGTTGATATTTGGAATGGGTAGATTGGGTTTTAGCTCATGGATGGAAATATGTTGATATTTGGAATGGGTAGATTGGGTTTTAGCTCATGGATGGAAATATGTTGATATTTGGAATGGGTAGATTGGGTTTTAGCTCATGGATGGAAATATGTTGATATTTGGAATGGGTAGATTGGGTTTTAGCTCATGGATGGAAATATGTTGATATTTGGAATGGGTAGATTGGGTATTAGCTCATGGATGGAAATATGTTGATATTTGGAATGGGTAGATTGGGTATTAGCTCATGGATGGAAATATGTTGATATTTGGAATGGGTAGATTGGGTTTTAGCTCATGGATGGAAATATGTTGATATTTGGAATGGGTAGATTGGGTATTAGCTCATGGATGGAAATATGTTGATATTTGGAATGGGTAGATTGGGTATTAGCTCATGGATGGAAATATGTTGATATTTGGAATGGGTAGATTGGGTATTAGCTCATGGATGGAAATATGTTGATATTTGGAATGGGTAGATTGGGTTTTAGCTCATGGATGGAAATATGTTGATATTTGGAATGGGTAGATTGGGTATTAGCTCATGGATGGAAATATGTTGATATTTGGAATGGGTAGATTGGGTATTAGCTCATGGATGGAAAGATGTTGATATTTGGAATGGGTAGATTGGGTATTAGCTCATGGATGGAAATATGTTGATATTTGGAATGGGTAGATTGGGTATTAGCTCATGGATGGAAAGATGTTGATATTTGGAATGGGTAGATTGGGTTTTAGCTCATGGATGGAAATATGTTGATATTTGGAATGGGTAGATTGGGTTTTAGCTCATGGATGGAAATATGTTGATATTTGGAATGGGTAGATTGGGTTTTAGCTCATGGATGGAAATATGTTGATATTTGGAATGGGTAGATTGGGTTTTAGCTCATGGATGGAAATATGTTGATATTTGGAATGGGTAGATTGGGTATTAGCTCATGGATGGAAAGATGTTGATATTTGGAATGGGTAGATTGGGTATTAGCTCATGGATGGAAATAACCATTATTTTCATAGAGTTCATTTTTGACGCTGTCTATGTGTTGAGATGCTACTGTGGAAGGCCTGGAAGCAATCACATGAACAACACACTATCTCTGATTGATGAACGTAGGAAAGCAGTCAGATTTGACCCATGGAGTCTGAAGGAGGGATGAAGGAGGGATGAAGGAGGGATGGAGGAGAGATGAAGGAGGGATGGAGGAGGGATGGAGGAGGGATGAAGGAGGGATGGAGGAGAGATGAAGGAGGGATGGAGGAGGGATGGAGGAGGGATGAAGGAGGGATGGAGGAGGGATGAAGGAGGGATGAAGGACGGATGGAGGAGGGATGAAGGAGGGATGGAGGAGAGATGAAGGAGGGATGGAGGAGGGATGAAGGAGGGATGGAGGAGAGATGAAGGAGGGATGGAGGAGGGATGAAGGAGGGATGGAGGAGGGATGAAGGAGGGATGAAGGAGTCTGAAGGAAGGATGAAGGAGGGATGAAGGGGGATGGAGGAGAGATGAAGGAGGGATGGAGGAGGGATGAAGAAGGGATGAAGGAGGGATGGAGGCGGGATGAAGGAGGGATGGAGGAGTCTGAAGGAGGGATGAAGGAGTCTGAAGGAGGGATGGAGGAGGGATGGAGGAGGGATGAAGGAGGGATGAAGGAGTCTGAAGGAGGGATGGAGGAGGGATGAAGGAGGGATGGAGGAGTCTGAAGGAGGGATGAAGGAGTCTGAAGGAGGGATGAAGGAGGGATGAAGGAGGGATGGAGGAGGGATGGAGGAGGGATGAAGGAGATGAAGGAGGGATGGAGGAGGGATGAAGGAGGGATGGAGGAGGGATGGAGGAGGGATGAAGGAGATGAAGGAGGGATGGAGGAGTCTGAAGGAGGGATGAAGGAGGGATGGAGGAGGGATGAAGGAGATGAAGGAGGGATGGAGGAGGGATGAAGGAGGGATGGAGGAGTCTAATGGAGGGATGAAGGAGGGATGAAGGAGGGATGGAGGAGGGATGAAGGAGGGATGAAGGAGGGATGGAGGAGGGATGAAGGAGGGATGGAGGAGAGATGAAGGAGGGATGGAGGAGGGATGAAGGAGGGATGGAGGAGGGATGAAGGAGGGATGAAGGACGGATGGAGGAGGGATGAAGAAGGGATGGAGGAGAGATGAAGGAGGGATGGAGGAGGGATGAAGGAGGGATGGAGGAGAGATGAAGGAGGGATGGAGGAGGGATGAAGGAGGGATGGAGGAGGGATGAAGGAGGGATGAAGGAGTCTGAAGGAAGGATGAAGGAGGGATGAAGGGGGATGGAGGAGAGATGAAGGAGGGATGGAGGAGGGATGAAGAAGGGATGAAGGAGGGATGGAGGCGGGATGAAGGAGGGATGGAGGAGTCTGAAGGAGGGATGAAGGAGTCTGAAGGAGGGATGAAGGAGTCTGAAGGAGGGATGGAGGAGGGATGGAGGAGGGATGAAGGAGGGATGAAGGAGTCTGAAGGAGGGATGGAGGAGGGATGAAGGAGGGATGGAGGAGTCTGAAGGAGGGATGAAGGAGTCTGAAGGAGGGATGAAGGAGGGATGAAGGAGGGATGGAGGAGGGATGGAGGAGGGATGAAGGAGATGAAGGAGGGATGGAGGAGGGATGAAGGAGGGATGGAGGAGGGATGGAGGAGGGATGAAGGAGATGAAGGAGGGATGGAGGAGTCTGAAGGGGGGATGAAGGAGGGATGGAGGAGGGATGAAGGAGATGAAGGAGGGATGGAGGAGGGATGAAGGAGGGATGGAGGAGTCTGATGGAGGGATGAAGGAGGGATGAAGGAGGGATGGAGGAGGGATGAAGGAGGGATGAATGAGGGATGGAGGAGGGATGAAGGAGGGATGGAGGAGTCTGAAGGAGGGATGGAGGGATGAAGGAGGGATGGAGGAGTCTGAAGGAGGGATGAAGGAGGGATGGAGGAGTCTGAAGGAGGGATGAAGGAGTGATGGAGGAGTCTGAAGGAGGGATGGAGGGATGAAGGAGGGATGGAGGAGTCTGAAGGAGGGATGAAGGAGTGATGGAGGAGTCTGAAGGAGGGATGAAGGAGTGATGGAGGAGTCTGAAGGAGGGATGAAGGAGGGATGGAGGAGGGATGAAGGAGGGATGGAGGAGTCTGAATGAGGGATGGAGGGATGAAGGAGGAATGGAGGAGTCTGAAGGAGGGATGAAGGAGTGATGGAGGAGTCTGAAGGAGGGATGGAGGAGTCTGAAGGAGGGATGGAGGAGTCTGACGGAGGGATGGAGGAGTCTGAAGGAGGGATGAAGGAGTGATGGAGGAGTCTGAAGGAGGGATGAAGGAGTGATGGAGGAGTCTGAAGGAGGGATGAAGGAGGGATGGAGGAGTCTGAAGGAGGGATGAAGGAGTGATGGAGGAGTCTGAAGGAGGGATGAAGGAGTGATGGAGGAGTCTGAAGGAGGGATGAAGGAGGGATGGAGGAGGGATGAAGGAGGGATGGAGGAGTCTTAAGGAGGGATGGAGGGATGAAGGAGGGATGGAGGAGTCTGATGGAGGGATGAAGGAGGGATGGAGGATTCTGAAGGAGGGATGAAGGAGGGATGGAGGAGTCTGATGGAGGGATGAAGGAGTGATCGAGGAGTCTGAAGGAGGGATGAAGGAGGGATGGAGGAGTCTGACGGAGGGATGAAGGAGTGATGGAGGAGTCTGAAGGAGGGATGAAGGAGTGATGGAGGAGTCTGAAGGAGGGATGAAGGAGGGATGGAGGAGGGATGAAGGAGGGATGGAGGAGTCTGAAGGAGGGATGGAGGGATGAAGGAGGGATGGAGGATTCTGAAGGAGGGATGAAGGAGGGATGGAGGAGTCTGATGGAGGGATGAAGGAGTGATGGAGGAGTCTGAAGGAGGGATGAAGGAGGGATGGAGGAGTCTGACGGAGGGATGAAGGAGTGATGGAGGAGTCTGAAGGAGGGATGAAGGAGTGATGGAGGAGTCTGAAGGAGGGATGAAGGAGGGATGGAGGAGTCTGACGGAGACTCTGAGCTAATCATCATCAGGATCCAGTCTTTGCTTCACAAATCAGGAGGCAGCCACAACACAACGGACGTAAAGCCAGCGCTGACTCTCTGATGATTAGAGGGAGAGGCTTTCTGAAGAGGCGTTCAGGGACAGAGCAGACAGTCGGGATAATGGGTTTGTGAGGATAATGCCAGGCAGGAAACAACATCTTCACACGAGCACATCGACGAGCTGTAACCACGGAAACATCTGGCTTCACTTTGAGCGCTTTTATTTTGAAATGTCAAGTTTTTCCTCTTAAAACCATCTCAGCTTCATCTTCTCTGTTTAAAGGCACAATGAGAAGGGTTTATAGGTTTGTTAACACGTCATTAAAAGCTGGAGATCCTCCTCCAGCAGACTGAAGCCGGGCGAGGATTCCCTCCTTTCTCCTCCATTTTGGTGACTTCCAATAAAAGCGTCCTAAAACCCTGCCATGACTCAGCATTTATTCACTTCCTGTCCTAGCCTTAGCGGTGCTGACGTGAAGTCATGTGACCGTGCTGTAGTTCCTTTATGGCCCAACATTAGCCTCCTTTAGCTTAGCGGTGGTGAAGTCATGTGACCGTGCTGTAGTTCCTTATAGCCCAACATTAGCCTCCTTTAGCTTAGCGGTGGTGACGTGAAGTCATGTGACCGTGCTGTAGTTCCTTTATAGCCCAACATTAGCCTCCTTTAGCTTAGCGGTGGTGACGTGAAGTCATGTGACCGTGCTGTAGTTCCTTTATAGCCCAACATTAGCTGTCATTAGCTTAGCGGTGGTGACGTGAAGTCATGTGACCGTGCTGTAGTTCCTTTATAGCCCAACATTAGCCACCTTTAGCTTAGCGGTGGTGACGTGAAGTCATGTGACCGTGCTGTAGTTCCTTTATAGCCCAACATTAGCTGTCATTAGCTTAGCGGTGGTGACGTGAAGTCATGTGACCGTGCTGTAGTTCCTTTATAGCCCAACATTAGCCACCTTTAGCTTAGCGGTGGTGACGTGAAGTCATGTGACCGTGCTGTAGTTCCTTTATAGCCCAACATTAGCCACCTTTAGCTTAGCGGTGGTGACGTGAAGTCATGTGACCGTGCTGTAGTTCCTTTATAGCCCAACATCAGCCTCCTTTAGCTTAGCGGTGGTGACGTGAAGTCATGTGACCGTGCTGTAGTTCCTTTATAGCCCAGCATTAGCCTCCTTTAGCTTAGCGGTGGTGACGTGAAGTCATGTGACCGTGCTGTAGTTCCTTTATAGCCCAACATTAGCCACCTTTAGCTTAGCGGTGGTGACGTGAAGTCATGTGACCGTGCTGTAGTTCCTTTATAGCCCAACATTAGCCTCCTTTAGCTTAGCGGTGGTGACGTGAAGTCATGTGACCGTGCTGTAGTTCCTTTATAGCCCAACATTAGCCTCCTTTAGCTTAGCGGCGGTGACGTGAAGTCATGTGACCGTGCTGTAGTTCCTTTATAGCCCAACATTAGCCACCTTTAGCTTAGCGGTGGTGAACTGAAGTCATGTGACCGTGCTGTAGTTCCTTTATAGCCCAACATTAGCTGTCATTAGCTTAGCGGTGGTGACGTGAAGTCATGTGACCGTGCTGCAGTTCCTTGAATGGCCACTGGTTGCTGGCTACAACTCACCTTTATTAATTTCATTAAAACAGTATTTAACTAATGAATAACATAACCTGGTTATTACATGCTGACATTGTGACTGAATATAGCAATACTTAAAGTATTAATACTGCTGTGTTTTTATATCATTGTGTATCTGCACTTTGTATTCACTCATTAGTCGTCACTATGAATGCAACTTGTTATTCTTTTCTGCATTTTGTAATAAATGATTACATATCCATTATGACGTCTACAGGCATCCTTTATGTATACATGTGATATACAGTATAAGGTGTTTATCTGCAGTGCTCGTGACTATACAGAATACAGATGATAGAATACTGACCCTTAGAACCAGAACCAGGTTTATCTCCAGGTGGGTTGACACGGACGAGGAGTTTGGCTTGGTGTCGTGGTGCAGACATAAAAGTAAAACAAAAATATAAAAACACAGATAGAAAACTATTTTAAGTGAACTATAATAACATTAAAATATATTACAAAATATAGTCATTGAAATATAGTATACATTAACCTTGTAAAGCCCAAATATAGGAAAACATTAGAATTGAGTTGTTTGACCTTTCAGATGTTGTTGAGCCTCCGGAGCAGAAAGGAAAGAGTTTTCACATTTTTTACATTTTGGTAAGTTTTTAGGGGAATGTTGTAATATAGCAACGTTGGGCTTAGGTGGGGTTAGCTTCCTGTATTTCTACTCACATTGTCCTGAATAAATATATTGAACAACTAAGGGTTGATTTGCAGGATTGATTGCTCACTTAGCCCTATATCAGTGTATAGCATGAATAATAATCACACATCAGTCATATTTGTTATGAATAGTCATTTATTGAATATGAACATGGTAGTCCAAAAAACAGTTTCTGTCGTCAGAAAAGCAGAGACGGACGTCACACTTGGTGCATCGTGTGTTTGTGTACCCTTTAGTGTCTGCAGCGTCCTCTGGACAATGTGCCATTAGGTCCTTCCGATTTTCCAGAGATTCCAGTTCTCACCCACTTTCTCCGTTTTGGATGGCATCACATCTTGCACACTGACTCCAGGCCCTCTCTTTGCTGGTGGCATTCTGAAATGGAAAAAGTAATTAATAAATATGTATCAACAATACCCCCCCCCCGCTTCCAGGTGTCGTCCCGATGCAACAAGTATCTGAATCCTATTTACATTGTACACTTGAGTCACACGATACTACCTGGCTTAGCCTATTATCATAATACAAGCAATACCTACACCCACACATGCAGGTAAACCAGTTCAACAAGTCACACAATGCTGTCTGGCTCATGATGATAATTATCATACTAACAGGAACCAATGGTTTAGTGGACACGGGGGTACGCCGTACCCCCACTTATTTGAAGCAAGATTTCTTTTGTTAATAGTCTAAAACATCTAAAATCATTGCCAGTGTTATCAGTTGCAAGTGTGTGTTTGTTGTAATAATGACGAAAACATAATAGGCAGATTTCACAGTAATTATAATAAAAATGTAGCTCAAGCATTTATGCAACTTGATTTGAAGCGTGTGTGTGAGGGGCAGAACCGTGTGTGTAGGGGGACCACACACAAGGCATTTTTATTATTTGTCCCGCGTCCCACACATTGAGACTATGTCCCGCATTCGAGTGATAGTCGCGCAGAAAGGCCGGATCGGTACCGATGGAACCGCGAACAACATCCAGCAGCGAACCGCAACTTACATGATGCCGTTTAGACAATATATTGTCTAAACGGCATCATGTAAGTCGCGCTGACAGGCGACACAGAGGTCCCAAGCCCTCCCCCCCCGTTGACAGTTCACGAGCACGTCCATAGTGTCTCCCGTCCACCCCCCACGCCGTCCACCCAGTAAAAAAATCCCCACTACACTACTGCAGGGATCCATCCAAGTGTCCCAACACATTTCAGAAAGAACTGTTTCTGCCAGAACAAGAGAAGAGTTCAATGTATTCTAACTAATTAACTGATAAGATACAAGAAGAGTTTACAATATTGCTAGCGATATAATTTCACATTCTTTTATCAGAAATAATGTATTCATTCATTAAATTCTGGTCTTAATTCAAAATCTTAACAGAGGACACATTTATAACTTAGTTTTAGTGAATTATCAAAGACATTATATTTATATTATTGTTTTATTTCCACATGTGAACGAAGAGCGGGGTCCATGGCAGGTGCTCATGCTATGTTGACTGCTGACCCAGTGTTGTAATATTACAAACATAAGCTGCTCAAAATCACATTTGATGAATGTATTCCACAAAAACTAAATATGTAAATGTTCTAGACATTGTAATAATCACAAAAAAAAATACTTGAGGCATTTTACTTACTTGAATCTGACAAAAGTTGTGCACATGTCTCATGCTATATA
>NC_136912.1:96861172-96871172 GCF_949606895.1 Notothenia rossii
CTTTTTCTCAGAATCTCAAATTCTGACTTTTTCTCAAAATCAGCTAGAGTTGATACCTTTGTTAGCATGTTGCTCTCATGTTGGAGGAGGACATTCAGTGTTCTCCCAACATGGGGGTTAATATTTAATATGATTATTTCTGCGTGTAAAGGTGTGTAGAGACGTCTGGTATATATGATTTGAGGGTTTTATAGAAAATATAACATAAGGGCGCTGAAGTCTAAATTAAGCCCCGCCCACTTTTCGTTGTAAATACTGCATTAGAGCGAAGCAGGAAATAATAGTGTCTTCATATCTTAAAGCTGCCGAGTCATATTTTGCACAGAGAGAGAGAGAGAGAGAGAGAGAGAGAGAGAGAGAGAGAGAGAGAGAGAGAGAGAGAGAGAGAGAGAGAGAGAGAGAGAGAGAGAGATCAAATGATAATAAACACTCATATGTTGGTAAGAAGAGTATCAAAAACTTGAAAGATATTCCTCTAAGGTAAATTTAGAACAGATACAAATGCGCGATTAAATATTTGAATCGACTGACAGCCCTAGTTCTTTTATCAAGGTGACGATGTTTCATACGTCGGGGTGTAAAGGCTGGATTACATTTCATGAGTAAACTCAGTTTTTCTAAATTGAAGTTCCTGATTGAAGAACTCAGGATGAACTCCCAAACACGCTTCCTCTCTAATCAGCCCCACAGCTCTCCTGCTCTCTGATTGGAGCTTCCTGCGAGGAGGGGGATTTATTATTATTTATTGTGGCGGCTGTAATCCATCAGGGTCTCGTTGGTCGCGTCACAATTTGTTTACAATCCTTTTGTGTGTGTGTTTTTTTTTAACTCAACATTCTGACTTTTTCTGGAAATCCCTAAATAATTTTTATTTCTCAAAATCTCAGCAATCTGACTTTTTCCCCCAAATTTAGACTTTCTTTAGAAAATATAAATCTTTTGACTTTCTTTAGAAAATCATAAAATTCTGACTTTTTCCTCAAATTCTCAGAATTTTGACTTTTTCTGAGAATTATTCAAATTCTATTCACTTTCTCAAAATGTCTGAATCCTCTCCTTTTTAAGAAAATCTCAAAATGTTGACTTTTAAAAAATTAATGTTATCTGTGGGGTGCCCCCCCTGGAAGCTGTTATCAGTGGGGGTCCCCCCCCCTGGAGGCTGTTATCTGTGGGGTCCCCCCCTGGAGGCTGTTATCTGTGCGGCCCCACCCTGGAAGCTGTTATCTGTGGGGTGTCCCCCCCTGGAGGCTATTATCTGTGGGGTGTCCCCCCCCTGGAGGCTGTTATCTGTGGGGTCCCCCTCCCCTGGAGACTGTTATCTGTGCCCCCCCCCCCCCCCTGGAGGCTGTTATCTGTGGAGTCCCCCCCCCTGGAGGCTGTTATCTGTGGGGTCCCCCCCCCCCTGGAGGCTGTTATCTGTGGGGTCCTCCCCCCCCCCCTGGAGGCTGTTATCTGTGGGGTGTGTCCCCCCACTGGAGGCTGTTATCTGTGGGGGTCCCCTCCCCCCCCTGGAGGCTGTTATCTGTGGGGTGTGTCCCCCCACTGGAGGCTGTTATCTGTGGGGTCCCCTCCCCCCCCTGGAGGCTGTTATCTGTGGGGTGTGTCCCCCCACTGGAGGCTGTTATCTGTGGGCCCCCCCCCCCCCCTGGAGGCTGTTATCTGTGGGGTCCCCTCCCCCCCCTGGAGGCTGTTATCTGTGGGGTGTGTCCCCCCACTGGAGGCTGTTATCTGTGGGGTCCCCTCCCCCCCCTGGAGGCTGTTATCTGTGGGGTGTGTCCCCCCACTGGAGGCTGTTATCTGTGGGGTCCCCTCCCCCCCCTGGAGGCTGTTATCTGTGGGGTGTGTCCCCCCACTGGAGGCTGTTATCTGTGGGGTCCCCCCCCCCCCCCCGGAGGCTGTTATCTCTGGGGTGTCCCCCCCCGCTGGAGGCTGTTATCTGTGGGGTGTGTCCCCCCACTGGAGGCTGTTATCTGTGGGGTGTGTCCCCCCACTGGAGGCTGTTATCTGTGGGGTCCCCCCCCCCCCCGGAGGCTGTTATCTCTGGGGTGTCCCCCCCCGCTGGAGGCTGTTATCTGTGGGGTCCCCCCCCCTGTTTACTCTGGGGATCGGGCTGTCACTCAGACAGATAGGTTGGGTTTAAGGGGGAAACAGAAGCACTTTGAACTTAAAGCCCCTCCAGCTGCTCGTCCTCATCAAGGAAAGGAACGTTTATTTATACAGCTCTCTTCAAGGCTATTCAAAGATAGAGGTGTCCCGATCCGATCACGTGATCGGGGATTGGAGCCGATCACGTGATTTTAAAAAGATCGGAATCGGATCGGGAGCAAAAAAAGGTGATCGGGACATCCCTAATGAAAGACATGAAGAGCATCAAACACATGGAACCATTCAAAAGCAGAGATGATAAAACATGAGTACAAGTTACAATGCAGTGTGAGATAGTTGAGATGTGAATAGTTCAATTAAAAGCAGCGGAAAAAGAAAAGTCTTCAGCCTGGATTTAAAAGTACTAAGAGTTGCAGGTCAACAAACTCAATCTGCATGATGGGGGTTCTGATTGGTTCTGCTAACTCTGTTCTGATTGGTTCTCCTAACTGTGTTCTGATTGGTTCTCCTAACTGTGTGTAAACTGTCTCTGCAGACCCACTCTGAGGAGAGACCCTTCCAGTGTGAAGAGTGCAAAGCCTTGTTCAGGACGCCGTTCTCCCTGCAGCGCCACCTGCTGATCCACAACAGTGAGTACCATCACACACCTGTATTAAGCCCCGCCCCCTTTCCCACCTGCTGATCCACAACAGTGAGTACCATTACACACCTGTATTAAGCCCCGCCCCCTTTCCCACCTACTGATCCACAACTGTGAGTACCATCACACACCTGTATTAAGCCCCGCCCCCTTTCCCACCTACTGATCCACAAGAGTGAGTACCATTACACACCTGTATTAAGCCCCGCCCCCTTTCCCAGCTGCTGATCCACAACAGAGAGTACATGTACACCTTTATTAAGCCCCGCCCCCTTTCCCACCTGCTGATCCACAACAGTGAGTACCATCACACACCTGTATTAAGCCCCACCCCCTTTCCCACCTGCTGATCCACAACAGTGAGTACCATTACACACCTGTATTAAGCCCCGCCCCCTTTCCCACCTACTGATCCACAACAGTGAGTACATGTACACCTTTATTAGGCCCCGCCCCCTTTCCCACCTGCTGATCCCACAAAATCTCAGAAATCTGAATTTGTTCTCAAAATGTTCACTTTTTTAGAAAATCGAAAAGTCTTGAATTTTTTTCTAAATTCTGATTTTGTTTCTGCAAATCTTTAAATTCCGACCTTTTCTTAAAATCTCAGAAGTCATGTTGTTTTTCCTCCAAATTCTTCATGTTTCAAAATCTAAACATTTGCAAACTTTTTCTGTAAAATGTCGCAAAATACGGATAAAAAAAAAAATATCCAAATTATTTTTTTCCCCTCAAAATCTTAACATTTTGACTTTTTGTCCAAATTCTGACTTTCTTTCAAATTACTGACTTTTTTTCTGCATTTTTAGATTCCGACTTTTTCTTAAAAAAAAAATCTTCATTTGTTTAGAAATCTAAAAATTAGCTCACATTTTTTGTTTCTTTTATATTCTGAATCGGAAATTCTTCAATCGTTTTTTCAAAATCTTTAAATTCTGACTTTTTGCAGAAAATGTTATCATTATATCGGAATTTGACTTATTGTCAAAATCTTCACATTTTCCTCGTTTCAGCTCTTTGTGAACAATCAATTATTCCTTGTTGGATTTAAGTAGTCGTACTCCAGATCCTGTGTGTGTGTGTGTGTGTGTGTGTGTGTGTGTGTGTGTGTGTGTGTGTGTGTGTGTGTGTGTGTGTGTGTGTGTGTGTGTGTGTGTGTGTGTGTGTGTGTGTGTGTGTGTGTGTGTGTGTGTGTGTGTGTGTGTGTGTGTGTGTGTGTGTGTGTGTGTGTGTGTGTGTGTGTGTGTGTGTGTGTGTGTGTGTGTGTGTGTGTGTTTAACATCAGTCTGAAGCTGTGAGTTATAATGAAACCTTTGTGCGGGGGCGTCGCTGACAATAATAATCAGCAAGTGTTTCCATTAAAGTAAAAACACTTACACTGCTGTCCCACTTTATAGAGCTGACCGTCAGCGGCCTTGTAACAGGAGCACACACACACACACACACACACACACAGCCTGGATATTGAATGATGTGCCTATAATAGAAGTGCTGCTGCAGGACAATAGGCTGGTTGTTTGCAGAACAGCTGAGTGAGTTGTTACTGAGAAACTGAGAGAAGTTTTTATTCCACGGTTTCCCCCGGGATGTAAAAACAGAGAAGCATCGCTGCAGTCTGTCTGAGTCCTGCTGTGAAGTCGAGATGTTCTATGAGATGTTCTATGAGATGTTCTATGAGATGTTCTATGAGATGTTCTATGTAGGGTCTGCAGCACATAGAATCTGCCGGACCTGCAGATGTTGAGACATTTACACGGTTAGTATCTGAGTGAAGCCCAATAAGCGGACCACAATGCAACAGTGTGCACAGAGCTTCTAAAATATCTATGGGAGTTCAAAGTCAGAATTTTAGCAATAAATCACTTTTGTGTTTTTTCCTCATCATTCAGACTTTTTTTGAAAATCTCTAAATATGTTTTTTTCCTCAAAATCTCAAAATGTTGACTTTTTTCTTACAATCTTAAAATGTCAACTTTATCTCTTTAACTTTATGGCTTTTCCCTCCAAAGCTCCAAACAGCCCATAACATGACGAGGCGTCTCTTTGTTGGACCCAGACGGTGTGAGGAGCTTGTTTGTGTGTCTGCAGCTCTTTGTGTTCTGTTGTTGCAGAAACTGGGTTTGCTCTGGCTGTGAAGATGATGATGATGATGATGATGGTGATGATGATGATGGTGTGTGTTTAGAGGCTCCACAATAGTAAACTGCAGATGTCTCTCTCTGAATGTCCCCGCAGGTGAGAGGACCTTTAAGTGCGATCAGTGCGACGCCACCTTCAAGAGGAAGGACACGCTGAACGTGCACATCCAGGTGGTGCACGACGGACACAAGAAGTACAAGTGTGACCTGTGTGAGAAAGCCTTCGTCACGCCCTCCGTCCTCAAGAGCCACAAAAAGGTGAATACAAGAGTTTCTGAACAGCCTCAATCACACAGCCATTACCGCCAGCGCTCTGTCCCAGATTCACTTCAGAACAGACCTGCTGGGAAATAACCTGCAATCTCAAGTTGTTAGAAACGTCTGTGTTTATAAACGGAGGCCGACAGGTGCAGACACTCTACAAACAAACCCCTCCATCAGGAGAAGCAGCTTCAGAGAGGAGGCAGGTATAGAAACCCAAAGGTTCCACATGAGGAAACATCTTCAGAACAACACGTGCAGCGTTTAGAGAACATTCAGCAGCGTTTAGAGAACGTTCAGCAGCGTTTAGAGAACATTCAGCAACGTTTAGAGAACGTTCAGCAGCTTGAGGAGACATGCAGCGTTTAGAGAACATTCAGCAGCGTTTAGAGAACATTCAGCAACGTTTAGAGAACGTTCAGCAGCTTGAGGAGACATGCAGCGTTTAGAGAACATTCAGCAGCGTTTAAAGGACATTCAGCAGCGTTTAGAGAACATTCAGCAACGTTTAGAGAACATTCAGCAGCGTTTAGAGAACATTCAGCAACGTTTAGAGAACGTTCAGCAGCTTGAGGAGACATGCAGCGTTTAGAGAACATTCAGCAGCGTTTAAAGGACATTCAGCAGCGTTTAGAGAACATTCAGCAACGTTTAGAGAACATTCAGCAGCGTTTAGAGAACATTCAGCAACGTTTAGAGAACGTTCAGCAGCTTGAGGAGACATGCAGCGTTTAGAGAACAATCAGCAACGTTTAGAGAACGTTCAGCAGCTTGAGGAGACATGCAGCGTTTAGAGAACATTCAGCAGCGTTTAGAGAACATTCAGCAGCTTGAGGAGACATGCAACGTTTAGAGAACATTCAGCAGCTTGAGGAGACATGCAGCGTTTAGAGAACATTCAGCAGCTTGAGGAGACATGCAGCGTTTAGAGAACATTCAGCAGCTTGAGGAGACATGCAGCGTTTAGAGAACATTCAGCAGCTTGAGGAGACATGCAGCGTTTAGAGAACATTCAACAGCTTGAGGGGACATGCAGCGTTTAGAGGACATTCAGCAGCTTGAGGAGACATGCAGCGTTTAGAGAACATTCAGCAGCTTGAGGAGACATGCAGCGTTTAGAGAACATTCAGCAGCTTGAGGGGACATGCAGCGTTTAGAGGACATTCAGCAGCTTGAGGAGACATGCAGCGTTTAGAGAACATTCAGCAACTTGAGGAGACATGCAGCGTTTAGAGAACATTCAGCAGCTTGAGGAGACATGCAGCGTTTAGAGAACATTCAGCAGCTTGAGGAGACATGCAGCGTTTAGAGAACATTCAGCAGCTTGAGGAGACATGCAGCGTTTAGAGGACATTCAGCAGCTTGAGGAGACATGCAGCGTTTAGAGAACATTCAGCAGCTTGAGGAGACATGCAGCGTTTAGAGAACATCCAGCAGCTTGAGGAGACATGCAGCGTTTAGAGGACATCCAGCAGCTTGAGGAGACATGCAGCGTTTAGAGAACATTCAGCAGCTTGAGGAGACATGCAGCGTTTAGAGAACATTCAGCAGCTTGAGGGGACATGCAGCGTTTAGAGGACATTCAGCAGCTTGAGGAGACATGCAGCGTTTAGAGAACATTCAGCAGCTTGAGGAGACATGCAGCGTTTAGAGAACACTCAGCAGCTTGAGGAGACATGCAGCGTTTAGAGAACATTCAGCAGCTTGAGGAGACATGCAGCGTTTAGAGAACATCCAGCAGCTTGAGGAGACATGCAGCGTTTAGAGAACACTCAGCAGCTTGAGGAGACATGCAGCGTTTAGAGAACATTCAGCAGCTTGAGGAGACATGCAGCGTTTAGAGAACATTCAGCAGCTTGAGGAGACATGCAGCGTTTAGAGAACGTTCAGCAGCTTGAGGAGACATGCAGCGTTTAGAGAACGTTCAGCAGCTTGAGGAGACATGCAGCGTTTAGAGAACGTTCAGCAGCTTGAGGAGACATGCAGCGTTTAGAGAACGTTCAGCAGCTTGAGGAGACATGCAGCGTTTAGAGGACATTCAGCAACTTGAGGAGACATGCAGCGTTTAGAGAACGTTCAGCAGCTTGAGGAGACATGCAGCGTTTAGAGAACATTCAGCAGCTTGAGGAGACATGCAGCGTTTAGAGAACATTCAGCAGCTTGAGGACACATGCAGCGTTTAGAGAACATTCAGCAGCTTGAGGACACATGCAGCGTTTAGAGGACATCCAGCAGCTTGAGGAGACATGCAGCGTTTAGAGAACATTCAGCAGCTTGAGGAGACATGCAGCGTTTAGAGAACATTCAGCAGCTTGAGGAGACATGCAGCGTTTAGAGAACATTCAGCAGCTTGAGGAGACATGCAGCGTTTAGAGAACATTCAGCAGCTTGATGAGACATGCAGCGTTTAGAGAACATTCAGCAGCTTGATGAGACATGCAGCGTTTAGAGAACATTCAGCAGCTTGAGGAGACATGCAGCGTTTAGAGAACATTCAGCAGCTTGAGGAGACATGCATAGTTTAGAGAACATTCAGCAGCTTGAGGAGACATGCAGCGTTTAGAGAACACTCAGCAGCTTGAGGAGACATGCAGCGTTTAGAGAACACTCAGCAGCTTGAGGAGACATGCAGCATTTAGAGAACATTCAGCAGCTTGAGGAGACATGCAGCGTTTAGAGAACACTCAGCAGCTTGAGGAGACATGCAGCGTTTAGAGAACATTCAGCAGCTTGAGGAGACATGCAGCGTTTAGAGGACATCCAGCAGCTTGAGGAGACATGCAGCGTTTAGGGAACATTCAGCAGCTTGAGGAGACATGCAGCGTTTAGAGGACATTCAGCAGCTTGAGGAGACATGCAGCGTTTAGAGAACATTCAGCAGCTTGAGGAGACATGCAGCGTTTAGAGAACATTCAGCAGCTTGAGGAGACATGCAGCGTTTAGAGGACATTCAGCAGCTTGAGGAGACATGCAGCGTTTAGAGAACATTCAGCAGCTTGAGGAGACATGCAGCGTTTAGAGGACATTCAGCAGCTTGAGGAGACATGCAGCGTTTAGAGAACATTCAGCAGCTTGAGGAGACATGCAGCGTTTAGAGGACATTCAGCAGCTTGAGGAGACATGCAGCGTTTAGAGAACATTCAGCAGCTTGAGGAGACATGCAGCGTTTAGAGAACATTCAGCAGCTTGAGGAGACATGCAGCGTTTAGAGAACACTCAGCAGCTTGAGGAGACATGCAGCGTTTAGAGAACATTCAGCAGCTTGAGGAGACATGCAGCGTTTAGGGAACATTCAGCAGCTTGAGGAGACATGCAGCGTTTAGAGAACATTCAGCAGCTTGAGGAGACATGCAGCGTTTAGAGAACACTCAGCAGCTTGAGGAGACATGCAGCGTTTAGAGAACATTCAGCAGCTTGAGGAGACATGCAGCGTTTAGAGAACACTCAGCAGCTTGAGGAGACATGCAGCGTTTAGAGAACATCCAGCAGCTTGAGGAGACATGCAGCGTTTAGAGGACATTCAGCAGCTTGAGGAGACATGCAGCGTTTAGAGAACATTAAGCAGCTTGAGGAGACATGCAGCGTTTAGAGAACATTCAGCAGCTTGAGGAGACATGCAGCGTTTAGAGGACATTCAGCAGCTTGAGGAGACATGCAGCGTTTAGAGAACACTAAGCAGCTTGAGGAGACATGCAGCGTTTAGAGAACATTCAGCAGCTTGAGGAGACATGCAGCGTTTAGAGAACACTCAGCAGCTTGAGGAGACATGCAGTGTTTAGAGAACATTCAGCAGCTTGAGGAGACATGCAGCGTTTACTAAAAGCTCCAGAAATCAAACGCTGAACATTTGTGTTTTTCTATCTGCATCGTCTCAGCGCTCGTGTGGCGCCTGTCGGACCCCGTACGGGCTGATCAGGACAAGCTGCACCCTCATTGAAACAGGACAGGTCCTCAGAGAGGATGGTCTGTATGTGTTTGAGAACGCTCTTACTTTGCTCATTAGAGTTTCTAAAAACATTCTTTTCTTCAGTTCTTTCCTCCGACATGTTGTTCCCTGAAGCCGGGGTTCGTCTCTGCAACAGAAACACATTATTCTGTGGATACGTTTTTCTGTTTAACAGTCAAATACTATTTCCACATCAAAGGAGGTCAACGCGACAGCTTTCAACAGGCAGCGGGTTTTAAACGACTCTCCTGTAAACGCTGTCCTCCATTAAAGACATTCAGTCTCTCCGAGGCCATTTTAAGAAGCAAGGCTAATTTTCAGTTTATTGACGGGCTTGCTTTTAAAATCTATGAACTCTGGACTTTACAGAACCAAGAATCAACTACTGTAGGACGTAACAAAAAAAAATCTGAGAAGTCTTCATTTTTTTCTCGATTTTCTTCAATTGTTTAAATTCAAAAAATTCGCTCGACAATTTTTTTCTAAATTGATTTTATCAGAGTTATCAAAATAAAAAAATGTCAGCATTTTGACTTCTTTGTCTCAACATTCTGACTTTTTCCAAAGCGGAAAATTCTTCAATTGTTTTTATCAAAATCTTTAAATTCTGACTTTTTTTCAGAAAATGTTGAAAGAATCAGAACCAGAATCAGAACCTTCATACAGAGGGGAAATGTATGTTACAGCAGAACAGAGTTCAAGCATACAAAAGCATTAAAGATACAACAAGTATAATCAAAAGAAAGCCACGCTGTAACGGAGCCTTCAGCGGCCTGTAGTTCAGACAGGAGGCTCAAACTGTGACACCAGCCAGTGGTTCTGAGCAGACGCCAGGTACTTCTGATCTGCAGATTATCAGAGATCTGACAGGCTGTGGTTCTGATCCAGATGCAGCTGGTTGGACTAAAG
>NC_136912.1:96873672-96928672 GCF_949606895.1 Notothenia rossii
AGAGGGTCCACGTCACACAGGTGAGACACACCTGAGACCTGTATTATATAGGGTCCACGTCACACAGGTGAGAGACACCTGAGACCTGTATTATATAGGGTCCACGTCACACAGGTGAGAGACACCTGAGACCTGTATTATAGAGGGTCCACGTCACACAGGTGAGAGACACCTGAGACCTGTATTATAGAGGGTCCACATCACACAGGTGAGACACACCTGAGACCTGTATTATATAGGGTCCACGTCACACAGGTGAGAGACACCTGAGACCTGTATTATATAGGGTCCACGTCACACAGGTGAGAGACACCTGAGACCTGTATTATAGAGGGTCCACGTCACACAGGTGAGACACACCTGAGACCTGTATTATATAGGGTCCACGTCACACAGGTGAGAGACACCTGAGACCTGTATTATATAGGGTCCACGTCACACAGGTGAGAGACACCTGAGACCTGTATTATAGAGGGTCCACGTCACACAGGTGAGAGACACCTGAGACCTGTATTATAGAGGGTCCACATCACACAGGTGAGAGACACCTGAGATAAACTCACCCTCAACATCGGACAGAGATAAATGTATCTGGAGTATCATCAGAGCACACAGAGTTAAAGGAGACACAGTAGCAGAGATCGCGTTAACCCAATATCTTCCGTCTATGACGGATTTTTTTAACTGAATCTGAAAGCAGTCCGTCATTTTGACAGACTAGAACAAACTCAGAACAGCGCCAAAGTTTCCCCGCAGCGAGGCTCCGGTGTTATGCCGTGTTATGCCGTGTTATGCCGTGTTATTCATGCCCTTCAAAAAGGAAATGATACCGTTTCCAAACCTATCGGTGCCGCACAGATCATTGAAATGTCTGAGTTTTGGCTGTACGCTGTGCGCGCTCCCGCGAGGTGCAGTGGGCCCGCATAACACGGCAACCCCCGTTGACAGTTCACAAGCATGCTCTGCTCTCCCCCCCCCACCCCCCCTCGTCAGAGTTGTGTAAAGGTCGACGGGTAATTCTGGTTTTCGTATACAAAAATATAAAGAAGAACATAATTACTAAATAAAACAGTGTTTAATACAAACGGGTAAACTTAGGGTTTAAACTCCGACTTCCTGTGAAAACCTGAAAACATAAAGGTGTGTGTCGTCTGCATCTTCTCATCTCGTGTATTTTAAATGATGCTCCGCTCTTATTGTCTTTACACCGTAATAAAATATATCTCACACTCTGATTTTATACCCCCCCCCCCCCCCACGATGCTAGTTCCGGTCTCTGCCACACACTGAGGTTCATTAAACTGGAAACTACACATTCCTGTGTGTTTCCCTACCAACACACACACACACACACACACACACACACACACACACACACACACACACACACACACACACACACACACACACACACACACACACACACACACACTGGCTGTCTCTCTCTTCTTCACTGCTACTAAACTCTTTCTGCCAGAAACTGTAATTGTGTCCAGTTTTAATCCACATGTTCACATCCTGGTTCTTCTTAACTCTGTATTTGATCTGAAGGAGGATGTTAGTGATGAGAGGAGAAACAAGCTGAGCTAAGGTTAGCAGCAGCCCAACAGAAACTCTGATTTTAACCTCAAACTGAAATGTATCCACTGTTTTTACTGCTTTATATCAGAGGAGAAACTGAAGCTGAACACTACAACTCCCATGATGCCACGCTGCGTTTTATTCAGAGAGCGCTCGTAGCAGGAAATACAAACTAATATCTAACCCTAACCCTATCTAAATATACATCTAAACATAAGAGCGATACCAATCGTCCTCACGTGTCGTCCTGTTAGATCGCTGTAACACCACGTCCTCATTAGCCCTTAACGAGCAAATCAATTATACATATAGTGTTTACTGGTATATAAAGCACATCAAATAACACATGTTTTACACTTTAATCAGAAAGACCTTCCTCTCAGGTGTTGACAAGGTGTGTGTGTGTGTGTGTGTGTGTGTGTGTGTGTGTGTGTGTGTGTGTGTGTGTGTGTGTGTGTGTGTGTGGGGTTAGATATTAGTTTGTATTTCCTGCTACGAGCGCTCTCTGAATGAAACGCAGCGTGGCATCATGGGAGTTGTAGTGTTCAGCTTCAGTTTCTCCTCTGATATAAAGCAGTAAAAACAGTGGATACATTTCAGTTTGAGGTTAAAATCAGAGTTTCTGTTGGGCTGCTGCTAACCTTAGCTCAGCTTGTTTCTCCTCTCATCACTAACATCCTCCTTCAGATCAAATACAGAGTTAAGAAGAACCAGGATGTGAACATGTGGATTAAAACTGGACACAATTACAGTTTCTGGCAGAAAGAGTTTAGTAGCAGTGAAGAAGAGAGAGACAGCCAGTGTGTGTGTGTGTGTGTGTGTGTGTGTGTGTGTGGGGGTGTGTGTGGGTGGGTGGGTGGGTGGGTGTGTACATTAATGGAAACCTACGGGATGTTGAGTGAATCTTATCCGTACAGCTGTTTACTGTTGGGTTATTTAACACACATAATATTAGACACTTTAGTTTAAGCCCAAATCACAAAGACCCTCCTGTCAAGTGTTGACATGGCTAGTGTATTGGTTTGAGTGTGTGTGTGTTTGTGTGTGTGTGTGTGAGAGCGGTGGCAGAACGACGGTCCTAACACACTCTGTCAACAGCGTCCTTTGTGTGTGTGTGAGGTGTGTGTGTGTTTGCGTACATGTGTGTGTGCAGCAGAGAGGGAGTGTGTGGTCTGATTGTGTTTATATAGAATAAACAAAAGGGAGGAATGCTGGGGGAGGGGTGGGAGCCGACAGAGAGAGAAAAGACTCAGAGAAACTCCCAGAAAGCATCGAGCCGCGACCTCTGACCCCAACGGGCTGTAAATCTTTTTGTTGGTTGCCTTTTTGAGAGAGAGAGAGAGAGAGAGAGAACGTTCTCTATCAAAGAGATGGTTTGTCCACACAGAGCCGATATCCGCTAACGTTCTCTATCGTATAGACGGTTCGTCCACACGGAGCCGATATCCGCTAACGTTCTCTATCGTATAGACGGTTCGTCCACACGAAGCCGATATCCGCTAACGTTCTCTATCGTATAGACGGTTCGTCCACACGGAGCCGATATCCGCTAACGTTCTCTATCGTATAGATGGTTCGTCCACACGGAGCCGATATCCGCTAACGTTCTCTATCATATAGACGGTTCGTCCACACAAAGCCGATATCCGCTAACGTTCTCTATCAAAGAGATGGTTTGTCCACACAGAGCCGATATCCGCTAACGTTCTCTATCGTATAGACGGTTCGTCCACACGGAGCCGATATCCGCTAACGTTCTCTATCGTATAGACGGTTCGTCCACACGAAGCCGATATCCGCTAACGTTCTCTATCGTATAGACGGTTCGTCCACACGGAGCCGATATCCGCTAACGTTCTCTATCGTATAGATGGTTCGTCCACACGGAGCCGATATCCGCTAACGTTCTCTATCATATAGACGGTTCGTCCACACAAAGCCGATATCCGCTAACGTTCTCTATCAAAGAGATGGTTTGTCCACACAGAGCCGATATCCGCTAACGTTCTCTATCGTATAGACGGTTCGTCCACACGGAGCTGATATCCGCTAACGTTCTCTATCGTATAGACGGTTCGTCCACACGGAGCCGATATCCGCTAACGTTCTCTATCGTATAGCCGGTTCGTCCACACGGAGCCGATATCCGCTAACGTTCTCTATCGTATAGACGGTTCGTCCACACGGAGCCGATATCCGCTAACGTTCTCTATTGTATAGACGGTTCGTCCACACGAAGCCGATATCCGCTAACGTTCTCTATCGTATAGACGGTTCGTCCTCACGGAGCCGATATCCGCTAACGTTCTCTATCGTATAGACGGTTCGTCCACACGGAGCCGATATCCGCTAACGTTCTCTATCATATAGACGGTTCGTCCACACGAAGCCGATATCCGCTAACGTTCTCTATCAAAGAGATGGTTTGTCCACACAGAGCCGATATCCGCTAACGTTCTCTATCGTATAGACGGTTCGTCCACACGGAGCTGATATCCGCTAACGTTCTCTATCGTATAGACGGTTCGTCCACACGGAGCCGATATCCGCTAACGTTCTCTATCGTAGAGACGGTTCGTCCACACGGAGCCGATATCCGCTAACGTTCTCTATCGTATAGACGGTTCGTCCACACGGAGCCGATATCCGCTAACGTTCTCTATCGTAGAGACGGTTCGTCCACACTGAGTCGATATCCGCTAACGTTCTCTATCGTAGAGACGGTTCGTCCACACAGAGCCGATATCCGCTAACGTTCTCTATCGTAGAGACGGTTCGTCCACACGGAGCCGATATCCGCTAACGTTCTCTATCGTATAGACGGTTCGTCCACACGGAGCCGATATCCGCTAACGTTCTCTATCGTAGAGACGGTTCGTCCACACAGAGCCGATATTCGCTAACGTTCTCAATCGTAGAGACGGTTCGTCCACACAGAGCCGATATCCGCTAACGTTCTCTATCGTATAGACGGTTCGTCCACACGGAGCCGATATCCGCTAACGTTCTCTATCGTATAGACGGTTCGTCCACACGGAGCCGATATCCGCTAACGTTCTCTATCGTATAGACGGTTCGTCCACACGGAGCCGATATCCGCTAACGTTCTCTATCGTAGAGACGGTTCGTCCACACGGAGCCGATATCCGCTAACGTTCTCTATCGTAGAGACGGTTCGTCCACACGGAGCCGATATCCGCTAACGTTCTCTATCGTAGAGACGGTTCGTCCACACGGAGCCGATATCCGCTAACGTTCTCTATCGTATAGACGGTTCGTCCACACGGAGCCGATATCCGCTAACGTTCTCTATCGTAGAGACGGTTCGTCCACACGGAGCCGATATCCGCTAACGTTCTCTATCGTATAGACGGTTCGTCCACACGGAGCCGATATCCGCTAACGTTCTCTATCGTAGAGACGGTTCGTCCACACGGAGCCGATATCCGCTAACGTTCTCTATCGTAGAGACGGTTCGTCCACACGGAGCCGATATCCGCTAACGTTCTCTATCGTATAGACGGTTCGTCCACACGGAGCCGATATCCGCTAACGTTCTCTATCGTAGAGACGGTTCGTCCACACGGAGCCGATATCCGCTAACGTTCTCTATCGTAGAGACGGTTCGTCCACACGGAGCCGATATCCGCTAACGTTCTCTATCGTAGAGACGGTTCGTCCACACGGAGCCGATATCCGCTAACGTTCTCTATCGTAGAGACGGTTCGTCCACACGGAGCCGATATCCGCTAACGTTCTCTATCGTATAGACGGTTCGTCCACACGGAGCCGATATCCGCTAACGTTCTCTATCGTAGAGACGGTTCGTCCACACGGAGCCGATATCCGCTAACGTTCTCTATCGTAGAGACGGTTCGTCCACACGGAGCCGATATCCGCTAACGTTCTCTATCGTATAGACGGTTCGTCCACACGGAGCCGATATCCGCTAACGTTCTCTATCGTAGAGACGGTTCGTCCACACGGAGCCGATATCCGCTAACGTTCTCTATCGTATAGACGGTTCGTCCACACGGAGCCGATATCCGCTAACGTTCTCTATCGTAGAGACGGTTCGTCCACACGGAGCCGATATCCGCTAACGTTCTCTATCGTATAGACGGTTCGTCCACACGGAGCCGATATCCGCTAACGTTCTCTATCGTAGAGACGGTTCGTCCACACAGAGCCGATATCCGCTAACGTTCGGTTGGTTTTCGTCTCCGTTTCGTCTTCGTGTGGACGGGGCTAAATTTACCCTACAGATTAACTACACACATTACCTCATTCTGCCTACTTTTTTCAAAATAAAAGCCCCAAACAGTGACTGTACGTTAATGGGAACCCAAATAAGTT
The DNA here is from genome assembly GCF_949606895.1 of Notothenia rossii. Classification (NCBI taxonomy): domain Eukaryota; kingdom Metazoa; phylum Chordata; class Actinopteri; order Perciformes; family Nototheniidae; genus Notothenia; species Notothenia rossii. The sequence continues at coordinate 96,879,610 of NC_136912.1, forward strand.
TATTTATTTTTTCATATTAAAAGTCCCAGACAGTCACTTCATGTTTTCCCACAGGAGTAACTTTTTTTCAAAATAAAACACCAAAGCTGACTTTATGTTTACCTACAGATTAAAGGTGGGTTATGTAATTTTGGAGAAACCAGCTCGAGTGCGCTAGAATTAGAAAATACAAAACCGGAAAAAATCTGCCACTTCCTCACAGAGCCCCTCCTCCAACACACACGAATGCGCACATGACCAATGAGGGCACGAGATCAGTTTGTGCACAGATGGAAGGCTGACAGGCAGGTAGGCCATCCAGTTACTTTAGCCGGCTCAGATGATTGGTCGGGCTTTTTACAGCACCACAGCTTCCACTGATGAGATTCCTTTATGTATTTATTGTCAAAGCTCTTCAGATATTCATTGCTATCGGGATGTTAAGAGCATTCCATGGAATATAACAAAAAGTGTTTCTGAAGTGAATTGCATTCCCCACCTTTAACTACACACATTCTACCTACTCTTTTCAAATTAAAAGCCCCAATCAGTTACCGTTTGTCAACAGGAACCTATGTTAGTACATTCTTTTTTCAAAATAAAAGCCTACCTGTGACTGTACGTTAGGTCCCAGACAGTCACTTTATGTTAATGGGAACCTTCATAGATATCTTGTTTTTTTCAAAAGAAAAGCGCCTAACATTAAATGTACCTTAACCAAAAACTTCATTCCTCGTTTTTCAAAATAAAAGCATTAGATGGTAACTGTACTGATTATTCATTTAGTTTAAACTTTTATCTTCTGATTGATACTCCATTCAAACCTTCCAATGTTTCACGTCTCTCAGACACACAGAGTTTTATACATCTTTTGAACATTATGGTTATTAATAAACTTCTAATGACATTAATACATATTTAACCCTTTCCAACTCATGCTACTTCTTCACCACAACATGGCAGTGAAGTCAGATCTTCAGTGAACACGCTGTAAATTCTTCAGATATGTGATTCTCTAGTTTCTGATCGTTCCTCCTGACGGCCGCCAGCCGAGGCTCTGAGTCGTCTCTCTGGACGACAGGAGCTCTGCGTGTTGCCTCACTTCCTGCTCCACAGGAACAGGTCAGCATTGATTATTTACCTGCTGAACACAGAGACTCTGTGCGGACCCTCAGGGAGTCACTCCCCGATCATCTTACCAACAAACACTGCACAGCATTCTGGGAGAAACCAGATTAAAGGGAAGCATTAAAGCAGCTGGAGAGTGTGAAGTATCTGATGTTTGCTTTGGATTCCTTTAGCTTCGTAGTGTCGAGCTCAGAGAAATTAGTTTCTGAGGCACAGAGGCGTCTCCTCCTGTCGGGGGCTTTTATTTTGAAAGACGAGGTACTCCTGTAGGTTCCTGTTAACATAAAGTCACTATGAGGGGCTTTTATTATGAAAAATCTTGGTACTTCCATGGGTTTCTATTAACCTAGTGGGCCTTTATTTTGAAAGACGAGGTAGTGCGTCCAATGGGGGAGGGAGGAAGGTGCTTCTGTGCTTGTCGTTTAGACTTTTATCTACCAATTCATAATCCATTCAAACCTTTAAAAGTGTCACATTTCCATACATTGGTTTCATAGTAGTTTCAATGTTAAAACAAACGGAGAAGGACCTCTTCGTCATCAGGGTAACTTCTTAATGTTTCAGAGGAACAACACGTCCATGCTCTCCCAGTCGAGGCCTCTTCTGGTCCAACCCTAAACTCAGTTATTATCAGGTTGTATTACACTTCTCAAAGCGGCCAAACCCAGCGTCTGGTTTCCCTCAGACGGAAAGAGAGGAGTGGTTTTACAGTTACAGTAGATCCTGAGCCTGTGTTCGAGCATTTTAACGTCAGTAAATCACCGCCAATTAAATTGTGAAACATTCAGATAATTATACGCCCTTGCCAGAAAATGTTCCTACAAATCAGGTTAAGTTTACCTTGAATAGCTGTGATGCAGGAAAAGTACAGTACATGTTCCTTAATTATCATTTTCTATACTTAACGTTCACCTTTCCTCCATGGAGCCTCTCAGCACTGCTATTACATGTTTGTTTAACTGCAGTGGCAATAAGCGTCTTGTCTTATAGTCAATATAACCCCAGTGGAGGCAGATCATAACACTTAAACATGCACTCTGAACAAAGGATCCTGATGCTGGTGTCATTAGTGACGTTAATGATAAACTGTTAGATTCTGAAAACTCTCACGACAGAGTCAACGGACATCTGGTCGACCTCTGGAGATATTTAGTGAACAGGATTCTGTTTGTCCTCGTGAGAAAAAGTGCTTTGCTAACGCAGCTTGAACTCTTTTTATGTGTATGTCCCCAAAAGGTCTGACTTTACTGACTCTGATGTGTCCGAGATCTGTCCCTAGAGAGGGGGAGGACGTCTGTGCACCTCCCTCAGACATCCAAAGAAACTCCTGAAAGATGGGCTGGGAAACAGCCAATCACGGTCTGATAAACAAACACCAACACATGGACATGGAAATAGTCTTCAGCAAAGACAGAGCAGAGCGGATGGTTTTTATCACAGTAGCAAAGTGAACGTTGTGACAGCAAAGACAGATTAAGTTATTTTCCTATATTTCAAATGTCAGTGGTATTAGAAGGTCTTTACACATCTTACATTTGACTTGCTTTAAACCTGAGGAACTCTGTGTGAACCAACAAAAAGCTCTCGAGCTTCCCTCCGTATCTACCTGCATGTTTTTTTATGTTTGACACCCACTAAGGATATTTCAGCCACTGCCAGTTACAAGCTAACAAGCTGACAAGCTAACAAGCTAACAAGCTAACAAGCTAACCAACACGATGACAAGCTAACCAACACGATGACAAGCTTCCCATGAACTCATAAGAACTCTCAAATATATTGATTTAATTAATCTAAAAAGAAAGCATAAATAAGTCATTTGCTATCTCTAAATGATAGCGAACATCTATCCTAACTGTTAGTGTGGTTCTCCTCTTCAATTTAGTTTTTTGTAAAGTCATTTAAGTCATCTAAGTCTTATAAGGTATACATTTAACTTGCTTAAAGCTTTGGGAAACCTTGCATGGACGAAAGAAGAAGCTAGCCATGCTAACCATGCTAACCATGCTAACAATGCTAACAATGCTAACAATGCCAATAGGTCTGCTAGTCGCCAGTTGTTGTGCACAACAGACTCCTGATCTGAGTCAGAATATGAAGAGTTTAATCTCCCCGATGTTTCCGTTGAACATAGGCCTGACTCCTGCATCAGATCTAGAGTTTCTCAAGGAGAGGATGCACTTCCAGTGTTTTTACCTTCTTCAAAGCGTGCCTGAAGGTGCACTTTAATTGTCTGCTGGTGTTTATGAGTCGCGTGTCAGGGCTTTAATCCGCTGCATGTGTGGAGGTGTGTCTGATTCCTGCAGGGCGACTTTAAGGGAATTGTTTGAGGAAGTGGAGAAATCTAGTGAGACGGCGCAGTAATGGAGAGGTCAAGTGTAAGAGATGTTTGGTACAGCGGATCAAAGGAGATATAAATAAATATAAATCACGCTTCCTCTGCGACACGAGGCCGACGGTGGCCTTCATCATCTGCCTCGTCTGCCTCGTCTGCACCCTCCGGAGGAAACGGGGAATTCATATCTGACGGACAGAACTAATGTGTTTCAGCTCCGAGCCTCGAGCTACATACACTCTCCATAACACTGAAGCTGCAGGACCATCTGCTGAGCAGCCGGGACACACACACACACACACACACACACACACACACACACACACACACACACACACACACACACACACACACACACACACACACACACACACACACACACACACACACACACACACACACACACACACACACACACACACATTTTATTTGTATTTACTTGCATTATTTATCTGTTTTATTGTTTTGGAGTAGCCAGAGATTTTCATTGTCATAACTACACTGTAGCTATGTACAAATGACAATAAAAGCCTTGAAACCTTGAACACTCACACACACACACACACACACACACACACACACACACACACACACACACACACACACACACACACACACACACACACACTGGAGGGGTGCCAAACGGATCGATTAGCATCAGGAGTGTGAGGGCCCAGCAGGGGGGAGACTCTGGGGTCAAAGAGACGGGGTTCTGTTTCAGCACATGCTAAATCAGTTAGCATCTCCACACACGTAAAGCCGGGGCTCAGCGCGGTAATCCCCGAGCAATCTGCCTCAATCTGAACAATCTGCACCATAAGTGGAGCGTCTCGGGTTACAGTAACACAGAAACACAGGAATGTGACTGCAGAGGGTCCGCAGCAGCATCTGTTTACTTCCTGTCTGCTAAAGTTGCTGCCATGAAGAGAAGCAGGGTCTATAAGGGACCTCTTAACGATATCAAGTAGCATCAATTTCTCTGTTAGCATTTCCAGATGAGGCGCACAGAGCCGCTGTGTTTCAGAAGCAGAATACCTTAATAAGTCCAACAATGGCGGGATACATTGTTACTGCAAATGTGAAGAGGACAGACACGAATTAAGAGGCATGCATTCAATATTAGAGATATACATTACACAAAGGTGGACAACAATGAGTACAGTAACAGTATCTTTTTTAAATAAGTGTAGCATGTAAATAGTGTGATAGCAGCCAGGTAACAGTAGTGCAAGTGGAAGTATTGCACACTTATTACAGTTAGCTGTTAGCAAGGAGTTAGCTGTTAGCAGGGAGTTAGCTGTTAGCAGGGAGTTAGCTGTTAGCAGGGAGTTAGCTGTTAGCAGGGAGTTAGCTGTTAGCAGGGAGTTAGCTGTTAGCAGGGAGTTAGCTGTTAGCAGGGAGTTAGCTGTTAGTAGGGAGTGAGCTGTTAGCAGGGAGTGAGCTGTTAGCAGGGAGTGAGCTGTTAGCAGGGAGTGAGCTGTTAGCAGGGAGTGAGCTGTTAGCAGGGAGTGAGCTGTTAGCAGGGAGTTAGCTGTTAGCAGGGAGTTAGCTGTTAGCAGGTAGTTAGCTGTTAGCAGGTAGTTAGCGGGGAGTTAGCTGTTAGTAGGAGAGTTAGCTGTTAGCAGGTAGTTAGCGGGGAGTTAGCTGTTAGCGGGGAGTTAGCTGTTAGCGGGGAGTGAGCTGTTAGCGGGGAGTGAGCTGTTAGCGGGGAGTTAGCTGTTAGCGGGGAGTGAGCTGTTAGCGGGGAGTGAGCTGTTAGCAGGGAGTGAGCTGTTAGCAGGGAGTTAGCTGTTAGCAGGGAGTTAGCTGTTAGCAGGTAGTGAGCTGTTAGCAGGGAGTGAGCTGTTAGCGGGGAGTGAGCTGTTAGCAAGGAGTTAGCTGTTAGCAGGGAGTTAGCTGTTAGCAGGGAGTGAGCTGTTACCAGGGAGTTAGCTGTTAGCGGGGAGTGAGCTGTTAGCAAGGAGTTAGCTGTTAGCAGGGAGTTAGCTGTTAGCGGGGAGTGAGCTGTTAGCAAGGAGTTAGCTGTTAGCAGGGAGTTAGCTGTTAGCAGGGAGTTAGCTGTTAGCAGGGAGTGAGCTGTTAGCGGGGAGTGAGCTGTTAGCAAGGAGTTAGCTGTTAGCAGGGAGTTAGCTGTTAGCAGGGAGTTAGCTGTTAGCAGGTAGTGAGCTGTTAGCAAGGAGTTAGCTGTTAGCAGGGAGTTAGCTGTTAGCAGGGAGTTAACTGTTAGCAGGGAGTGAGCTGTTACCAGGGAGTTAGCTGTTAGCGGGGAGTGAGCTGTTAGCGGGGAGTGAGCTGTTAGCGGGGAGTTAGCTGTTAGCGGGGAGTTAGCTGTTAGCGGGGAGTGAGCTGTTAGCGGGGAGTGAGCTGTTAGCGGGGAGTTAGCTGTTAGCAGGGAGTGAGCTGTTAGCAGGGAGTTAGCTGTTAGCAGGGAGTGAGCTGTTAGCAGGTAGTGAGCTGTTAGCAGGGAGTTAGCTGTTAGCAGGGAGTGAGCTGTTAGCAGGGAGTTAGCTGTTAGCAGGGAGTTAGCTGTTAGCAGGGAGTGAGCTGTTAGCAGGGAGTTAGCTGTTAGCAGGGAGTGAGCTGTTAGCAGGGAGTTAGCTGTTAGCAGGGAGTGAGCTGTTAGCAGGGAGTTAGCTGTTAGCAGGGAGTGAGCTGTTAGCAGGTAGTTAGCTGTTAGCAGGGAGTGAGCTGTTAGCAGGGAGTTAGCTGTTAGCAGGTAGTTAGCTGTTAGCAGGGAGTGAGCTGTTAGCAGGGAGTTAGCTGTTAGCAGGGAGTGAGCTGTTAGCAGGTAGTTAGCTGTTAGCAGGTAGTTAGCTGTTAGCAGGGAGTGAGCTGTTAGCAGGGAGTTAGCTGTTAGCAGGGAGTTAGCTGTTAGCAGGGAGTTAGCTGTTAGCAGGGAGTGAGCTGTTAGCAGGGAGTTAGCTGTTAGCAGGTAGTTAGCTGTTAGCAGGGAGTGAGCTGTTAGCAGGGAGTTAGCTGTTAGCAGGGAGTGAGCTGTTAGCAGGTAGTTAGCTGTTAGCAGGTAGTTAGCTGTTAGCAGGGAGTGAGCTGTTAGCAGGGAGTTAGCTGTTAGCAGGGAGTTAGCTGTTAGCAGGGAGTTAGCTGTTAGCAGGGAGTGAGCTGTTAGCGGGGAGTTAGCTGTTAGCGGGGAGTGAGCTGTTAGCGGGGAGTTAGCTGTTAGCGGGGAGTTAGCTGTTAGCGGGGAGTGAGCTGTTAGCAGGTAGTTAGCTGTTAGCAGGGAGTGAGCTGTTAGCAGGGAGTGAGCTGTTAGCAGGGAGTGAGCTGTTAGCAGGGAGTTAGCTGTTAGCAGGTAGTTAGCTGTTAGCAGGGAGTGAGCTGTTAGCAGGGAGTTAGCTGTTAGCAGGGAGTGAGCTGTTAGCAGGGAGTTAGCTGTTAGCAGGGAGTGAGCTGTTAGCAGGGAGTTAGCTGTTAGCAGGGAGTGAGCTGTTAGCAGGGAGTGAGCTGTTAGCAGGGAGTGAGCTGTTAGCAGGGAGTTAGCTGTTAGCAGGGAGTGAGCTGTTAGCAGGGAGTGAGCTGTTAGAAGGGAGTGAGCTGTTAGCAGGTAGTTAGCTGTTAGCAGGTAGTTAGCTGTTAGCAGGGAGTGAGCTGTTAGCAGGGAGTTAGCTGTTAGCAGGTAGTGAGCTGTTAGCGGGGAGTTAGCTCTTAGCAGGGAGTTAGCTGTTAGCGGGGAGTTAGCTGTTAGCAGGGAGTGAGCTGTTAGCAGGGAGTTAGCTGTTAGCAGGGAGTTAGCTCTTAGCAGGGAGTTAGCTGTTAGCAGGGAGTGAGCTGTTAGCAGGGAGTTAGCTGTTAGCAGGGAGTTAGCTGTTAGCAGGGAGTTAGCTGTTAGCAGGGAGTTAGCTGTTTGCAGGTCTCTGGACTCTTTGCTAACAACATCTAGCTCCTGGGAGGGATGTACTCCAGGCTGCTAGCTCTCACGGTGCAGTTAGCTCACTAATGTCTTCCCCAGGACCCCCGAGGCTAATGTTAGCTCCTGAACCCGATACCACACATGCTACACAGGACTTAGCTTTAGCATCTCGTCTTTCTGCAGCACATATGGGATTCACATCCTGTGTTTGTCAACAAAGACTGGGGGGGTCAGCCTCAGTGATCAGATGTCACGTTAACCCTTTCCACGCCGACACCAGGACCATTTATTTCTGACCTGTTGTCGTTCCTCTGAAGCTCTGCTGGGTTTAAGAGGGATTTAGACCCGACTCGTCTGTCTGCTCTGTGACAGCTGGAGCTCCTCTGCTGAAACTGGATCTGTGGGACATGAATAAACCCGACACTGTAACTGCTTTGGTTAGATGATACCGTTTCACAGAGACAGAGGATATTATTGTCATTTAAGACCATATTATTCCACTGATGCAACGATAACATAGCATCAGAAATACTTTCATAATCCAGGGGGGAAATTGTTTTTCGTGTCAGTTGAGAAAGAATAGCAATGAACAAATTAAACAAAATATGTAGTAATAAATGTGTAATAAAAGATCAAATGAGATATATTAACACAAGAAGCTAAAGTAATATTCCAATAAAATAAAACAATAAAATATGATATAAATATAATATTGAGAGAACCCCTGTTTTAAAGAGCAATGCCATTTTAATTATTAAGAATATTCAGGTATTCAAAATGCAGATTTAAAATGATTAAAATATACAAAAGATTCACCTAAAAATAAAATGGACTCTGTTAACAAGTGTGTGTGTGTGTGTGTGTGTGTGTGTGTGTGTGTGTGTGTGTGTGTGTGTGTGTGTGTGTGTGTGTGTGTGTGTGTGTGTGTGTGTGTGTGTGTGTGTGTGTGTGTGTGTGTGTGTGTGTGTGTGTGTGTGTGTGTGTGTGTGTGTGTGTGTGTGTGTGTGTGTGTGTGTGTGTGTGATGATGATGGCTGCCGTGTATTTTGCTCCACTCCCACTCTGCCTTTGTTAACAGCCAATCCAGTTTCTCCATGGTTTGATGTCAGTAAGAAACTGCAAAGACAACATGTCACTCTGCACGTCCCGATGAAACACCTCCAGCATAGAAGCAGGAGATGATATTCCTCTCTCTCTCTCCCCTGGTGGGTTCTGCTGTAATACGCACCTCTGCACGATGACTCCCAGAGAAACACAGCTAATTAACCTTTTTATTTAAAGGGGCAGAGCATCTCCCGCATTAATAACAGCCTCTCAACAATTAGTCACTAAAGAGAGATTAGCATGGAGGAATGAAACTGCAGTAATGAGGAAATGTGCTGCTGCAGGTTTCTATATTTAGCTTTCATTAAACCGTGATCACGTGTGTAAACTCATAACGGAGGAAGTTGGTGTTAACCCAGATTCCCTGCCGTGTTGTTATAAGACCTTTGGTTCGATGAGCGCTTCGTCTTTGCATTAATTCAGCCTTTATTTCCCCGTGTCGTCCTGTCTGAGCGTGTGTTTGCGTGCGGCGCTCGGTGACCTCACATCCTGTCTGCAGGTCAGTAATCAGGCCTGGTGCTGCTATCTGACCCTGGATCAGCTGCAGTAAACAGAGCCATGTGTCAGCGAGCGCTCTGACTGACAGCCCGTCACTTTCCCTCCGTCGTCATCACAGCGATAGCATCTGACGCCGGGACGTTTGATCCGCCTGATCGCTTCCTCTGATGTCTCCGTGTTAGCTCTGATAGCATGGAGAGGATCAGGGTGTAGACCTGCAGAGAGTCAGGGAGCATCGGAGTGATGAATCTGAGGAGGGGGCTCCAGTCAGTGACAACAATCCCCTCAGCCCTGAACCCCAGCCTCAACACAACAACCACAAGATACACTATCTCACATGTTCTCCTTTTTGTGCTGATTTCCTTTTATTTTTAGACGTTTCAATTCTGGTATTGTTTATTTCTACTCTTTCTACTCAATGCCTTGTTTTGTTGTTTTTAAGCTGCAAACATTTCCCAAATTGGGATCAATGAAACACCTCTCATCTAATCTGTATCTTCCAATATGACCCTGATTCAGGATGAACCTACTAACCAAGTCTTCACCGTCTAAAAGGCCTTAGAAAAGAGAACAAGGGCAAACGTTCTGAACATGTCCTCACTCTGTCGCTCCTGAACTCAGATGTGTCCTCAAAGACAAGCGCACACAAAATGACTGATTTCCTACGAAGTCAGAGCTTTTCTTGTGCATGCATTTCTCTGTCTTCATGGAGCTCGTGTTGGGTTTGTAAAGAGTGTTTTTGTGTTCCAGGTGAGCGTCCGTACCAGTGTCCGTACTGCGACAAAGCCTTCAGTAAGAACGACGGGCTGAAGATGCACATCCGCACTCACACCAGGGTGAGTCTGCCTCTCATACCCACTGACACACAGAGAGCACTCTGACTCATCCTCTCAGACCCACTGACACACAGAGAACACTCTGAGTCATCCTCTCATACCCACTGACACACAGAGAACACTCTGACTCATCCTCTCATACCCACTGACACACAGAGAGCACTCTGACTCATCCTCTCATACCCACTGACACACAGAGAACACTCTGACTCATCCTCTCATACCCACTGACACACAGAGAACACTCTGACTCATCCTCTCATACCCACTGACACACAGAGAACACTCTGACTCATCCTCTCATACCCACTGACACACAGAGAACACTCTGACTCATCCTCTCATACCCACTGACACACAGAGAACACTCTGACTCATCCTCTCATACCCACTGACACACAGAGAACACTCTGACTCATCCTCTCATACCCACTGACACACAGAGAACACTCTGACTCATCCTCTCATACCCACTGACACACAGAGAACACTCTGACTCATCCTCTCATACCCACTGACACACAGAGAACACTCTGACTCATCCTCTCATACCCACTGACACACAGAGAACACTCTGACTCATCCTCTCATACCCACTGACACACAGAGAACACTCTGACTCATCCTCTCATACCCACTGACACACAGAGAACACTCTGACTCATCCTCTCATACCCGCTGACACACAGAGAACACTCTGACTCATCCTCTCATACCCACTGACACACAGAGAACACTCTGACTCATCCTCTCATACCCACTGACACACAGAGAACACTCTGACTCATCCTCTCATACCCACTGACACACAGAGAACACTCTGACTCATCCTCTCATACCCACTGACACACAGAGAACACTCTGACTCATCCTCTCATACCCACTGACACACAGAGAACACTCTGACTCATCCTCTCATACCCACTGACACACAGAGAACACTCTGACTCATCCTCTCATACCCACTGACACACAGAGAACACTCTGACTCATCCTCTCATACCCACTGACACACAGAGAACACTCTGACTCATCCTCTCATACCCACTGACACACAGAGAACACTCTGACTCATCCTCTCATACCCACTGACACACAGAGAACACTCTGACTCATCCTCTCATACCCACTGACACACAGAGAACACTCTGACTCATCCTCTCATACCCGCTGACACACAGAGAACACTCTGACTCATCCTCTCATACCCACTGACACACAGAGAACACTCTGACTCATCCTCTCATACCCACTGACACACAGAGAACACTCTGACTCATCCTCTCATACCCACTGACACACAGAGAACACTCTGACTCATCCTCTCATACCCGCTGACACACAGAGAACACTCTGACTCATCCTCTCATACCCACTGACACACAGAGAACACTCTGACTCATCCTCTCATACCCACTGACACACAGAGAACACTCTGACTCATCCTCTCATACCCACTGACACACAGAGAACACTCTGACTCATCCTCTCATACCCACTGACACACAGAGAACACTCTGACTCATCCTCTCATACCCACTGACACACAGAGAACACTCTGACTCATCCTCTCATACCCACTGACACACAGAGAACACTCTGACTCATCCTCTCATACCCACTGACACACAGAGAACACTCTGACTCATCCTCTCATACCCACTGACACACAGAGAACACTCTGACTCATCCTCTCATACCCACTGACACACAGAGAACACTCTGAGTCATCCTCTCATACCCACTGACACACAGAGAACCCTCTGACTCATCCTCTCATACCCACTGACACACAGAGAACCCTCTGACTCATCCTCTCATACCCACCGACACACAGAGAACACTCTGACTCATCCTCTCATACCCACTGACACACAGAGAACACTCTGACTCATCCTCTCATACCCACTGACACACAGAGAACACTCTGACTCATCCTCTCATACCCACTGACACACAGAGACCACTCTGACTCATCCTCTCATACCCACTGACACACAGAGAACACTCTGACTCATCCTCTCATACCCACTGACACACAGAGAACACTCTGACTCATCCTCTCATACCCACTGACACACAGAGAACACTCTGACTCATCCTCTCATACCCACTGACACACAGAGAACACTCTGACTCATCCTCTCATACCCACTGACACACAGAGAGCACTCTGACTCATCCTCTCATACCCACTGACACACAGAGAACACTCTGAGTCATCCTCTCATACCCACTGACACACAGAGAACACTCTGACTCATCCTCTCATACCAACTGACACACAGAGAACACTCTGACTCATCCTCTCATACCCACTGACACACAGAGAGCACTCTGAGTCATCCTCTCATACCCACTGACACACAGAGAACACTCTGACTCATCCTCTCATACCCACTGACACACAGAGAACACTCTGACTCATCCTCTCATACCCACTGACACACAGAGAGCACTCTGACTCATCCTCTCATACCCACTGACACACAGAGAACACTCTGACTCATCCTCTCAGACCCACTGACACACAGAGAACACTCTGACTCATCCTCTCATACCCACTGACACACAGAGAACACTCTGACTCATCCTCTCATACCCACTGACACACAGAGAGCACTCTGACTCATCCTCTCATACCCGCTGACACACAGAGAACACTCTGACTCATCCTCTCATACCCACTGACACACAGAGAACACTCTGACTCATCCTCTCATACCCACTGACACACAGAGAACACTCTGACTCATCCTCTCATACCCACTGACACACAGAGAACACTCTGACTCATCCTCTCATACCCACTGACACACAGAGAACACTCTGACTCATCCTCTCATACCCACTGACACACAGAGAACACTCTGACTCATCCTCTCATACCCACTGACACACAGAGAGCACTCTGACTCATCCTCTCATACCCACTGACACACAGAGAGCACTCTGACTCATCCTCTCATACCCACTGACACACAGAGAACACTCTGACTCATCCTCTCATACCCACTGACACACAGAGAACACTCTGACTCATCCTCTCATACCCACTGACACACAGAGAACACTCTGACTCATCCTCTCATACCCACTGACACACAGAGAACACTCTGACTCATCCTCTCATACCCACTGACACACAGAGAACACTCTGACTCATCCTCTCATACCCGCTGACACACAGAGAACACTCTGACTCATCCTCTCATACCCACTGACACACAGAGAACACTCTGACTCATCCTCTCATACCCACTGACACACAGAGAACACTCTGACTCATCCTCTCATACCCACTGACACACAGAGAACACTCTGACTCATCCTCTCATACCCACTGACACACAGAGAGCACTCTGACTCATCCTCTCATACCCACTGACACACAGAGAGCACTCTGACTCATCCTCTCATACCCACTGACACACAGAGAACACTCTGACTCATCCTCTCATACCCACTGACACACAGAGAACACTCTGACTCATCCTCTCATACCCACTGACACACAGAGAGCACTCTGACTCATCCTCTCATACCCGCTGACACACAGAGAACACTCTGACTCATCCTCTCATACCCACTGACACACAGAGAACACTCTGACTCATCCTCTCATACCCACTGACACACAGAGAACACTCTGACTCATCCTCTCATACCCACTGACACACAGAGAACACTCTGACTCATCCTCTCATACCCACTGACACACAGAGAACACTCTGACTCATCCTCTCATACCCACTGACACACAGAGAACACTCTGACTCATCCTCTCATACCCACTGACACACAGAGAGCACTCTGACTCATCCTCTCATACCCACTGACACACAGAGAGCACTCTGACTCATCCTCTCATACCCACTGACACACAGAGAACACTCTGACTCATCCTCTCATACCCACTGACACACAGAGAACACTCTGACTCATCCTCTCATACCCACTGACACACAGAGAACACTCTGACTCATCCTCTCATACCCACTGACACACAGAGAACACTCTGACTCATCCTCTCATACCCACTGACACACAGAGAACACTTTTTCACAGTCCACACATATTTTGTCCCACACCCAAAAAACAGTTTGTAAAACAAATTTCCAAAGACAACAACACTTCAATCAGGAGAGACGGTTTTGATAAGAAAACATTTTTATTGCAGGAATACCAAAATGAATGAAATTGAGTTTTGGCGATTAGGCCCCGTGCAGGAGTATCATTAGGGAGGGGAGAACTGATCCGATGAAAACCCCCCAGGGTCTGGACACTGGTGGTGGTGAATGGATGGTTGGGGTCTGTCTGAAGGGGAGGGGCCTAGCTTGACCCTGGTGGTGGTCAATGGGTAGTTGGGGTCGGTCTGAAGGGGAGGGGCTTAGCTTGACCCTGGTGGTGGTGAATGGATAGTTGGGGTCGGTCTGAAGGGGAGGGGCTTAGCTTGACCCTGGTGGCGGTGAATGGATAGTTGGGGTCGGTATGAAGGGGAGGGGCTTAGCTTGACCCTGGTGGTGGTGAATGGATGGTTGGGGTCGGTATGAAGGGGAGTGGCTTAGCTTGACCCTGGTGGCGGTGAATGGGTAGTTGGGGTCGGTATGAAGGGGAGGGGCTTAGCTTGACCCTGATGGTGGTGAATAGATAGTTGGGGTCGGTATGAAGGGGAGGGGCTTAGCTTGACCCTGGTGGTGATGAATGGATAGTTGGGGCAGGTATGAAGGGGAAGGGCTTAGCTTGACCCTGGTGGCGGTGAATGGATAGTTGGGGTCGGTATGAAGGGGAGGGGCTTAGCTTGACCCTGGTGGTGGTGAATGGATGGTTGGGGTCGGTATGAAGGGGAGTGGCTTAGCTTGACCCTGGTGGCGGTGAATGGGTAGTTGGGGTCGGTATGAAGGGGAGGGGCTTAGCTTGACCCTGATGGTGGTGAATAGATAGTTGGGGTCGGTATGAAGGGGAGGGGCTTAGCTTGACCCTGGTGGTGATGAATGGATAGTTGGGGCAGGTATGAAGGGGAAGGGCTTAGCTTGACCCTGGTGGCGGTGAATGGATAGTTGGGGTCGGTATGAAGGGGAGGGGCTTAGCTTGACCCTGGTGGTGGTGAATGGATGGTTGGGGTCGGTATGAAGGGGAGGGGCTTAGCTTGACCCTGGTGGTGATGAATGGATAGTTGGGGCAGGTATGAAGGGGAGGGGCTTAGCTTGACCCTGGTGGTGGTGAATGGATAGTTGGGGCAGGTATGAAGGGGAGGGGCTTAGCTTGACCCTGGTGGCGGTGAATGGATAGTTGGGGTCGGTATGAAGGGGAGGGGCTTAGCTTGACCCTGGTGGTGGTGAATGGATAGTTGGGGCAGGTATGAAGGGGAGGGGCTTAGCTTGACCCTGGTGGCGGTGAATGGATAGTTGGGGTCGGTATGAAGGGGAGGGGCTTAGCTTGACCCTGGTGGTGGTGAATGGATAGTTGGGGTCGGTCTGAAGGGGAGGGGCTTAGCTTGACCCTGGTGGTGGTGAATGGATGGTTGGGGTCGGTATGAAGGGGAGTGGCTTAGCTTGACCCTGGTGGCGGTGAATGGGTAGTTGGGGTCGGTCTGAAGGGGACGGGCTTAGCTTGACCCTGGTGGTGGTGAATGGATGGTTGGGGTCTGTCTGAAGGGGAGGGGCTTAGCTTGACCCTGTTGGTGGTGAATGGATGGTTGGGGTCGGTCTGAAGGGGAGGGGCTTAGCTTCATCCTGGATTCAGAGGGACAGGAGGTGAAAAGGGGGGAAGGAGGGTTGCGTCACCTGAAATGACAGCTGTCAGAGGGGAGAGCAGATTTTAAAGGGTTAGCGGAGAGCTACGATAGGCTTGTGAGAATAGAGCGAATTGATTGGTTAAGCTGGGGAGTGACGCCCCCCATCACTTATTGAGAGGAGAGAGAGTATTAACATAGACAAAGTAAATGATGAGTAAAGACGGTCTTCCTGGTTGAACTTGCGCTGAGCTCCTTAAGTCCTCATCTATATATATATACTAACAAAGGGCTGGCTTATCTAAAGCCAGTTGAGCAGCACTTGAAATGTTTTAGCTCGATGAAACCTGATGAACTTTTATGATTCTGTTTTCTTCAAGGTTGTATCTTGTTGGTCAAACGCACTTATTGTAAGTCTCTTTGGATAAAAGCTTCAGCTAAATGTAATGTAGAGTAAACTCATAGGATGACATGTTTAAGGGAGAATACAGACGATCAGCTTTGATCCCAGATGCTTTCAGATTTTCTGGGACATGTATCTAGAGTACCTTCCTTTAGTGTTCAGGGGAGTGTTTCCTTTCCTAAAAATGAACTCTTTATAATCAGCTATATTCATCGTTCTGTATATTTGCAGGAGATAGCACCGATATCTGGGTGTTCAGAACGTGCAGTCCTGAGGGTCTGTGCAGATCTGAGTTCAGTGATCTGAGAACAGGTGGCTGATCAGAGAGCAGCTCATTCAACTCACTGACGGTCCCGATGGTTCTCTGAAACACTGATCCGTGACACTCTGCAGTCTCTGTTAGAGAATCAACCCTCGTGCTCTGCAGAGCTCAAGGAACATCATCCTCTGACGTGAGAGCATGGAGGCAGCTTCACTCTGACAGGGTTACCCTTTTCCTCATGCACTTCTCAATGGATGTTTTTATACCTTACCTTTTGGTCATGTGCTTCCACCTTCACACTGAGTAATGACTCCAAAAGTACCTGATCCAGGGAACTTTTCCTGTAGTCATACGCATCCTTTGGGTTTCTTTGGTTGGTCTTAAGAATTGTTGATCCAGTTTAGCAGAGACCATGTGGGAGGGGGTGACGGGCGTAAAGGAGCCACAGGTCGGATTTGAACCTGCATCCTCCTCAGCGATACATTTGGGTTTTCAAGCAGAGCCTCCCTGTTAGCATGCTGCTTCTCCAACTCCACATGTTTACCACCTGAGACGCTGATATGTGATACACAGAAGTGCATCTCTGTATCTGACCGTGCTGAGTGGTCAGATGGAGGGGGGGGGGGGGGGTCAGAGGTCAGCGGGGAACAGCTGCTGAAGATGAAGGTCACCAGGTACAGATGTTCGATGTTACCGGGGGTCAGAGAGATGCATTCTGGGTACGCAACATCACCTAAATCCATCCATGTGTTTCCTGACCTCTGACCCTTTTAGGTCTGTCATACAAGAAGAGAAGAAGAAGAATCTTTAAGTGGGAATCAGCATCACACACACACACACACACACACACACACACACACACACACACACACACACACACACACACACACACACAGATCTGCTCCTCCTTGTGTTTCCCGTGTCTCTTGGCTCCGCCCCTTGATAGCGTTGTTTCCCAGGACCCTCACTTCCTGCTTTCTCCCGGTTCCCATGACAACTGAGCTTTAAATGGGCCGTTCGCTATCAGCCCGACGGGTCAGAAACTCCCAGGATACAGTTCACCTCCTCCCTCTGTCTCTGTGTGGATAACATTGATTCCAGAGAACACACACACACACACACACACACACACACACACACACACACACACACACACACACACACACACACACACACACACACACACACACACACACACACACACACACACACACACACAAACACACACAGTTATCTGGTTCTGATGATCTGATCCCGGTGTTCCGACTCCTTTCAGGAATTCTGACGGCCCGTACGGCGGTCTGTGATTCCCATGTTTTCTTGTGTTTCCTCTGTGTGTGTACGCCAGGTAATGTGACCATCTCTAACCTGTGTGTGTGTGTGTGTGTGTGTGTGTGTGTGTGTGTGTGTGTGTGTGTGTGTGTGTGTGTGTGTGTGTGTGTGTGTGTGTGTGTGTGTGTGTGTGTGTGTGTGTGTGTGTGTGTGTGTGTGTGTGTGTGTGTGTGTGTGTGTGTGTGTGTGTGTGTGTGTGTGTGTGTGTGTGTGTGTGTGTGTGTGTGTGTGTGTGTGTGTGTGTGTGTGTGTGTGTGTGTGTGTGTGTCTGCAGGAGAAGCCCTATAAATGCAGCGAGTGCAACAAAGCCTTCAGCCAGAAGAGAGGACTGGACGAACACATGAGGACTCACACAGGAGAGAAGCCCTTCCAATGTGACGTGAGTTAACCCTCTACTGTCCCATCAGCTGTTAACCCTCTACTGTACCATCAGCTGTTAACCCTCTACTGTCCCATCAGCTGTTAACCCTCTACTGTCCCATCAGCTGTTAACCCTCTACTGTACCATCAGCTGTTAACCCTCTACTGTCCCATCAGCTGTTAACCCTCTACTGTACCATCAGCTGTTAACCCTCTACTGTCCCATCAGCTGTTAACCCTCTACTGTCCCATCAGCTGTTAACCCTCTACTGTCCCATCAGCTGTTAACCCTCTACTGTCCCATCAGCTGTTAACCCTCTACTGTACCATCAGCTGTTAACCCTCTACTGTCCCATCAGCTGTTAACCCTCTACTGTCCCATCAGCTGTTAACCCTCTACTGTCCCATCAGCTGTTAACCCTCTACTGTCCCATCAGCTGTTAACCCTCGACTCACTGTACCTCCTAACAGCCTCTCTGTGGTTCCTGCACATGTTTTTGTTGCTCTTGATGGCAGGAGGCCAGATGTGGTATTTGGGAGGAGGGGGAGATAGAGATAGAGATCTTGTTCCTCTAGAGGCAGACGGATCTCACGTAAACACTTTGAGAGGATCAGAGGGAGAAATGACTCTCTGCTTATGTTTCTGTGGAGCTGCTCTCAGAGGGGGAACTGGAGATCCAGTGTCTGTTAGAAGTGCTCTGTCTTATGGCAGATCTTTAAGAAGAGCTACATGTTTTGTTGTGAGAGATAATCATTATTCACCAGATGTTTGTAATGACAGCTGTTGAGGGAGAAGCTGCAGGTGCACGGCTGCTCTGAAGCACCGTGGTGACTGAAGGACTTCTTCTTCGAGTTATAACTCAGTCAAAAGATCAGCAGGGTCTGTTTGAAAATGTTTTAACGCACAGAGAACAAATGAAGAAGCTCAACCCAAAGCATTCTGGGAACTGTAGTATCCAGAGGAAAAACCACAATACATTCCACATCACAAAGGCTCAAACATTAGCTCCGTTGAACCTCTGGAGATTCTGACACTTTGTTCCAGAGACACCGTGGAGACGCTCTGACATCGTGACTCTGGAATCTGAACCTCTCCTAATTCTTGGAAGAACATCTATGACTTCACGTCCAATCCGTCTCTCAGCGTTAACACTCGATAATCTCTAAATCTGCAGCATCGCCTCAGACCCAAAGCAGAACCTGATCCGAGTCGGCTTCAGACCGCAGACCCCGACTCAGCTGCAGAGTCTCAGAGTCTCAGAGCATCGAAGCTCTCTCTGCTCACCGCTCTCTGCACGAAACGCTCCGCTGAACTCTGACAGGGAACAGAGACAACATGTGGGAATGGGTTCCAGGATTATAGAGACGAGGGGGAGGAGAGGGGGAGAGGAGGGGGAGGAGGAGAGGAGGAGGAGAGGAGAGGAGAGGAGGAGGAGGAGAGGGGGAGAGGAGGAGAGGGGAGGAGGAGAGGAGACAGGAGGGGAGGAGAGGAGAGGAGAGGAGGGGGAGGAGGAGAGGAGGAGGAGAGGAGACAGGAGGGGAGGAGAGGAGAGGAGAGGAGGGGGGAGGAGAGGGGGAGAGGAGGAGAGGGGAGGAGGAGAGGAGACAGGAGGGGAGGAGAGGGAGGAGGGGGAGGAGGGGGAGGAGGAGAAGAGACAGGAGGGGAGGAGAGGAGGGGGAGAGGAGAGAGGAGGGGAGGAGACAGGAGGGGAGGAGGAGAGGAGACAGGAGGGGAGGAGAGGGAAGAGGGGGAGGAGGGGGAGGAGGAGAAGAAACAGGAGGGGAGGAGAGGAGGGGGAGAGGAGAGAGGAGGAGAGGAGACAGGAGGGGAAGAGAGGAGAGGAGAGGAGGGGGGAGGAGAGGAGAGACGAGAGGAGGAGAGGAGGAGGAGAGGAGGAGGAGAGGGGAGGAGGAGGGGAGGGGAGGAGGAGAGACGAGAGGAACAGTTTCCATTATCTGTCGTAACAGGAGGAGCACCAGGAGCATCTGCCAGGAGGGGGAGGAGGAGGAGAGGGGAGAGGAGGAGAGGAGGAGAGGAGGAGGAAAGGGGAGGAGAGGAGAGGGGGAGAGGAAGAGAGGAGGGGAGGAGGAGGGGAGAGGAGAGTTCTGGAATTCTGACTTTTTGTATAAAATTGTGTAAAACTTTTTTTTCTTGGAATTCTGGCTTTTTTTTGTAACTTTTTGTCAAAATTCTGACTTTTTTCTTGGAAATCATTCAAAAATAAAATGTCACCTTTGCTCATATCTAACAAAACGCTGTCACACTGCCGTGGTGCCCTTGAGCAAGGCACCGGACAACCCCCTCCCCCCCCACTCCAATTGCTCACATGTCACTGCGCTCTGCGTGTGAGGCCATCACCCTCTCTGTCTGCATGGCCCTAATCTTCTTCTGTAGCCGCATCACGTCCAGAGCCTCGTGGAGAGCACCGCCTCATGAACCCAGCCGACCCACAGAGCACGTCATGAAACAACAGAGACCTCAACACTTCTGATCAGGACTGTGTTCAAACTAAAGACCCACAGAGCACGTCATGAAACAACAGAGACCTCAACACTTCTGATCAGGACTGTGTTCAAACTAAAGACCCACAGAGCACGTCATGAAACAACAGAGACCTCAACACTTCTGATCAGGACTGTGTTCAAACTAAAGACCCACAGAGCACGTAAGGAAACAACAGGGACCTCAGCACTTCTGATCAGGACTGTGTTCAAACTAAAGACCCACAGAGCACGTCATGAAACAACAGAGACCTCAACACTTCTGATCAGGACTGTGTTCAAACTAAAGACCCACAGAGCATGTCATGAAACAACAGACACCTCAACACTTCTGATCAGGACTGTGTTCAAACTAAAGACCCACAGAGCACGTAAGGAAACAACAGGGACCTCAGCACTTCTGATCAGGACTGTGTTCAAACTAAAGACCCACAGAGCATGTCATGAAACAACAGAGACCTCAACACTTCTGATCAGGACTGTGTTCAAACTAAAGACCCACAGAGCACGTAAGGAAACAACAGAGACCTCAACACTTCTGATCAGGACTGTGTTCAAACTAAAGACCCACAGAGCACGTAAGGAAACAACAGGGACCTCAGCACTTCTGATCAGGACTGTGTTCAAACTAAAGACCCACAGAGCATGTCATGAAACAACAGAGACCTCAACACTTCTGATCAGGACTGTGTTCAAACTAAAGACCCAAAGAGCACGTCATGAAACAACAGAGACCTCAACACTTCTGATCAGGACTGTGTTCAAACTAAAGACCCACAGAGCACGTCATGAAACAACAGAGACCTCAACACTTCTGATCAGGACTGTGTTCAAACTAAAGACCCACAGAGCACGTCATGAAACAACAGAGACCTCAACACTTCTGATCAGGACTGTGTTCAAACTAAAGACCCACAGAGCACGTCATGAAACAACAGAGACCTCAACACTTCTGATCAGGACTGTGTTAAAACTAAAGACCCACAGAGCACGTCATGAAACAACAGAGACCTCAACACTTCTGATCAGGACTGTGTTCAAACTGAAGACCCACAGAGCACGTCATGAAACAACAGAGACCTCAACACTTCTGATCAGGACTGTGTTCAAACTAAAGACCCACAGAGCACGTCATGAAACAACAGGGACCTCAGCACTTCTGATCAGGACTGTGTTCAAACTAAAGACCCACAGAGCACGTCATGAAACAACAGAGACCTCAACACTTCTGATCAGGACTGTGTTAAAACTAAAGACCCACAGAGCACGTCATGAAACAACAGAGACCTCAACACTTCTGATCAGGACTGTGTTCAAACTGAAGACCCACAGAGCACGTCATGAAACAACAGAGACCTCAACACTTCTGATCAGGACTGTGTTCAAACTAAAGACCCACAGAGCATGTCATGAAACAACAGGGACCTCAACACTTCTGATCAGGACTGTGTTCAAACTGAAGACCCACAGAGCACGTCATGAAACAACAGGGACCTCAACACTTCTGATCAGGACTGTGTTCAAACTGAAGACCCACAGAGCACGTCATGAAACAACAGGGACCTCAACACTTCTGATCAGGACTGTGTTCAAACTGAAGACCCACAGAGCACGTCATGAAACAACAGAGACCTCAACACTTCTGATCAGGACTGTGTTCAAACTAAAGACCCACAGAGCACGTCATCAAACAACAGAGACCTCAACACTTCTGATCAGGACTGTGTTCAAACTAAAGACCCACAGAGCACGTCATGAAACAACAGAGACCTCAACACTTCTGATCAGGACTGTGTTCAAACTGAAGACCCACAGAGCACGTCATGAAACAACAGAGACCTCAACACTTCTGATCAGGACTGTGTTCAAACTAAAGACCCACAGAGCACGTCATGAAACAACAGAGACCTCAACACTTCTGATCAGGACTGTGTTAAAACTAAAGACCCACAGAGCACGTCATGAAACAACAGAGACCTCAACACTTCTGATCAGGACTGTGTTCAAACTGAAGACCCACAGAGCACGTCATGAAACAACAGAGACCTCAACACTTCTGATCAGGACTGTGTTCAAACTAAAGACCCACAGAGCACGTCATGAAACAACAGAGACCTCAACACTTCTGATCAGGACTGTGTTAAAACTAAAGACCCACAGAGCACGTCATGAAACAACAGAGACCTCAACACTTCTGATCAGGACTGTGTTCAAACTAAAGACCCACAGAGCATGTCATGAAACAACAGGGACCTCAACACTTCTGATCAGGACTGTGTTCAAACTGAAGACCCACAGAGCACGTCATGAAACAACAGGGACCTCAACACTTCTGATCAGGACTGTGTTCAAACTGAAGACCCACAGAGCACGTCATGAAACAACAGGGACCTCAACACTTCTGATCAGGACTGTGTTCAAACTGAAGACCCACAGAGCACGTCATGAAACAACAGAGACCTCAACACTTCTGATCAGGACTGTGTTCAAACTAAAGACCCACAGAGCACGTCATCAAACAACAGAGACCTCAACACTTCTGATCAGGACTGTGTTCAAACTAAAGACCCACAGAGCACGTCATGAAACAACAGAGACCTCAACACTTCTGATCAGGACTGTGTTCAAACTAAAGACCCACAGAGCACGTCATGAAACAACAGAGACCTCAACACTTCTGATCAGGACTGTGTTCAAACTAAAGACCCACAGAGCACGTCATGAAACAACAGAGACCTCAACACTTCTGATCAGGACTGTGTTCAAACTAAAGACCCACAGAGCACGTCATGAAACAACAGAGACCTCAACACTTCTGATCAGGACTGTGTTCAAACTAAAGACCCACAGAGCACGTCATGAAACAACAGAGACCTCAACACTTCTGATCAGGACTGTGTTCAAACTAAAGACCCACAGAGCACGTCATGAAACAACAGGGACCTCAACACTTCTGATCAGGACTGTGTTCAAACTGAAGACCCACAGAGCACGTCATGAAACAACAGAGACCTCAACACTTCTGATCAGGACTGTGTTCAAACTAAAGACCCACAGAGCACGTCATGAAACAACAGAGACCTCAACACTTCTGATCAGGACTGTGTTCAAACTAAAGACCCACAGAGCACGTCATGAAACAACAGAGACCTCAACACTTCTGATCAGGACTGTGTTCAAACTAAAGACCCACAGAGCACGTCATGAAACAACAGAGACCTCAACACTTCTGATCAGGACTGTGTTCAAACTAAAGACCCACAGAGCACGTCATGAAACAACAGAGACCTCAACACTTCTGATCAGGACTGTGTTCAAACTAAAGACCCACAGAGCACGTCATGAAACAACAGGGACCTCAGCACTTCTGATCAGGACTGTGTTCAAACTAAAGACCCACAGAGCAAGTCATGAAACAACAGGGACCTCAACACTTCTGATCAGGACTGTGTTCAAACTGAAGACCCACAGAGCACGTCATGAAACAACAGAGACCTCAACACTTCTGATCAGGACTTTGTTCAAACTGAAGACCCACAGAGCACGTCATGAAACAACAGAGACCTCAACACTTCTGATCAGGACTGTGTTCAAACTGAAGACCCACAGAGCACGTCATGAAACAACAGAGACCTCAACACTTCTGATCAGGACTGTGTTCAAACTAAAGACCCACAGAGCACGTCATGAAACAACAGAGACCTCAACACTTCTGATCAGGACTGTGTTCAAACTGAAGACCCACAGAGCACGTCATGAAACAACAGAGACCTCAACACTTCTGATCAGGACTTTGTTCAAACTGAAGACCCACAGAGCACGTCATGAAACAACAGAGACCTCAACACTTCTGATCAGGACTTTGTTCAAACTGAAGACCCACAGAGCACATCATGAAACAACAGAGACCTCAACACTTCTGATCAGGACTGTGTTCAAACTAAAGACCCTAACACGCAGGCTCAGATGCACGCTGTGTGTGATCTGCCGCTCACTGCAGAGACGTCTCACAGAGTTAGAGACTCTTAGAGAGTGGGATTATGATGATTGATGGAGGACGATGGAGTCGCTTGTTCCGTTTGAAATGGTTTATTTATGATGGATGTTAAGCTGCATGCATTCCCTCTCTGCTGGAGGAAGAGAGGGATCTGTCACCAAGGTCCACCGCGTCTGATTTACTAATCCTCCAGCTGTGATCATCCTGCAGAACGTGGTCAACGGCAGCAGAGCTTCAACTCTGGAGAGAACACACTCCATATCATACACACTCTGAAACTCAGAGAGAGAGAACACACTCTGAAACTCAGAGAGAGAGAACACACTCTGAAACTCAGAGAGAGAGAACACACTCTGAAACTCAGAGAGAGAGAACACACTCTGAAACTCAGAGAGAGAGAGAACACACTCTGAAACTCAGAGAGAGAGAGAACACACTCTGAAACTCAGAGAGAGAGAACACACTCTGAAACTCAGAGAGAGAGAGAACACACTCTGAAACTCAGAGAGAGAGAGAGCACACTCTGAAACTCAGAGAGAGAGAACACACTCTGAAACTCAGAGAGAGAGAGAACACACTCTGAAACTCAGAGAGAGAGAGAACACACTCTGAAACTCAGAGAGAGAGAGAACACACTCTGAAACTCAGAGAGAGAGAGAGCACACTCTGAAACTCAGAGAGAGAGAACACACTCTGAAACTCAGAGAGAGAGCGAACACACTCTGAAACTCAGAGAGAGAGCGAACACACTCTGAAACTCAGAGAGAGAGCGAACACACTCTGAAACTCAGAGAGAGAGAACACACTCTGAAACTCAGAGAGAGAGAGAGCACACTCTGAAACTCAGAGAGAGAGAACACACTCTGAAACTCAGAGAGAGAGAGAACACACTCTGAAACTCAGAGAGAGAGAGAACACACTCTGAAACTCAGAGAGAGAGAACACACTCTGAAACTCAGAGAGAGAGAGAACACACTCTGAAACTCAGAGAGAGAGAGAACACACTCTGAAACTCAGAGAGAGAGAGAACACACTCTGAAACTCAGAGAGAGAGAGAACACACTCTGAAACTCAGAGAGAGAGAGAACACACTCTGAAACTCAGAGAGAGAGAGAACACACTCTGAAACTCAGAGAGAGAGAACACACTCTGAAACTCAGAGAGAGAGAACACACTCTCAAACTCAGAGAGAGAGAACACACTCTGAAACTCAGAGAGAGAGAACACACTCTGAAACTCAGAGAGAGAGAGAACACACTCTGAAACTCAGAGAGAGAGAGAGCACACTCTGAAACTCAGAGAGAGAGAACACACTCTGAAACTCAGAGAGAGAGAGAACACACTCTGAAACTCAGAGAGAGAGAACACACTCTGAAACTCAGAGAGAGAGAGAACACACTCTGAAACTCAGAGAGAGAGAACACACTCTGAAACTCAGAGAGAGAGAGAACACACTCTGAAACTCAGAGAGAGAGAGAGCACACTCTGAAACTCAGAGAGAGAGAGAACACACTCTGAAACTCAGAGAGAGAGAGAACACACTCTGAAACTCAGAGAGAGAGAGAACACACTCTGAAACTCAGAGAGAGAGAGAACACACTCTGAAACTCAGAGAGAGAGAACACACTCTGAAACTCAGAGAGAGAGAGAACACACTCTGAAACTCAGAGAGAGAGAACACACTCTGAAACTCAGAGAGAGAGAGAACACACTCTGAAACTCAGAGAGAGAGAGAACACACTCTGAAACTCAGAGAGAGAGAGAACACACTCTGAAACTCAGAGAGAGAGAGCACACTCTGAAACTCAGAGAGAGAGAACACACTCTGAAACTCAGAGAGAGAGAACACACTCTGAAACTCAGAGAGAGAGAGAACACACTCTGAAACTCAGAGAGAGAGAACACACTCTGAAACTCAGAGAGAGAGAGAACACACTCTGAAACTCAGAGAGAGAGAGAACACACTCTGAAACTCAGAGAGAGAGAGAACACACTCTGAAACTCAGAGAGAGAGAGAGAGCACACTCTGAAACTCAGAGAGAGAGAGAACACACTCTGAAACTCAGAGAGAGAGAGAACACACTCTGAAACTCAGAGAGAGAGAGAACACACTCTGAAACTCAGAGAGAGAGAACACACTCTGAAACTCAGAGAGAGAGAACACACTCTGAAACTCAGAGAGAGAGAACACACTCTGAAACTCAGAGAGAGAGAGAACACACTCTGAAACTCAGAGAGAGAGAGAGCACACTCTGAAACTCAGAGAGAGAGAACACACTCTGAAACTCAGAGAGAGAGAGAACAAACTCTGAAACTCAGAGAGAGAGAACACACTCTGAAACTCAGAGAGAGAGAACACACTCTGAAACTCAGAGAGAGAGAACACACTCTGAAACTCAGAGAGAGAGAACACACTCTGAAACTCAGAGAGAGAGAGAACACACTCTGAAACTCAGAGAGAGAGAGAGCACACTCTGAAACTCAGAGAGAGAACACACTCTGAAACTCAGAGAGAGAGAGAACACACTCTGAAACTCAGAGAGAGAGAGAGCACACTCTGAAACTCAGAGAGAGAACACACTCTGAAACTCAGAGAGAGAGAACACACTCTGAAACTCAGAGAGAGAGAGAGAGAACACACTCTGAAACTCAGAGAGAGAGAACACACTCTGAAACTCAGAGAGAGAGAACACACTCTGAAACTCAGAGAGAGAGAGAGCACACTCTGAAACTCAGAGAGAGAGAACACACTCTGAAACTCAGAGAGAGAGAGAACCCACTCTGAAACTCAGAGAGAGAGAACACACTCTGAAACTCAGAGAGAGAGAGAACACACTCTCAAACTCAGAGAGAGAGAGAACACACTCTGAAACTCAGAGAGAGAGAACACACTCTGAAACTCAGAGAGAGAGAGAACACACTCTGAAACTCAGAGAGAGAGAGAACACACTCTGAAACTCAGAGAGAGAGAACACACTCTGAAACTCAGAGAGAGAGAGAACACACTCTGAAACTCAGAGAGAGCGAACACACTCTGAAACTCAGAGAGAGAGAGAACACACTCTGAAACTCAGAGAGAGAGAGAACACACTCTGAAACTCAGAGAGAGAGAACACACTCTGAAACTCAGAGAGAGAGAGAACACACTCTGAAACTCAGAGAGAGAGAGAACACACTCTGAAACTCAGAGAGAGAGAACAAACTCTGAAACTCAGAGAGAGAGAGAACACACTCTGAAACTCAGAGAGAGAGAGAACACACTCTGAAACTCAGAGAGAGAGAACACACTCTGAAACTCAGAGAGAGAGAACACACTCTGAAACTCAGAGAGAGAGAGAACACACTCTGAAACTCAGAGAGAGAGAACACACTCTGACCCTTTCCAGGCACTAATACTAGAGAACACTACAGGAGAGGGAGCACCACAGAGCGATGAACAGGGCCTCTTTAAAATGTGTTCCAACCCACAGTGTTCAAATCAAGAAGCACACCCAAAGCATTATGGGAAATGTAGTCCCAAATCTTGCATGACTGTCCGCCAAAATATAAGTAATACAAACAAAACAATGGATTCAAAAAGGACTTCAGTGCTTGGGCTGTTCACTCGCTTTGGGGTCAGCTCAGGTATTAACACCCCCTCTCTGCAGGGGGTCCAACTCAAATACTCAGTGGGCCAAAATAAAAAAATGAGTACTAGTCGAGGGCCGGACTGGTTCAATGTTTATTTCAGAACTTATTGAAATGAACTTATTGCACATATTAAACCTGGAACTAACAAAGCTTCAATGATTGTCTATAAAAACAACATTAAACATTAAATAATCAGTTCATTCATTTCTCATGGCTCTATCTGCAGCTTCTCCAGAGTCAGTTCTTATGGCTCTATCTGCAGCTTCTCCAGAGTCAGTTCTTATGGCTCTATCTGCAGCTTCTCCAGAGTCAGTTCTTATGGCTCTATCTGCAGCTTCTCCAGAGTCAGTTCTTATGGCTCTATCTGCAGCTTCTCCAGAGTCAGTTCTTATGGCTCTATCTGCAGCTTCTCCAGAGTCATTTCTCATGGCTCTATCTGCAGCTTCTCCAGAGTCAGTTCTTATGGCTCTATCTGCAGCTTCTCCAGAGTCAGTTCTCATGGCTCTATCTGCAGCTTCTCCAGAGTCATTTCTCATGGCTCTATCTGCAGCTTCTCCAGAGTCAGTTCTTATGGCTCTATCTGCAGCTTCTCCAGAGTCAGTTCTCATGGCTCTATCTGCAGCTTCTCCAGAGTCATTTCTCATGGCTCTATCTGCAGCTTCTCCAGAGTCATTTCTCATGGCTCTATCTGCAGCTTCTCCAGAGTCAGTTCTTATGGCTCTATCTGCAGCTTCTCCAGAGTCATTTCTTATGGCTCTATCTGCAGCTTCTCCAGAGTCAGTTCTTATGGCTCTATCTGCAGCTTCTCCAGAGTCATTTCTTATGGCTCTATCTGCAGCTTCTCCAGAGTCATTTCTCATGGCTCTATCTGCAGCTTCTCCAGAGTCAGTTCTTATGGCTCTATCTGCAGCTTCTCCAGAGTCATTTCTTATGGCTCTATCTGCAGCTTCTCCAGAGTCAGTTCTTATGGCTCTATCTGCAGCTTCTCCAGAGTCAGTTCTTATGGCTCTATCTGCAGCTTCTCCAGAGTCATTTCTTATGGCTCTATCTGCAGCTTCTCCAGAGTCAGTTCTTATGGCTCTATCTGCAGCTTCTCCAGAGTCAGTTCTTATGGCTCTATCTGCAGCTTCTCCAGAGTCAGTTCTTATGGCTCTATCTGCAGCTTCTCCAGAGTCAGTTCTCATGGCTCTATCTGCAGCTTCTCCAGAGTCAGTTCTTATGAGTACATTTCCCACAGGCCAACAACAGCTTCAACAAAACTATTTCCCTCAAAGAGAAACCAAACATGCCCTGTTGTCGAGAGAGAGAAAGTGCAGAAGGAAACATGTAAAGTCAGTGTGCTGCTCTGTGATGCTAGCTCAGATACTTGGCATCTCATCTTGGGTGCAAGGTCATCAATGTTTGGGCTCAGGCTCTGAGCTGAGGAGACCCTCAGGATGGAGAGAAGGTGTGAGAGCAATATACCGGAGGGCCGGATCTAATAGGAATTAGAAATGATCCTGAGGGCCAAAATTAAATCCACCACGGGCCTGATTTGGCCCCCGGGCCTTGGGTTTGACACATGTGCATTAATGCGTGTTTAATTCTAACGATGTCCTCTGTCTCTCCTCTGTCTCTCCTCTGTGTGTCCTCTGTGTGTCCTTTGTCTCTCCTCATTGTGTCCTCTGTGTGTCCTCTGTGTGTCCTCTGTGTGTCCTTTGTCTCTCCTCTGTGTGTCCTCTGTGTGTCCTCTGTGTGTCCTCTGTGTGTCCTTTGTCTCTCCTCTGTGTGTCCTTTGTCTCTCCTCTGTGTGTCCTCTGTGTGTCCTCTGTGTGTCCTTTGTCTCTCCTCTGTGTGTCCTCTGTGTGTCCTCTGTGTGTCCTCTGTCTCTCCTCTGTGTGTCCTCTGTGTGTCCTTTGTCTCTCCTCTGTGTGTCCTCTGTGTGTCCCCTGTCTCTCCTCTGTCTCTCCTCTGTCTCTCCTCTGTGTGTCCTCTGTGTGTCCTCTGTCTCTCCTCTGTCTCTCCTCTGTGTGTCCTCTGTGTGTTTTCTGTGTGTCCTTTGTGTGTCCCCTGTGTGTCCTCTGTGTGTCCTCTGTCTCTCCTCTGTCTCTCCTCTGTGTGTCCTCTGTGTGTCCTCTGTGTGTCCTCTTTGTGTCCCCTGTGTGTCCTCTGTGTGTCCCCTGTGTGTCCTCCAGGTGTGCGACCTGTCCTTCAGCCTGAAGAAGATGCTGAGTCGACACAAACTCACTCACAACCCCAACCGGCCCATGGCAGAGTGCCAGCAGTGCCACAAGAAGTTCACCAGGAACGACTACCTCAAGGTGCACATGGAGAACGTGCACGGGGAGACGGAGGGCTGACCCCTCCCCACATGGAGAACGTGCACGGGGAGACGGAGGGCTGACCCCTCCCCACATGGAGACGGAGGGCTGACCCCTCCCCACATGGAGGACGTGCACGGGGGGACGGAGGGCTGATGCCGACCCCTCCCCACATGGAGGACGTGCACGGGGGGACGGAGGGCTGATGCCGACCCCTCCACATGCTGGAAACACAGATGCAGCGATAGCACACATGTTGCTAACGCGCAGAATGTGGAAGACGTTTGAGTTAAACAGAAACATCATTTCTCTCCGACTGTTTGGATATGGTTTCCTGCAGAGACGCTGTGTCTGCTCGTCTGATCACATCACCTGGAGCTTCTAACCGAGGGGACTCACGGGAGAGGCAAGGAGCTCCAGACGGACCTCTGTTACTGTGTGACATCACTGGGAGACACCTTTATCGTTTACCTGAACTCTCCCTCCATGTGTTAGCACCTGCTCTCAGGTTCTATATAACCTCAGAGGCACGGTGCTGCCCGAGTGTTTCTAAATAAGAGTATTAAAACAGGCCGGCTGCAGAGTCTGAAACAGAGCAGTGTAATATTCATCAGTGTTCCTTATCCTCTCCAGATCCACGAGGACCTTCAAAAGAAAATTCACGAGTTGCTTTGAGAAGGTTGTGAGAAGGTTGTGTGAAGGTTGTGTGATGGTTGTGTGATGGTTGTGAGAAGGTTGTGTGATGGCTGTGTGATGGCTGTGTGAAGGTTGTGTGATGGTTGTGAGAAGGTTGTGTGATGGCTGTGTGATGGCTGTGTGAAGGTTGTGTGATGGTTGTGAGAAGGTTGTGTGATGGCTGTGTGAAGGTTGTGTGATGGTTGTGAGAAGGTTGTGTGATGGCTGTGTGATGGCTGTGTGATGGCTGTGAGAAGGTTATGTGATGGTTGTGTGAAGGTTGTGTGATGGCTGTGAGAAGGTTGTGTGATGGCTGTGAGAAGGTTATGTGATGGTTGTGTGATGGTTGTGAGAAGGTTGTGTGATGGCTGTGTGATGGCTGTGTGATGGCTGTGAGAAGGTTATGTGATGGTTGTGTGAAGGTTGTGTGAAGGTTGTGTGATGGCTGTGTGATGGCTGTGTGATGGCTGTGAGAAGGTTATGTGATGGTTGTGTGATGGCTGTGTGAAGGTTGTGTGAAGGTTATGTGATGGTTGTGTGAAGGTTGTGTGATGGCTGTGTGAAGGTTGTGTGAAGGTTGTGTGAAGGTTGTGTGATGGCTGTGTGAAGGTTGTGTGAAGGTTGTGTGAAGGTTGTGTGATGGCTGTGTGAAGGTTGTGTGAAGGTTGTGAGAAGGTTGTGTGAAGGTTGTGTGATGGCTGTGTGAAGGTTGTGAGAAGGTTGTGTGAAGGTTGTGTGATGGCTGTGTGAAGGTTGTGTGATGGCTGTGTGAAGGTTGTGTGAAAGTTGTGTGAAGGTTGTGAGAAGGCTGTGTGAAGGTTGTGTAAAGGTTGTGTGAAGGTTGTGTGAAGGTTGTGTGATGGCTGTGTGAAGGCTGTGTGAAGGTTGTGTGAAGGTTGTGTGAAGGTTGTGTGATGGCTGTGTGAAGGTTGTGAGAAGGTTGTGTGAAGGCTGTGTGAAGGCTGTGTGAAGGTTGTGTGATGGCTGTGTGAAGGTTGTGAGAAGGTTGTGTGAAGGCTGTGTGAAGGTTGTGTGAAGGCTGTGTGAAGGTTGTGTGAAGGTTGTGTGAAGGCTGTGTGAAGGTTGTGAGAAGGTTGTGTGAAGGCTGTGTGAAGGTTGTGTGAAGGCTGTGTGAAGCCGCCAGGTCTCTGTTTGCAGTCACAATCTGTTAGAAAACGTTACAACTGTACCTTTCCTAATCACTTCAGATGAAGTTGCCTTCTGGTGCTAGAGGTATGTTTCTGTTCTGTTAATCGCACGGAGGCCGACAATTAAGATGTTTCTTCATGTGTTTTTATATCTGCATCCTTTCTGACGCTGCAGTGTTTGCACCCGTAGGCCTCCGTGTAGCCGGGACCAAAGGACCATCCAGAGTGCTGTGTGTCAGGGTCAGGGGGTCAGGGGGTCAGGGCCGCTGTAGAGCCAGAGTAGGGGGTAACATTTAAGAAATTCCGGCTCAAATTTCTCCCCCTTTTTTGGATGGAGCTAATTTATTGAAGTGAGTTTATTTTTGTCACATTTTTAATCACATAAATGATAGGAGAATATTGCAGTTTCATGATACACTTCTCTTTGATCACAGATATCTATATCCAGACTTAGGGCCACATGTCAAAAACACTGTTTCAGATATGAAATGAAATGACAGTCAAAATTCTTACATTATTGTCTTCTCACGTGAGGCCCCTTATCGTTCTCCGTGGGTATCCAACTTGTTTCATAAAGGTACGACTTCAATCTCAGAAATATTACTCCTTCTTTTTCACTGCATTGGTCCTCACAGGCTTCCGTACTCCCACCATGTTCTGTATCGAATGTTTTCATATGACTTACAGCGGTTGTGCCTGACTGTGTGTGTTAATCATTGTTAATACAGTGTTTCATGTATTTCAATAGAGCTCAGATGTTTCCTGTTCACACACACACACACACACACACACACACACACACACACACACACACACACACACACACACACACACACACACACACACACACACACACACACACACACACACACACACACACACACACACACACACACACACACAGCGACCCGTCACTTCACACGTTTGTATTTTGAAATGTATAAAACATCATCAGTGAGTAAACAGCCGCTTCCTGCCGTCTGAGGATGTGTTTGTGGACTGTTGACGTTGGTGGGGAGTCTTTGTTCATCTGGCTTTTTATAAAACGTTTCACTCTGAGCATCTCTTCATCACAACCCCATACACCGTGCCATGTTTCCAGCTTCTCTCACACACACACACACACACACACACACACACACACACACACACACACACACACACACACACACACACACACACACACACACACACACACACACACACACACCAACAATTAATGACTGAGGTTCATGGTGGAGTTCAGCGGCCGCTCACTGTGTATTATTTATATAGGACAATATATCACACATGTTACATTTGTCTCAGTGGACTTTACACTTTGTACAGAATGTCAATACGACCCCTCTGATCCCCCTCCCTCACAGAGAGCCAGCAGGACGCACTGGGTGTGTTCAAAGTGTCCGTAGTGGAGGCACCACTTCCAGTCTCATGATGTTTTATCTTCAGCTCCTGATAAAGCGTCCTCCGCTTCCCGGGTTTTCCTGATCTCCCCCTTCAGGGCGGGACCGCTGGTTCGTGGTTTCCACTGACGCACTCTCACATCCAGCAGCATTTAAACTGCATCCTGTCTGTCTCACAGTGACACACAGAGCATCAGCTAGTTCCTGAACAGTGTCCTTCACATGCTGATATCCAAGAGAGGGAGTTACACAGTCACTAGATGGAGGAATAGAAAGCAGTATTCAATGTTTACTTCAGATTAGCTCCACGTCAGAAATGAGCATGCTTGTCATATGTCTCTCTCCATAGAGGCTGAATCATCATGTTAATCACATAGCTATCATATGCCTCAAACAGTCCTGATGCTCTTCTAGGTAATCACACATCCTGTCATGTTCACAGCTACAGCTGATACCTTTGTTAGCATGTTGCTCTCATGTTGGGAGAGGACATTCACTATTTCCCCTACAACATGTAATGTGTCCTGCCTGTCACCCAACACCTTCCACTTCCTCGTCTCCCAGCCGTTTCTCTTGGGACTTTCCCCCTGATCTCCCCCTCCTCTCTCTGTCCCGCCCTCTCTGCTTCGCTCCCTTCCTGCTGGGTCTATCTGCAGCTCGATGTGTTTCTAATGACATGTTTTGCCCTCAGCTCCAGGAGCTTTACACACAGACGTCTGACCCGCTGTTTGGCAGGCGTTACTGCAGCAACATGTTGTGCCCGGGGAAAGCGTGCCATGCCGAGGAATGTTAACGTGGCGGCGGGCAGGGTGTGTTCAGGTTCTCCGGGTCGTTTCAGCGCTGACGGACGTTCCTCTGAAGCCACAAGTCCACGGAAACAGACTCTAATAAAAGCTCTGGAAACCAGAGGAAGGTCAAACACTGACCCAAGGCCACATGGTCTGTCTGAGGGAACACACACACACACACACACACACACAGACAGACAGACAGACAGACAGACAGACAGACAGACAGACAGACAGACAGACAGACAGACAGACAGACAGACAGACAGACAGACAGACAGACAGACAGACAGACGCACACACAGACACACAGACACACAGACAGACAGACAGACAGACAGACAGACAGACAGACAGACAGGTCTGTTGATGGTTGTAATTGAATCTGCAGACTGCACTCCAGACGAGCATCAGGTCAAATGGAGGGATTGTTTCATTGAGAGGAACTATCAGTAAAGATTCCTCTCCTACTCATAAACAGACTGCAGCTTTATTTATACTCACTCATTCCAGAGAGATAACTCCAAAGGCAAGTCGTTTGCAGCATTTCAAAGATAAAAGGTGCGTGGAGGAGACTGGAGGCCTTTCTCGACTAAAAGGCCACAAACTGGTTGATGATAAAGTCACTGCAGGTCGGCTTCCCTACGAACTGGCCCATTCACCTATCACGCCAGTGAAGCCTGCAGTTTCTCCTGAATGGAGGAAGGTTGCTTTTCTGGAGCTGACAGCGACCAATCGTGTTGAGGGTTAGAGTCTCCGCTTGTATTTAAAAGATTAATGAAACAACAGAGAGGTTCTGCGGTACCAACGAGGACAGAAACCCTCTGGCTCCTTCCAGGCTTTACAAGGCCGTCAATCAGGAAACCTCAAGACATTTAATATCGACCGAGAAATATTTGACATTTTTGCACATTTTATTTGTCATGCCACTGGTTTGGAAAGGCCTCGTTCCAACTTGGCGAAACAAAAGGAGTCTTGTGATTTAACGTCACCCCCCCCCCCCCCTCTGAATCTGAGGATGGGGAGGGGGGGGGGGGGACAGAAGAGAGCCCCCATGTTTATGTCTAAATGGCTGCAGGAAACAGAACCACATCTGAAGCACAAAGGAGGCTCGAAGCCTGCGGGGTGGGGGGGGGGGGGGATCTGGAGAGCGTTGGGAGGCCTGAGGAAACGCTGCTGGAGGAAGACGTCCCTCCAGTCTGTGCTCTGTGGAAGAAAGGTGCGTTCAGGTGGACTGGGAAAATGCCACTTCCTGCTTGGAGACACCTCAACACTTTGATCCCACGTTCAGCTCTTCTGTGTCACTGCGGTCACGTGACCTCACCTGCTGCTTCTCTCCTGTCTGTGGGTATGAGGCGACCACAGACCACTCAATACAGTGAGTTATCAACCGCTTTATTCCCATGCAGCCCCCTGTCCCATGCAGCCCCCTGTCCCATGCGGCCCCGTGTCCCATGCAGCCCCCTGTCCCATGAGGCCCCCTGTCCCATGCAGCCCCCTGTCCCATGCGGCCCCCTGTCCCATGCGGCCCCCTGTCCCATGCAGCCCTCTGTCCCATGCGGCCCCCTGTCCCATGCGGCCCCCTTTCCCATGCGGCCCCCTTTCCCATGCAGCACCCTGTCCCATCCCATGCAGCCCCCTGTCCCATGCGGCCCCCTGTCCCATGCAGCCCCCTGTCCCATCCCATGCAGCCCCCTGTCCCATGCGGCCCCCTATCCCATCCCATGCAGCCCCCTGTCCCATGCAGCTCCAACAACAGCCTCTGATTGGTCAACAGACTTCATGCAATGCTTCATGGGATGCCTCATTAGATCTATAAACCCAAACCCTACAACCCAGTCTCACGGCATGTCGTGTTATAGTCACAACATGAAACCATGTCTGTCCTGTCACACAGAACGATTTAAAAAACAATGTAAAGAAAAACTAATTAGAAAGAAAAAGAGAATACAAAAATACAGATGTCAGCACTCTGAGGCTCTGAGCCGTCTCTTTTCCTCACGGACGGCAAAACAACTCTGACATTATATAATCTAAAATAAACGATAGGCTCAGGGTGAGATGTTGAGTGAACATGTTTTTATGAACCCCACAGCTTCCGGTGTTCCAAGACCCGACCTTACAGAAAGACGTGCTGCAGACACGAAACACACGACCAATAGAAATACTTTTTAAATCGTTCTGCGTGACACGAGGAAAAGGGGAAATGGTGTTGGTGAACACGAATCAAGAGATTACATTGATTTCGTGACTCCAACACGACATGCCGGGAGACTGGGCTGAAGCAAGACACGTATCATCTCTCATGAGGCCTGAGGTAAACAAGGGGGGGAAACAGGAAGACACCTTATCAACCGCCAACAACAGCTAACCTGAGGAGACACTAAAGCTGTCAACAACAACAACAACAACAACAACAACAGCCATGTTTCCATGCTGCTGGAGCGCAGGCACTCAGTTCAGACTCTCAGAGTCAGAGGACCGCAGCCCCATCAAACCAGCGGGACAACTCTTCTTACCACACCAGATACTTTACCGTCCCCGTAAGGACATTTGTTCTGGACTCCGTCTGAACAAACACAGACACTCCCTGACAACGAGGGCGTCTTCTAAATCTCTGAGGATCAGTGAGGCTCCTCTGTAGCGTCTCCTGTTGTCTCCTCTCAGTGTCTCCTCTCAGTGTCTCCTCTCAGTGTCTCCTCTCAGTGTCTCCTCTCAGCTTCAGCGTCTCCTCTCAGTGTCTCCTCTCAGTGTCTCCTCTCAGTGTCTCCTCTCAGCGTCTCCTGTCGTCTCCTGTTGTCTCCTGTTGTCTCCTCTCAGTGTCTCCTCTCAGTGTCTCCTCTCAGCTTCAGTGTCTCCTCTCAGTGTCTCCTCTCAGTGTCTCCTCTCAGCTTCAGTGTCTCCTCTCAGTGTCTCCTCTCAGTGTCTCCTCTCAGCTTCAGCGTCTCCTGTCAGCACCGTCCCTCTCGGCCTCGTTAGGACCCACAGGGCTGTCCTCACGTCTCATCACCAGACAATGGCCCGAGCTCAGACATGCAGGAGCCCCTCCTCCGTGTTTAAGAGGAGACGCAGATTTAGAGATGTGTTTGTGGGTCTCTGCACTCATGTGCTGTCCCTGTCTCTCTCTGGCCTGTTGCTGTCTCTCTCTGGCCTGTCCCTGTCTCTCTCTGGCCTGTTGCTGTCTCTCTCTGGCCTGATGCTGTCTCTCTCTGTCCTGTCCCTGTCTCTCTCTGGCCTGTCCCTGTCTCTCTCTGGCCTGTTGCTGTCTCTCTCTGGCCTGTTGCTGTCTCTCTCTGGCCTGATGCTGTCTCTCTCTGGCCTGTTGCTGTCTCTCTCTGGCCTGATGCTGTCTCTCTCTGGCCTGTCCCTGTCTCTCTCTGGCCTGTCCCTGTCTCGCTCTGGCCTGTTGCTGTCTCTCTCTGGCCTGATGCTGTCTCTCTCTGGCCTGTTGCTGTCTCTCTCTGGCCTGTTGCTGTCTCTCTCTGGCCTGTTGCTGTCTCTCTCTGGCCTGTTGCTGTCTCTCTCTGGCCTGTCCCTGTCTCTCTCTGGCCTGTCCCTGTATCTCTCTGGCCTGTCCCTGTCTCTCTCTGGCCTGTTGCTGTCTCTCTCTGGCCTGTTGCTGTCTCTCTCTGGCCTGTTGCTGTCTCTCTCTGGCCTGTCCCTGTCTCTCTCTGGCCTGTCCCTGTCTCTCTCTGGCCTGTTGCTGTCTCTCTCTGGCCTGTCCCTGTCTCTCTCTGGCCTGTTGCTGTCTCTCTCTGGCCTGTCCCTGTCTCTCTCTGGCCTGTTGCTGTCTCTCTCTGGCCTGATGCTGTCTCTCTCTGGCCTGATGCTGTCTCTCTCT
Source organism: Notothenia rossii (assembly GCF_949606895.1). Lineage (NCBI taxonomy): Eukaryota > Metazoa > Chordata > Actinopteri > Perciformes > Nototheniidae > Notothenia > Notothenia rossii. Next base: position 96,917,732 of record NC_136912.1, read on the forward strand.
GGCCTGTTGCTGTCTCTCTCTGGCCTGATGCTGTCTCTCTCTGGCCTGTTGCTGTCTCTCTCTGGCCTGTTGCTGTCTCTCTCTGGCCTGATGCTGTCTCTCTCTGGCCTGTTGCTGTCTCTCTCTGGCCTGATGCTGTCTCTCTCTGGCCTGATGCTGTCTCTCTCTGGCCTGTCGCTGTCTCTCTCTGGCCTGTTGCTGTCTCTCTCTGGCCTGTTGCTGTCTCTCTCTGGCCTGTTGCTGTCTCTCTCTGGCCTGATGCTGTCTCTCTCTGGCCTGTCCCTGTCTCTCTCTGGCCTGATGCTGTCTCTCTCTGGCCTGTCCCTGTCTCTCTCTGGCCTGTCCCTGTCTCTCTCTGGCCTGATGCTGTCTCTCTCTGGCCTGTCCCTGTCTCTCTCTGGCCTGTTGCTGTCTCTCTCTGGCCTGTCCCTGTCTCTCTCTGGCCTGTTGCTGTCTCTCTCTGGCCTGTTGCTGTCTCTCTCTGGCCTGATGCTGTCTCTCTCTGGCCTGTCCCTGTCTCTCTCTGGCCTGATGCTGTCTCTCTCTGGCCTGTCCCTGTCTCTCTCTGGCCTGATGCTGTCTCTCTCTGGCCTGTCCCTCTCTCTCTCTGGCCTGTTGCTGTCTCTCTCTGGCCTGTCCCTGTCTCTCTCTGGCCTGTCCCTGTCTCTCTCTGGCCTGTCCCTGTCTCTCTCTGGCCTGTCCCTGTATCTCTCTGGCCTGTCCCTGTCTCTCTCTGGCCTGTCCCTGTCTCTCTCTGGCCTGTTGCTGTCTCTCTCTGGCCTGTCCCTGTCTCTCTCTGGCCTGCCCCTGTCTCTCTCTGGCCTGTCCCTGTCTCTCTCTGGCCTGTCCCTGTCTCTCTCTGGCCTGTCCCTGTATCTCTCTGGCCTGTCCCTGTCTCTCTCTGGCCTGTTGCTGTCTCTCTCTGGCCTGTTGCTGTCTCTCTCTGGCCTGTTGCTGTCTCTCTCTGTCTTGTCCCTGTCTCTCTCTGGCCTGTTGCTGTCTCTCTCTGGCCTGTCCCTGTCTCTCTCTGGCCTGTCCCTGTCTCTCTCTGGCCTGTCCCTGTCTCTCTCTGTCCTGTCCCTGTCTCTCTCTGGCCTGTTGCTGTCTCTCTCTGGCCTGTTGCTGTCTCTCTCTGGCCTGTCCCTGTCTCTCTCTGGCCTGTCCCTGTCTCTCTCTGGCCTGTTGCTGTCTCTCTCTGGCCTGTCCCTGTCTCTCTCTGGCCTGTCCCTGTCTCTCTCTGGCCTGTCCCTGTCTCTCTCTGTCCTGTCCCTGTCTCTCTCTGGCCTGTTGCTGTCTCTCTCTGGCCTGTTGCTGTCTCTCTCTGGCCTGTCCCTGTCTCTCTCTGGCCTGTCCCTGTCTCTCTCTGGCCTGTTGCTGTCTCTCTCTGTCTTGTCCCTGTCTCTCTCTGGCCTGTTGCTGTCTCTCTCTGGCCTGTCCCTGTCTCTCTCTGGCCTGTCCCTGTCTCTCTCTGGCCTGTCCCTGTCTCTCTCTGTCCTGTCCCTGTCTCTCTCTGGCCTGTTGCTGTCTCTCTCTGGCCTGTTGCTGTCTCTCTCTGGCCTGTCCCTGTCTCTCTCTGGCCTGTCCCTGTCTCTCTCTGTCCTGTTGCTGTCTCTCTCTGGCCTGTTGCTGTCTCTCTCTGGCCTGTCCCTGTCTCTCTCTGGCCTGTCCCTGTCTCTCTCTGGCCTGTCCCTGTCTCTCTCTGGCCTGTTGCTGTCTCTCTCTGGCCTGTCCCTGTCTCTCTCTGGCCTGTCCCTGTCTCTCTCTGGCCTGTCCCTGTCTCTCTCTGGCCTGTCCCTGTCTCTCTCTGTCCTGTTGCTGTCTCTCTCTGGCCTGTTGCTGTCTCTCTCTGGCCTGTCCCTGTCTCTCTCTGTCCTGTTGCTGTCTCTCTCTGGCCTGTTGCTGTCTCTCTCTGGCCTGTCCCTGTCTCTCTCTGGCCTGTCCCTGTCTCTCTCTGGCCTGTCGCTGTCTCTCTCTGGCCTGTCGCTGTCTCTCTCTGGCCTGTTGCTGTCTCTCTCTGGCCTGTCCCTGTCTCTCTCTGGCCTGTCCCTGTCTCTCTCTGGCCTGTCCCTGTCTCTCTCTGGGCTGTCCCTGTCTCTCTCTGGCCTGTCCCTGTCTCTCTCTGGCCTGTCCCTGTCTCTCTCTGTCCTGTTGCTGTCTCTTGATAGTCGTGTTTGAACCACATCCAAAGAGGTCCTGCGTCTCCGTCTGATGCTCGCCCCGTTTCACCAGAACAGAAACATCAGCAGGTTGCCCTTAGCGACAGCTCCTCTTGGGTCAGGCTGGTGTTCTGCTGTGGAGACGTCCAGCAGAACTCCAGCAGAACACCAGCAGAACATCAACAGAACAGCAGCAGAACACCAGCAGAACTCCAGCAGAACTCCAGCAGAACATCAACAGAACAGCAGCAGAACACCAGCAGAACATCAACAGAACTCCAGCAGAACTCCAGCAGAACACCAGCAGAACTCCAGCAGAACACCAGCAGAACAGCAGCAGAACACCAGCAGAACAGCAGCAGAACACCAGCAGAACTCCAGCAGAACACCAGCAGAACTCCAGCAGAACACCAGCAGAACTCCAGCAGAACTCCAGCAGAACACCAGCAGAACACCAGCAGAACTCCAGCAGAACTCCAGCAGAACTCCAGCAGAACATCAACAGAACTCCAGCAGAACACCAGCAGAACTCCAGCAGAACACCAGCAGAACTCCAGCAGAACACCAGCAGAACTCCAGCAGAACACCAGCAGAACACCAGCAGAACTCCAGCAGAACTCCAGCAGAACTCCAGCAGAACACCAGCAGAACTCCAGCAGAACACCAGCAGAACATCAACAGAACTCCAGCAGAACATCAACAGAACTCCAGCAGAACATCAACAGAACTCCAGCAGAACACCAGCAGAACTCCAGCAGAACACCAGCAGAACTCCAGCAGAACAGCAGCAGAACACCAGCAGAACTCCAGCAGAACACCAGCAGAACACCAGCAGAACTCCAGCAGAACACCAGCAGAACATCAGCAGAACTCCAGCAGAACACCAGCAGAACTCCAGCAGAACAGCAGCAGAACATCAACAGAACTCCAGCAGAACAGCAGCAGAACACCAGCAGAACACCAGCAGAACATCAGCAGAACATCAACAGAACTCCAGCAGAACATCAGCAGAACACCAGCAGAACACCAGCAGAACTCCAGCAGAACATCAACAGAACTCCAGCAGAACAGCAGCAGAACACCAGCAGAACACCAGCAGAACATCAACAGAACTCCAGCCCCACTGAGACTCTTTACAGCCTGTGTGAGGACATCAGGCATCAGGCTGCTGAGTAGCCTAAACATGTGAGATCACGTGATGACGGACGCTCCATAACCCCTCTCTTTACCTTGATCTGTTGTTGAGTTAGCCCCTATACACACACACACACACACACACACACACACACACACACACACACACACACACACACACACACACACACACACACACACACACACACACACACACACACACACACACACACACACACACACACACACACACACACAGACACACACACACACACACACACACACACACACACTAACTTGACGGAGAAAGGCCTCCAGTGTCTGTGGCCCTTCTGAGGAGTGTGAGGTGGGTTAGGGTCTCTGTCTAAATTAGCCACGCTGAACCTGCTAACCCAGACCACACACACACACACACACACACACACACACACACACACACACACACACACACACACACACACACACACACACACACGCTCCATGCGCTGAATGATAATGCCGCTCAGGGTGTGATGGAGCAGCTGCTGAGCACAAACACACATCCATCTCCCGCAGGAAGTTATTGCTCAAACAAATGAAGAGAGTGTGTTGTTCTTGTGCTGATGACCGTGACCATATCTGACACACACACACACACACACACACACACACACACACACACACACACACACACACACACACACACACACACACACACACACACACACACACACACACACACACACACACACACACACATATCTTGTCAACACCTGAGAGGAAGGTATTTCTGATTAAAGTGTAAAACATGTGTTATTTGATGTGCTTTATATACCAGTAAACACTATATGTATAATTGATTTGCGCGCGCGCATACAGTGATAAACAGTAGTGGTGTGTGTGTTCATTCTCTCTTCCTGCTCCTGTTAACAGCACAGTGGAAAGATGAAGGTCATAGATTCACTCTCACAAACACACACACACACACACACACACACACACACACACACACACACACACACACGCACAAACACTCAGCGTGTAGCTGCAGTAGCTGCAGGCGTGTGTAGCTGCCGGTGTGTAGCTGCAGTAGCTGCGGGTGTGTAGCTGCGGGTGTGTAGCTGCAGGTATCCTATTAATGTAACGCAGAGTTTTAATGAGGATGTATTGTTCGTAAATGAGCTCCTATTTTATCTTGAGATGTAAAAATAGTTGAAAGTGAGTTTGACGTCGAGCCTCTTTCTTTGATAATGGGTGAACAGGGAGGAGAGTGAACGTTAGCTCTCATCTCAGTCGGCACCCCGATGAACCATGCTACTGTCTCAATGTACAATATTTAATTTCACATTCTGTTCTTGTATCTTATCACCAGGCTTGGCCCCCTGCCCCCCCCCCCCCCCCCTCTCTCCTGTCCAATAGAGACGTCCTCCCCCCCCCCCCCCCCCCGCCTGTCATCAGACGGATGATTTATGGTGGCCATGTTCTGGAGGAGATGATAAAATGAGGAAGCGACGCTCTGTCAGCCTTGATCCTGCTGAGGGACGACGGGGCGTTCAGGGCCTTCACACTGCCGTAAATCACAGCCTTGTTATAAATAAAGTGTGTCGGGAGGCAGCGTGATGGGGGGGGCGGGGGGGCGTACAGCTTCTACCTGCAGATACACAACGCTTTATATCTCACTCTGTAGCGTATACTCGTGTGTTTCATAAACCTGTGTTTGAGGATCATTATGTATTTATTTCAACGAGGAGCGAGCGGACAAATACATTCATCTCAGAGAAGAGAAGAGAAGAGATGCAGCTAACAGCTCATCTCCATCTGCAGTCCTCAGGTACACAACAACAACAACAACAACACAACACACTGCATCATTTACATCTGCAGTCCTCAGGTACACAACAACACACACTGCACACTGCACACACTGTACACTGCACACACAGTACACACTGTACACACTGCACACACTGTACACAGTACACACTGCACACACTGTACACACTGTACACACTGCACACACTGTACACAGTACACACTGCACACACTGTACACACTGTACACACTGCACACACTGTACACTGCACACACTGTACACACTGCACACACTGTACACAGTACACACTGCACACACTGTACACACTGTACACACTGCACACTGCACAGCACACACAGTACACACTGCACACACAGTACACACTGTACACACTGCACACACTGTACACTGCACACACAGTACACACTGTACACACTGCACACAGTGTACACAGTACACACTGCACACACTGTACACACTGCACACTGCACAGCACACACAGTACACACTGCACACTGCACACACTGTACACACTGCACACACTGTACACACTGTACACACTGCACACTGTACACACTGCACACTGTACACACTGCACACTGTACACACTGCACAGCACACACTGCACACTGTACACACTGCACACTGCACAGCACACACTGCACACACTGTACACACTGTACACACTGCACACTGTACACACTGCACACTGCACAGCACACACTGCACAGCACACACAGTACACACTGCACACTGCACACACTGTACACAGTACACACTGTACACTGCACACACTGTACACACTGCACACTGTACACAGTACACACTGCACACACAGTGCACACTGCACACACTGTACACACTGTACACACTGCACACTGCACAGCACACACAGTACACACTGCACACTGCACACACTGTACACAGTACACACTGTACACTGCACACACTGTGCACACTGCACACACTGTACACAGTACACACTGCACACACTGTACACAGCACACACTGCACACACTGCATCATCTCCATCACACCAGCAGCATGGTATAAGCACAGGTCGATACAATAACACACAGTTCAAAGATAATATCTCTAGGAGCTGGTTTTGGGCTCAGTCTGTGCTTGGCTTTGGGACTAAAGGAGAGCCGGTTCGAATCCCGATCAGACCAGAAAATACGGAGTGTGGACTGGGAGCTGCCGAGGTGCCCCTGAGCAAGGCACTGAACCCCTAGCTGCTCCCTGGAGCCGGGGAGACCTTCTGTGCAGACTCAAGTCTCTCTCCTCGTGAGCTCAGCAGCTTCAGAGGACATGAGAAACTGGGGTCCTCCTCCTGCAGGGCAACATGAATGTGTGTATAGGACATAGAACAACGAAACAGGTCAAATAGAAGGAGAGCAAGAAGAGTCTATATACAAGTACATGGAATACGATGTGTAGATAATTAGCAAGATGCAATCAGATGAATGTTCTGGATGTTCTTTAAAAAGCTCAGGTGTTTCACAGTCTGATGGCCTGAGGGGTGAAGTGTGTATACCTGTGGGTGTGTGTGTGTGTGTGTGTGTGTGTGCATGTGTGTGTGTGCGTGTGTGTGTGTGTGTGTGTGTGTGTGTGTGTGAATTGCTTTGTGTTAAAGCTGCTGTATAAATAGTTGTATACAGTACGTCGTGTTTTGGTCCAGATTTCATGTACATAATTTTCTATATCTTAGCGAATAATAGTTTACATTTTTTTGTTAGTTTTTATAATTTCTTTAACTCTGTTTGCACCAGGCCGACTCCTCGTGTGTGTGTGTGTGTGTGTGTGTGTGTGTGTGTGTGTGTGTGTGTGTGTGTGTGTGTGTGTGTGTGTGTGTGTGTGTGTGTGTGTGTGTGTGTGTGTGTGTGTGTGTGTGTGTGTGTGTGTGTGTGTGTGTGTGTGTGTGTGTGTGTGTGCGTGCGTGCGTGCGTGCGTGCGTGCGTGCGTGTGTGTGTGTGTGTGTGTGTGTGTGTGTGTGTGTGTGTGTGTGTGTGTGTGTTGATGTGGGCAGCCCGTATATTTAACCTCTCCCACAAACCTTTTCGTTCCCTCTGTTTGAAGAGGTACCATCAGAGGAGCTGCTGGTCTTTGAGCTGCAGCTCATCAGCACTCTGATTTACTGAGTCTGTTTCCATCAGCTAACACAGGTGCTGCTGAGACCCTGAACACATCGTCAGACCCTGAACACGTCGTCAGACCCTGAACACATCGTCTTCAGGCCCTCCAGCAAGTAGACGCGGCCCAGAGCTAGTCTGTCTCATAACTGTAACGGCCCGTCCACACAGCGGCGCTGGAGGCTTCTTCCCATTCACTTTGATTGGGGTGACGTCACTTTTCGCCGCACTGCATTGTGGGAAGCCGAGCTGAGCTCTCCTGGCGTTTCAGGCAGCAAAAGTTGAGCAATGTTCAACTTTTGAAGCTTCTGAAGCTTTCGGTGGAAGCGGCAGCCAATCAAATCATATGCCAGTACAAGCTCTAGCCAATCAAACCACTTCTTGTGTGTCAGGGGCGGGAGATTCATGTGATTGGTTGTTGGTCGAGTTTCAGACACGCCCACCTCCAAGCTTTTTCCAAAGCCGCTTTGTGGACGGGCCGTAAGTGTTTGTCAGCATATCTGAAATGACTAGGTTAGCTTTTGATAGCTAGCTAGCTTACATCAGATCTGCAGTAACATCAGAAGGAGTCATGTGATCACATTGTTCAAATAAGCCGGCCGTGTGCGTCACTCTTTAGTGTCCCCTGGTCTCCTAGCTGTGTGCGTCACTCTTTAGTGTCCCCTGGTCTCCCATCTGTGTGCATCACTCTTTAGTGTCCCCTGGTCTCCCATCTGTGTGCATCACTCTTTAGTGTCCCCTGGTCTCCCATCTGTGTGCATCACTCTTTAGTGTCCCCTGGTCTCCAGCTGTGTGCGTCACTGGTCTCCAGCTGTGTGCGTCACTCTTTAGTGTCCCCTGGTCTCCAGCTGTGTGCGTCACTCTTTAGTGTCCCCTGGTCTTCTAGCTGTGTGCGTCACTCTTTAGTGTCCCCTGGTCTCCAGCTGTGTGCATCACTCTTTAGTGTCCCCTGGTCTCCCAGCTGTGTGCATCACTCTTTAATGTCCCCTGGTCTCCAGCGGTGTGCGTCACTCTTTAGTGTCCCCTGGTCTCCTAGCTGTGTGCGTCACTCTTTAGTGTCCCCTGGTCTCCCAGCTGTGTGCGTCACTCTTTAGTGTCCCCTGGTCTCCAGCTGTGTGCGTCACTCTTTAGTATCCCCTCGTCTCCAGCTGTGTGCATCACTCTTTAGTGTCCCCTGGTCTCCAGCTGTGTGCGTCACTCTTTAGTGTCCCTTGGTCTCCAGCTGTGTGCGTCACTGTTTAGTGTCCCCTGGTCTCCAGCTGTTTGCGTCACTCTTTAGTGTCCCCTGGTCTCCCAGCTGTGTGTGTCACTCTTTAGTGTCCCCTGGTCTCCAGCTGCGTGCGTCACTGTTTAGTGTTTTCTGGTCTCCCAGCTGCGTGCGTCACTCTTTAATGTCCCCTGGTCTCCAGCTGTGTGCATCACTCTTTAGTGTCCCCTGGTCTCCTAGCTGTGTGCGTCACTCTTTAGTGTCCCCTGGTCTCCAGCTGTGTGCGTCACTCTTTAGTGTCCCCTGGTCTCCCAGCTGTGTGCGTCACTCTTTAGTGTCCCCTGGTCTCCAGCTGTGTGCGTCACTCTTTAGTGTCCCCTGGTCTCCCAGCTGTGTCCGTCACTCTTTAGTGTCCCCTGGTCTCCAGCTGCGTGCGTCACTCTTTAGTGTCCCCTGGTCTCCAGCTGCGTGCGTCACTCTTTAGTGTCCCCTGGTCTCCAGCTGTGTGCATCACTCTTTAGTGTCCACTGGTCTCCTAGCTGTGTGCGTCACTCTTTAGTGTCCCCTGGTCTCCAGCTGTGTGCGTCACTCTTTAGTGTCCCCTGGTCTCCCAGCTGTGTGCGTCACTCTTTAGTGTCCCCTGGTCTCCAGCTGTGTGCGTCACTCTTTAGTGTCCCCTGGTCTCCCAGCTGTGTCCGTCACTCTTTAGTGTCCCCTGGTCTCCCAGCTGTGTGCGTCACTCTTTAGTGTCCCCTGGTTTCCGTTGTGTTTTGAGCTTCTTCAGCGTTTTGTATTTGCAGCCTTTGGTTTCTGCAGCTTTTAGTAAACGCATGTTTCCTCAAGTTGCTGAATGTTCCTCCCGATGGAAGATGTTTGCTGCAGAGTGTTTGCACCTGCCGGCCTCCTGATGATCCGTCACAGAGAGCCTCAGACAGAACACACTGAAAACCACAGAACAAAACAGCCCCTGTTACACAGAATAACATAATACATGTTTCTCCTGCAGAAGACGCCATCTGTTTGAGATTGAGTTCCTTCGAGTGATTTCTGATTTCTTCAAAGCTCTCCAAGGTTCCAGTAGTCTTTGGCCCTCTGCCTCTCTGGAAGTCATAAGAAAGCTGAGTGTAGTGTACCCCAACGCCACAGAGCCTTCATAACAAGGTGTAACATCACACAGCTCTGCTCTCCAATCACAACGTGTTGCAGTTTGAGTTTCATTAAAAGCATGTCCTGAAACGGGATCTCTTTGTACCGCCGCCCAACAGGAACAGAGTCCGGATAACTGGAAGCAGATCCTCCATCCTCCATGTTAGAGTGTGTGTGTGTGTGTGTGTGTGTGTGTGTGTGTGTGTGTGTGTGTGTGTGTGTGTGTGTGTGTGTGTGTGTCAGATCCCTGCTAGTGAAACCTGAGAGTCTGTGTCTCTCTCTCTCTCTGACATTAACATGTATTCAGCGTGCATGACTTCACTGCAGACGTATTAATGCTCTGCTGCCAGAGGAACTCCCTGCTGTTTCTCTACCATGTTGAGGTACTTGTACTTTACTTGAGTATTTCTATTTTCTGCTACGGTGTACTTCTACTCCACTCCATGTATTTAATCCCTTTAGTTACTTCTCAGATGTGGATGAATGATGTGAAATCTAATCAAGTGTTGAATCAGACTTTAGTTCCACCTGGAGTAAATCCACCAGCTACCCTGCAGTATACAAAGTCATTCAGACTAGCTGCACCTTTACCAGCTTTGAGAACACTTTCATGATCAATCATTATAAAACATATATCTATTATTCTGAAATGGACCAATCTGCACAACGACTACTTTTACTGTCTTTCACTATATTTTGATGAGAATACTTTTCTACTTTCACTTGAGGAACATTTTGAATGCAGGACTTTTACTGTCGCTACTTTCACTATATTTTCATGAGAATACTTTTCTACTTTCACTTGAGGAACATTTTGAATGCAGGACTTTTACTGTAACAGAGTATTCCTACACTCTGGTACTTCTACTTTTACTCAAGTACAAGATCTGAGTACTTCTACTTTTACTCAAGTACAAGATCTGAGTACTTCTACTTTTACTCAAGTACAAGATCTGAGTACTTCTACTTTTACTCAAGTACAAGACCTGAGTACTTCTACTTTTACTCAAGTACAAGACCTGAGTACTTCTACTTTTACTCAAGTACAATATCTGAGTACTTCTACTTTTACTCAAGAACAAGATCTGAATACTTCTACTTTTACTAAAGTAATGTCTGAGTACTTCTACTTTTACTAAAGTAATATCTGGGTACTTCTCCCTCCTCTGACGGTCAGACACTCCTTCAGTGAAGACGGGTTTTTGTCCCTCTCAGCCACCGTAGTTCTTAGCTAGCTTTTATAAACGTGTGTTGACACAGAGATTATTTTATTCAACATCTCATGGAGAAAGACCAGAGAGATGCTGCCTTCAGGGACCTCGGAAATACCGGGTAGAGCATGCAGTTTCATATCTAGCTGTTAATTGGGTCAGC
>NC_136912.1:96933672-96966172 GCF_949606895.1 Notothenia rossii
ATCAGCTCAGAATACACTCAGACTGAACGCCCGACAGAGAGTTGATCAGACTTCCTGCTGAGTCTCATGCAGACAGATGTGATCCAGATGCTGCCCCCCCCCCCCCCCCCCCTTCAAAGAAACAATTAGGGACAATTATCTCAACATATAAATGAATTTCATCCATGATTAAAACGCCAGGTGGTTGTAATCTGGACGGCGGTCACTTGGATGAAAGAAAACCTGCAGAGCTGTTTATTCAGGCACTTTAAACCCGGTCAAGAAGCCCCCCCCCCAAAGCCCCCCCCCCCCCTAACCACCAACACAAAGTCCCTTAATGCCAGTTTAATGAAGGCCATTCGTTTTAATGGAGCCTCGTTCAGACGGCAGTAATTAAAGCGGCTGCTTGTTGAGACAGAGCTGTAGACTGCAACACACAGCATGAGGACAGGGGGGGGGAGGTTCAAGAGGGGGGGGTTAAAGCACATATTAACAACAGGTCCAGAGACAGGTGCTCAGTATGTCATCAGGTTTAATGGAGTTTGATTGGCCGACGCAGAGGATCTGAGGTCACAGTGTCTGATCCTCTCTTTGTGTTCACCTGCTGTGATTTCCCTCCTTTTTAATCCTTTGCTCCATGCAGGGCCGTCCCTGGCCGTCCCTGGCCGTCCCTGGCCGTCCCCGGCCGTCCCCGGCCGTCCCTGGCCCCACGCAAAGTTCCATGATGAGGCCCTCTGTTGCGAGAGCGTTGACGGGGGGGGGGGGGGGGATGGGGCGGGGGGGTGGAGCCTCGCAGCGGCGAAACCGTGCTGCGCTACACTAATTGCGCGGCAAAGTTGAGGCCCCTCCACAAGTTGAGGCCCCTCCACAAGGTGAGGCCCATCCACAAATTGAGGCCCCTCCACAAGTTGAGGCCCCTCCAAAAGTTGAGGCCCCTCCACAAGTTGAGGCCCCTCCACAAGGTGAGGCCCCTCCACAAGGTGAGGCCCCTCCACAAATTGAGGCCCCTCCACAAGTTGAGGCCCCTCCAAAAGTTGAGGCCCCTCCACAAGTTGAGGCCCCTCCACAAGGTGAGCCCCCTCCACAAGGTGAGCCCCCTCCACAAGGTGAGGCCCCTCCACAAGGTGAGGCACCTCCACAAGGTGAGGCCCCCTCCACAAGGTGAGGCCCCTCCACAAGGTGAGGCCCCTCCACAAGGTGAGGCCCCTCCACAAGGTGAGGCCCCTCCACAAGGTGAGGCCCCACGCAGTCTGCATGAGGCCGGCCTGTAGGGAGGGACGGCCTGGCTCCAGTACAACTCTCTCTCAACGCGTGCCGTGTCATCCAACACTCAGTCACTGAACAGGAACCACGAGCAGCCTTTCAGACGCACGCAGTGACCTGCTCTGAGTCTGTCTGCATGAAGGTAACAGACGGTCACTCTCAGGCCTGGACGGAGGGAGGACGCTGAGCTCACCGTCTCCACTCTGAAACATCTTACTCTCTGCAGCTTCCCGTGCCTAAAGCCTCTGGATCATTTTTGTGTTGCCTGCTCAGAGCGGACATATCCATCTTCCTATAGCTGTGTGTGTCATCTTCCCAGCATGCTTTGCTGCCTCGGATGGTCTAATGTTGATGTATGGAGTGTGAAGAGGAGCCGTCTTTTATCTCTGCTAGCACCTCCACCAGGTTCACCTCCTTCAGGTTCACCTCCTTCAGGTTCACCTCCATCAGGTTCACCTCCTTCAGGTTCACCTCCTTCAGGTTCACCTCCATCAGGTTCACCTCCTTCAGGTTCACCTCCTTCAGGTTCACCTCCACCAGGTTCACCTCCTTCAGGTTCACCTCCTTCAGGTTCACCTCCTCCATCACAGGTTCACCTCCACCAGGTTCACCCCTTCAGGTTCACCTCCTTCAGGTTCACCTCCTCCATCACAGGTTCACCTCCATCAGGTTCACCTCCTTCAGGTTCACCTCCTTCACAGGTTCACCTCCTTCAGGTTCACCTCCTTCAGGTTCACCTCCATCAGGTTCACCTTCTTCAGGTTCACCTCCTTCAGGTTCACCTCCTCCATCACAGGTTCACCTCCACCAGGTTCACCTCCATCAGGTTCACCTCCTTCACAGGTTCACCTCCATCAGGTTCACCTCCATCAGGTTCACCTCCTTCACAGGTTCACCTCCTTCAGGTTCACCTCCTCCATCACAGGTTCACCTCCTCCATCACAGGTTCACCTCCTTCAGGCTCACCTCCTCCATCACAGGTTCACCTCCTCCATCACAGGTTCACCTCCTCCATCACAGGTTCACCTCCTCCATCACAGGTTCACCTCCATCACAGGTTCACCTCCTCCATCACAGGTTCACCTCCTTCACAGGTTCACCTCCATCAGGTTCACCTCCTTCACAGGTTCACCTCCATCAGGTTCACCTCCATCAGGTTCACCTTCTTCAGGTTCACCTCCTTCAGGTTCACCTCCTCCATCACAGGTTCACCTCCACCAGGTTCACCTCCATCAGGTTCATCTCCTTCACAGGTTCACCTCCATCAGGTTCACCTCCTTCACAGGTTCACCTCCATCAGGTTCACCTCCATCAGGTTCACCTCCTTCACAGGTTCACCTCCTTCAGGTTCACCTCCTCCATCACAGGTTCACCTCCTCCATCACAGGTTCACCTCCTTCAGGCTCACCTCCTCCATCACAGGTTCACCTCCTCCATCACAGGTTCACCTCCTCCATCACAGGTTCACCTCCTCCATCACAGGTTCACCTCCATCACAGGTTCACCTCCTCCATCACAGGTTCACCTCCTACAGGTTCACCTCCTCCATCAGAGGTTCACCTCCTCCATCACAGGTTCACCTCCTCCATCACAGGTTCACCTCCTCCATCACAGGTTCACCTCCATCACAAGTTCACCTCCTCCATCACAGGTTCACCTCCTCCACCACAGGTTCACCTCCTCCATCACAGGTTCACCTCCTCCATCACAGGTGCACCTCCATCACAGGTTCATCTCCATCACAGGTTCACCTCCTCCATCACAGGTTCACCTCCTCCATGACAGGTTCACCTCCTCCATCACAGGCTCACCTCCTCCATCACAGGTTCACCTCCTCAATCACAGGTTCACCTCCTCCATGACAGGTTCACCTCCTCCATCACAGGCTCACCTCCTCCATCACAGGTTCACCTCCTCCATCACAGGTGCACCTCCATCACAGGTTCACCTCCTCCATCACAGGTTCACCTCCTCCATCAGAGGTTCACCTCCTCCATCACAGGTTCACCTCCTTCACAGGTTCACCTCCTCCATCACAGGTTCACCTCCTCCATCAAAGGTTCACCTCCTCCATCAATGGCTCACCTCCTCCATCAAAGGCTCACCTCCTCCATCAAAGGTTCACCTCCTCCATCACAGGCTCAACTCCTCCATCACAGGCTCACCTCCTCCATCAATGGCTCACCTCCTCCATCAAAGGTTCACCTCCTCCATCAAAGGTTCACCTCCTCCATCACAGGCTCACCTCCTCCATCAATGGCTCACCTCCTCCATCAATGGCTCACCTCCTCCATCAAAGGTTCACCTCCTCCATCACAGGCTCAACTCCTCCATCACAGGTTCACCTCATTCACAGGTTCACCTCCTCCATCACAGGTTCACCTCCTCCATCAGGTTCACCTCCTCCATCAATGGCTCACCTCCTCCATCAAAGGCTCACCTCCTCCATCACAGGCTCAACTCCTCCATCACAGGTTCACCTCCTTCACAGGTTCACCTCCTCCATCACAGGCTCACCTCCTCCATCACAGGTTCACCTCCATCACAGGTTCACCTCCTCCATCACAGGTTCACCTCCTCCATCACAGGTTCACCTCCTCCATCACAGGTTCACCTCCTCCATCACAGGCTCACCTCCTCCATCACAGGTTCACCTCCTCCATCACAGGTTCACCTCCTCCATCAGGTTCACCTCCTCCATCACAGGCTCACCTCCTCCATCACAGGTTCACCTCCTCCATCACAGGTTCACCTCCTCCATCACAGGTTCACCTCCTCCATCAGGTTCACCTCCTTCACAGGTTCACCTCCTCCATCACAGGCTCACCTCCTCCATCACAGGTTCACCTCCTCCATCACAGGTTCACCTCCTCCATCACAGGTTCACCTCCTCCATCAGGTTCACCTCCTCCATCACAGGCTCACCTCCTCCATCACAGGTTCACCTCCTCCATCACAGGTTCACCTCCTCCATCACAGGTTCACCTCCTCCATCACAGGTTCACCTCTTCCATCAATGGTTCACCTCCTCCATCACAGGCTCACCTCCTCCATCACAGGTTCACCTCCTCCATCACAGGTTCACCTCCTCCATCACAGGTTCACCTCCTCCATCACAGGCTCACCTCCTCCATCACAGGTTCACCTCCTCCATCACAGGCTCACCTCCTCCATCACAGGTTCACCTCCATCACAGGTTCACCTCCTCCATCACAGGTTCACCTCCTCCATCAAGTTCACCTCCTCCATCACAGGTTCACCTCCTCCATCACAGGCTCACCTCCTCCATCACAGGCTCACCTCCATCACAGGTTCACCTCCTCCATCACAGGTTCACCTCCTCCATCACAGGTTCACCTCCTTCACAGGTTCACCTCCTCCCTCACAGGTTCACCTCCTCCATCAAAGGTTCACCTCCTCCATCAGGTTCACCTCCTCCATCACAGGTTCACCTCCTCCATCACAGGTTCACCTCCTCCATCAGGTTCACCTCCTCCATCACAGGCTCACCTCCTCCATCACAGGCTCACCTCCTCCATCACAGGCTCAACTCCTCCATCACAGGTTCACCTCCTTCACAGGTTCACCTCCTCCATCACAGGTTCACCTCCATCACAGGTTCACCTCCTCCATCACAGGTTCACCTCCATCACAGGTTCACCTCCATCACAGGCTCACCTCCTCCATCAGGTTCACCTCCTCCATCACAGGTTCACCTCCTCCATCAGGTTCACCTCCTCCATCACAGGTTCACCTCCTCCATCACAGGTTCACCTCCATCACAGGTTCACCTCCTCCATCACAGGTTCACCTCCACCATCACAGGCTCACCTCCTCCATCACAGGTTCACCTCCTCCATCACAGGTTCACCTCCACCATCACAGGCTCACCTCCTCCATCACAGGTTCACCTCCTCCATCACAGGTTCACCTCCACCATCACAGGCTCACCTCCTCCATCACAGGCTCACCTCCATCACAGGTTCACCTCCTCCATCACAGGCTCACCTCCTCCATCACAGGTTCACCTCCTCCATCACAGGCTCACCTCCTCCATCACAGGTTCACCTCCTCCATCACAGGTTCACCTCCTCCATTACAGGTTCACCTCCTCCATCACAGGTTCACCTCCTCCATCACAGGTTCACCTCCATCACAGGTTCACCTCCTCCATTACAGTTTCACCTCTTCCATCACAGGCTCACCTCCTCCATCACAGGTTCACCTCCTCCATCACAGGCTCACCTCCTCCATCACAGGTTCACCTCCATCACAGGTTCACCTCCTCCATCACAGGTTCACCTCCATCACAGGTTCACCTCCTCCATCACAGGTTCACCTCCTCCATCACAGGCTCACCTCCTCCATTACAGGTTCACCTCCTCCATCACAGGTTCACCTCCTCCATCACAGGTTCACCTCCATCACAGGTTCACCTCCTCCATTGCAGGTTCACCTCCTCCATCACAGGTTCACCTCCTCCATCACAGGTTCATCTCCTCCATCACAGGTTCACCTCCATCACAGGTTCGCCTCCTCCTTCACAGGTTCACCTCCTCCATCACAGGTTCACCTCCTCCATCACAGGTTCATCTCCTCCATCACAGGTTCACCTCCATCACAGGTTCACCTCCTCCATCACAGGTCCATCTCCTCCATCACAGGTTCACCTCCTCCATCACAGGCTCACCTCCTCCATCGAAGGGTTCACCTCCTCCATTACAGGTTCACCTCCTCCATCACAGGTTCACCTCCTCCATCACAGGCTCACCTCCATCACAGGTTCACCTCCTCCATCACAGGTTCACCTCCTCATTCACAGGTTCACCTCCATCACAGGTTCACCTCCTCCATCACAGGTTCACCTCCATCACAGGTTCACCTCCTCCATCACAGGTCCATCTCCTCCATCACAGGTTCACCTCCTCCATCACAGGCTCACCTCCTCCATCGAAGGGTTCACCTCCTCCATTACAGGTTCACCTCCTCCATCACAGGTTCACCTCCTCCATCACAGGCTCACCTCCATCACAGGTTCACCTCCTCCATCACAGGTTCACCTCCTCATTCACAGGTTCACCTCCATCACAGGTTCACCTCCTCCATCACAGGTTCACCTCCATCACAGGTTCACCTCCATCACAGGTTCACCTCCTCCATCACAGGTTCACCTCCTCCATCACAGGTTCACCTCCTCCATCACAGGCTCACCTCCTCCATCACAGGCTCACCTCCATCACAGGTTCACCTCCATCACAGGCTCACCTCCTCCTTCACAGGCTCACCTCCATCACAGGCTCACCTCCTCCATCACAGGCTCACCTCCTCCATCACAGGCTCACCTCCTCCTTCACAGGCTCACCTCCATCACAGGCTCACCTCCTCCTTCACAGGCTCACCTCCATCACAGGCTCACCTCCTCCATCACAGGCTCACCTCCATCACAGGCTCACCTCCATCACAGGCTCACCTCCTCCATCACAGGCTCACCTCCATCACAGGCTCACCTCCATCACAGGCTCACCTCCATCACAGGCTCACCTCCTCCATCACAGGTTCACCTCCATCACAGGTTCACCTCCATCACAGGCTCACCTCCATCACAGGCTCACCTCCTCCATCACAGGTTCACCTCCTCCATCACAGGCTCACCTCCATCACAGGTTCACCTCCTCCATTACAGTTTCACCTCCTCCATCACAGGTTCAACTCCTCCATGACAGGTTCACCTCCTCCATCACAGGTTCACCTCCTCCATCACAGGTTCACCTCTTCCATCACAGGCTCACCTCCTCCATCACAGGTTCACCTCCTCCATCACAGGTTCACCTCCATCACAGGTTCACCTCCATCACAGGTTCACCTCTTCCATCACAGGCTCACCTCCTCCATCCCAGGTTCACTTCCTCCATCACAGGTTCACCTCCTCCATCACAGGTTCACCTCCTCCATCACAGGTTCACCTCCTCCATCACAGGTTCACCTCCATCACAGGTTCACCTCCTCCATCAAGTTCACCTCCTCCATCACAGGTTCACCTCCACCATTGCAGGCTCACCTCCTCCATCACAGGTTCACCTCCTCCATCACAGGTTCACCTCCTCCATCACAGGTTCACCTCCTCCATCACAGGCTCACCTCCATCACAGGTTCACCTCCTCCATCACAGGTTCACCTCCTCCATCACAGGTTCACCTCCTCCATCACAGGTTCACCTCTATCACAGGTTCACCTCCTCCATCACAGGTTCACCTCCATCACAGGTTCACCTCCTCCATCACAGGTTCACCTCCATCACAGGTTCACCTCCATCACAGGTTCACCTCCTCCATCACAGGTTCACCTCCATCACAGGTTCACCTCCATCACAGGTTCACCTCCTCCATCACAGGTTCACCTCCTCCATCACAGGCTCACCTCCTCCATCACAGGTTCACCTCCTCCATCACAGGTTCACCTCCTCCATCACAGGTTCACCTCCATCACAGGCTCACCTCCTCCATCACAGGCTCACCTCCATCACAGGTTCACCTCCTCCATCACAGGTTCACCTCCTCCATCACAGGTTCACCTCCATCACAGGCTCACCTCCATCACAGGCTCACCTCCTCCATCACAGGCTCACCTCCATCACAGGCTCACCTCCATCACAGGTTCACCTCCATCACAGGCTCACCTCCTCCATCACAGGCTCACCTCCATCACAGGCTCACCTCCTCCATCACAGGCTCACCTCCATCACAGGCTCACCTCCATCACAGGTTCACCTCCTCCATCACAGGCTCACCTCCTCCATCACAGGCTCAACTCCATCACAGGCTCACCTCCATCACAGGCTCACCTCCATCACAGGTTCACCTCCTCCATCACAGGCTCACCTCCTCCATCACAGGCTCACCTCCATCACAGGCTCACCTCCATCACAGGTTCACCTCCATCACAGGTTCACCTCCTCCATCACAGGTTCACCTCCATCACAGGCTCACCTCCATCACAGGTTCACCTCCTCCATCACAGGTTCACCTCCATCACAGGTTCACCTCCTCCATCACAGGCTCACCTCCATCACAGGCTCACCTCCTCCATCACAGGTTCACCTCCTCCATCACAGGCTCACCTCCATCACAGGTTCACCTCCTCCATTACAGTTTCACCTCCTCCATCACAGGTTCACCTCTTCCATCACAGGCTCACCTCCTCCATCACAGGTTCACCTCCTCCATCACAGGTTCACCTCCATCACAGGTTCACCTCCTCCATCACAGGTTCACCTCCATTACAGGTTCACCTCCTCCATCACAGGCTCACCTCCTCCATCACAGGTTCACCTCCTCCATCACAGGTTCACCTCCTCCATCCCAGGTTCACTTCCTCCATCACAGGTTCACCTCCTCCATCACAGGTTCACCTCCTCCATCACAGGTTCACCTCCTCCATCACAGGTTCACCTCCATCACAGGTTCACCTCCTCCATCAAGTTCACCTCCTCCATCACAGGTTCACCTCCACCATTGCAGGCTCACCTCCTCCATCACAGGTTCACCTCCTCCATCACAGGCTCACCTCCATCACAGGTTCACCTCCTCCATCACAGGTTCACCTCCTCCATCACAGGTTCACCTCCTCCATCACAGGTTCACCTCCTCCATCACAGGTTCACCTCCATCACAGGTTCACCTCCTCCATCACAGGCTCACCTCCATCACAGGTTCACCTCCTCCATCACAGGTTCACCTCCTCCATCACAGGTTCACCTCCTCCATCACAGGTTCACCTCCTCCATCACAGGTTCACCTCCCTCACAGGCTCACCTCCATCACAGGTTCACCTCCATCACAGGTTCACCTCCTCCATCACAGGTTCACCTCCTCCATCACAGGCTCACCTCCATCACAGGCTCACCTCCTCCATCACAGGTTCACCTCCTCCATTACAGTTTCACCTCCTCCATCACAGGTTCAACTCCTCCATGACAGGTTCACCTCCTCCATCACAGGTTCACCTCCTCCATCACAGGTTCACCTCTTCCATCACAGGCTCACCTCCTCCATCACAGGTTCACCTCCTCCATCAAAGGTTCACCTCCATCACAGGTTCACCTCCATCACAGGTTCACCTCCTCCATCACAGGTTCACCTCCATTACAGGTTCACCTCCTCCATCACAGGCTCACCTCCTCCATCACAGGTTCACCTCCTCCATCACAGGTTCACCTCCTCCATCACAGGTTCACCTCCTCCATCACAGGCTCACCTCCTCCATCAAGTTCACCTCCTCCATCACAGGTTCACCTCCTCCATCACAGGTTCACCTCCTCCATCAAAGGCTCACCTCCATCACAGGTTCACCTCCTCCATCACAGGCTCACCTCCATCACAGGTTCACCTCCTCCATCACAGGTTCACCTCCTCCATCACAGGTTCACCTCCTCCATCACAGGTTCACCTCCTCCATCACAGGTTCACCTCCCTCACAGGCTCACCTCCATCACAGGTTCACCTCCATCACAGGTTCACCTCCTCCATCACAGGTTCACCTCCTCCATCACAGGCTCACCTCCATCACAGGCTCACCTCCTCCATCACAGGTTCACCTCCTCCATTACAGTTTCACCTCCTCCATCACAGGTTCAACTCCTCCATGACAGGTTCACCTCCTCCATCACAGGTTCACCTCCTCCATCACAGGTTCACCTCTTCCATCACAGGCTCACCTCCTCCATCACAGGTTCACCTCCTCCATCAAAGGTTCACCTCCATCACAGGTTCACCTCCATCACAGGTTCACCTCCTCCATCACAGGTTCACCTCCATTACAGGTTCACCTCCTCCATCACAGGCTCACCTCCTCCATCACAGGTTCACCTCCTCCATCACAGGTTCACCTCCTCCATCACAGGTTCACCTCCTCCATCACAGGCTCACCTCCTCCATCAAGTTCACCTCCTCCATCACAGGTTCACCTCCTCCATCACAGGTCCACCTCCTCCATCAAAGGCTCACCTCCATCACAGGTTCACCTCCATCACAGGCTCACCTCCATCACAGGTTCACCTCCATCACAGGTTCACCTCCTCCATCACAGGTTCACCTCCATCACAGGCTCACCTCCTCCATCACAGGTTCACCTCCTCCATCACAGGCTCACCTCCATCACAGGCTCACCTCCTCCATTACAGTTTCACCTCCTCCATCACAGGTTCAACTCCTCCATGACAGGTTCACCTCTTCCATCACAGGCTCACCTCCTCCATCCCAGGTTCACCTCCTCCATCACAGGTTCACCTCCTCCATCACAGGCTCACCTCCTCCATCCCAGGTTCACCTCCTCCATCACAGGTTCACCTCTTCCATCACAGGCTCACCTCCTCCATCCCAGGTTCACCTCCTCCATCACAGGTTCACCTCCTCCATCACAGGCTCACCTCCATCACAGGCTCACCTCCATCACAGGTTCACCTCCTCCATCACAGGCTCACCTCCTCCATCACAGGCTCACCTCCTCCATCACAGGCTCACCTCCTCCATCACAGGTTCACCTCCTCCATCACAGGTTCACCTCCTCCTTCACAGGCTCACCTCCATCACAGGTTCACCTCCATCACAGGTTCACCTCCTCCATCACAGGTTCACCTCCTCCATCACAGGTTCACCTCCTCCTTCACAGGTTCACCTCCTCCATCACAGGTTCACCTCCTCCTTCACAGGTTCACCTCCTTCACAGGCTCACCTCCATCACAGGTTCACCTCCTCCATCACAGGCTCACCTCCTCCATCACAGGCTCACCTCCTCCATCCCAGGTTCACCTCCTCCATCACAGGTTCACCTCCTCCATCACAGGCTCACCTCCTCCATCACAGGCTCACCTCCTCCATCACAGGCTCACCTCCTCCATCACAGGCTCACCTCCTCCATCACAGGTTCACCTCCATCACAGGCTCACCTCCATCACAGGTTCACCTCCTCCATCACAGGCTCACCTCCTCCATCACAGGCTCACCTCCTCCATCACAGGTTCACCTCCTCCATCACAGGTTCACCTCCTCCTTCACAGGTTCACCTCCTCCATCACAGCTTCACCTCCTCCTTCACAGGTTCACCTCCTCCATCACAGGTTCACCTCCATCACAGGTTCACCTCCTCCATCACAGGTTCACCTCCATCACAGGTTCACCTCCTCCATCACAGGTTCACCTCCTCCTTCACAGGTTCACCTCCTCCATCACAGGTTCACCTCCTCCATCACAGGTTCACCTCCTCCTTCACAGGTTCACCTCCTCCATCACAGGCTCACCTCCTCCATCACAGGTTCACCTCCATCACAGGTTCACCTCCTCCACCACAGGTTCACCTCCATCACAGGCTCACCTCCTCCTTCACAGGCTCACCTCCTCCATCACAGGCTCACCTCCTCCTTCACAGGTTCACCTATTCCATCACAGGTTCACCTCCTCCATCACAGGTTCACCTCCTCCATCACAGGCTCACCTCCTCCTTCACAGGTTCACCTATTCCATCACAGGTTCACCTCCATCACAGGTTCACCTCCTCCATCACAGGTTCACCTCCATCACAGGTTCACCTCCTCCATCACAGGTTCACCTCCATCACAGGCTCACCTCCTCCATCACAGGTTCACCTCCTCCATCACAGGCTCACCTCCTCCATCACAGGTTCACCTCCTCCATCACAGGTTCACCTCCATCACAGGTTCACCTCCTCCATCACAGGTTCACCTCCTCCATCACAGGTTCACCTCCATCACAGGTTCACCTCCTCCATCACAGGCTCACCTCCTCCATCACAGGTTCACCTCCATCACAGGTTCACCTCCTCCATCACAGGTTCACCTCCTCCATCACAGGCTCACCTCCTCCATTACAGGTTCACCTCCTCCATCACAGGTTCACCTCCTCCATCACAGGTTCACCTCCATCACAGGTTCACCTCCTCCATTGCAGGTTCACCTCCTCCATCACAGGTTCACCTCCATCACAGGTTCGCCTCCTCCTTCACAGGTTCACCTCCTCCATCACAGGTTCACCTCCTCCATCACAGGCTCACCTCCTCCATCGAAGGGTTCACCTCCTCCATTACAGGTTCACCTCCTCCATCACAGGTTCACCTCCTCCATCACAGGTTCACCTCCATCACAGGTTCACCTCCTCCATCACAGGTTCACCTCCTCCATCACAGGTTCACCTCCTCCATCACAGGTTCACCTCCATCACAGGTTCACCTCCTCCATCACAGGCTCACCTCCTCCTTCACAGGTTCACCTCCTCCATCACAGGCTCACCTCCTCCATCACAGGCTCACCTCCTCCATCACAGGTTCACCTCCATCACAGGTTCACCTCCTCCATCACAGGCTCACCTCCATCACAGGTTCACCTCCTCCATCACAGGTTCACCTCCTCCATCACAGGTTCACCTCCATCACAGGTTCACCTCCTCCTTCACAGGTTCACCTCCTCCATCACAGCTTCACCTCCTCCTTCACAGGTTCACCTCCTCCATCACAGGTTCACCTCCATCACAGGTTCACCTCCTCCATCACAGGTTCACCTCCATCACAGGTTCACCTCCTCCATCACAGGTTCACCTCCTCCTTCACAGGTTCACCTCCTCCATCACAGGTTCACCTCCTCCATCACAGGTTCACCTCCTCCTTCACAGGTTCACCTCCTCCATCACAGGCTCACCTCCTCCATCACAGGTTCACCTCCATCACAGGTTCACCTCCTCCACCACAGGTTCACCTCCATCACAGGCTCACCTCCTCCTTCACAGGCTCACCTCCTCCATCACAGGCTCACCTCCTCCTTCACAGGTTCACCTATTCCATCACAGGTTCACCTCCTCCATCACAGGTTCACCTCCTCCATCACAGGCTCACCTCCTCCTTCACAGGTTCACCTATTCCATCACAGGTTCACCTCCATCACAGGTTCACCTCCTCCATCACAGGTTCACCTCCATCACAGGTTCACCTCCTCCATCACAGGTTCACCTCCATCACAGGCTCACCTCCTCCATCACAGGTTCACCTCCTCCATCACAGGCTCACCTCCTCCATCACAGGTTCACCTCCTCCATCACAGGTTCACCTCCATCACAGGTTCACCTCCTCCATCACAGGTTCACCTCCTCCATCACAGGTTCACCTCCATCACAGGTTCACCTCCTCCATCACAGGCTCACCTCCTCCATCACAGGTTCACCTCCATCACAGGTTCACCTCCTCCATCACAGGTTCACCTCCTCCATCACAGGCTCACCTCCTCCATTACAGGTTCACCTCCTCCATCACAGGTTCACCTCCTCCATCACAGGTTCACCTCCATCACAGGTTCACCTCCTCCATTGCAGGTTCACCTCCTCCATCACAGGTTCACCTCCATCACAGGTTCGCCTCCTCCTTCACAGGTTCACCTCCTCCATCACAGGTTCACCTCCTCCATCACAGGCTCACCTCCTCCATCGAAGGGTTCACCTCCTCCATTACAGGTTCACCTCCTCCATCACAGGTTCACCTCCTCCATCACAGGTTCACCTCCATCACAGGTTCACCTCCTCCATCACAGGTTCACCTCCTCCATCACAGGTTCACCTCCTCCATCACAGGTTCACCTCCATCACAGGTTCACCTCCTCCATCACAGGCTCACCTCCTCCTTCACAGGTTCACCTCCTCCATCACAGGCTCACCTCCTCCATCACAGGCTCACCTCCTCCATCACAGGTTCACCTCCATCACAGGTTCACCTCCTCCATCACAGGCTCACCTCCATCACAGGTTCACCTCCTCCATCACAGGTTCACCTCCTCCATCACAGGTTCACCTCCATCACAGGTTCACCTCCTCCTTCACAGGTTCACCTCCTCCATCATGTTCACCTCCTCCACAGGGCCTCATCCTTCAGAGTCATCCTCAGGGCGATGAAGAGGACGGATCGGAGCTACGAGATGAATAAACGGGCGTCGTCCCTAAAAATGAGATTTGATGTTTAAGAAAAATACAGTTCTGTTTTTTTAAATCATATTTACCGGCTGTTTTGCAAAGAGACAGTTGGTGTACGCTTGGTAAGAAGTAGAGAGTACAGGTATTTGGGTTCAACATGTAAGAAGTAGAAAGTACAGGTATTTGAGTTCAACATGAGAGAAGTAGAAAGTACAGGTATTTGAGTTCAACATGTAAGAAGTAGAAAGTACAGGTATTTGTGTTCAACATGAGAGAAGTAGAAAGTACAGGTATTTGAGTTCAACATGTAAGAAGTAGAAAGTACAGGTATTTGAGTTCATCATGTAAGAAGTAGAAAGTACAGGTATTTGAGTTCAACATGAGAGAAGTAGAAAGTACAGGTATTTGAGTTCAACATTTAAGAAGTAGAAAGTACAGGTATTTGAGTTCAACATGTAAGAAGTAGAAAGTACAGGTATTTGGGTTCAACATGTAAGAAGTAGAAAGTACAGGTATTTGAGTTCAACATGTAAGAAGTAGAAAGTACAGGTATTTGGGTTCAACATGTAAGAAGTAGAAAGTACAGGTATTTGAGTTCAACATGTAAGAAGTAGAAAGTACAGGTATTTGAGTTCAACATGTAAGAAGTAGAAAGTACAGGTATTTGAGTTCAACATGTAAGAAGTAGAGAGTACAGGTATTTGAGTTCAACATGTAAGAAGTAGAAAGTACAGGTATTTGGGTTCAACATGTAAGAAGTAGAGAGTACAGGTATTTGAGTTCAACATGTGAGAAGTAGAGAGTACAGGTATTTGAGTTCAACATGTAAGAAGTAGAAAGTACAGGTATTTGAGTTCAACATGTAAGAAGTAGAAAGTACAGGTATTTGGGTTCAACATGTAAGAAGTAGAGAGTACAGGTATTTGAGTTCAACATGTAAGAAGTAGAAAGTACAGGTATTTGGGTTCAACATGTAAGAAGTAGAGAGTACAGGTATTTGAGTTCAACATGTAAGAAGTAGAAAGTACAGGTATTTGTGTTCAACATGTGAGAAGTAGAGAGTACAGGTATTTGGGTTCAACATGTAAGAAGTAGAGAGTACAGGTATTTGAGTTCAACATGTAAGAAGTAGAAAGTACAGGTATTTGGGTTCAACATGTAAGAAGTAGAGAGTACAGGTATTTGTGTTCAACATGTAAGAAGTAGAAAGTACAGGTATTTGGGTTCAACCTGTAAGAAGTAGAAAGTACAGGTATTTGAGTTCAACATGTAAGAAGTAGAAAGTACAGGTATTTGAGTTCAAAATGTAAGAAGTAGAAAGTACAGGTATTTGAGTTCAACATGTAAGAAGTAGAAAGTACAGGTATTTGAGTTCAACATGTAAGAAGTAGAAAGTACAGGTATTTGAGTTCAACATGTAAGAAGTAGAAAGTACAGGTATTTGAGTTCAACATGTAAGAAGTAGAAAGTACAGGTATTTGAGTTCAACATGTAAGAAGTAGAAAGTACAGGTATTTGAGTTCAACATGTAAGAAGTAGAAAGTACAGGTATTTGAGTTCAACATGTAAGAAGTAGAAAGTACAGGTATTTGAGTTCAACATGTAAGAAGTAGAAAGTACAGGTATTTGTGTTCAACATGTGAGAAGTAGAAAGTACAGGTATTTGTGTTCAACCTGTAAGAAGTAGAAAGTACAGGTATTTGAGTTCAACATGTAAGAAGTAGAAAGTACAGGTATTTGAGTTCAACCTGTAAGAAGTAGAAAGTACAGGTATTTGTGTTCAACATGTGAGAAGTAGAAAGTACAGGTATTTGAGTTCAACATGTAAGAAGTAGAAAGTACAGGTATTTGAGTTCAACATGTGAGAAGTAGAAAGTACAGGTATTTGTGTTCAACATGTTAGAAGTAGAAAGTACAGGTATTTGAGTTCAACATGTAAGAAGTAGAAAGTACAGGTATTTGAGTTCAACATGTAAGAAGTAGAAAGTACAGGTATTTGAGTTCAACATGTAAGAAGTAGAAAGTACAGGTATTTGGGTTCAACATGTAAGAAGTAGAAAGTACAGGTATTTGAGTTCAACATGTAAGAAGTAGAAAGTACAGGTATTTGTGTTCAACATGTGAGAAGTAGAAAGTACAGGTATTTGGGTTCAACATGTGAGAAGTAGAAAGTACAGGTATTTGTGTTCAACATGTAAGAAGTAGAAAGTACAGGTATTTGTGTTCAACATGTGAGAAGTAGAAAGTACAGGTATTTGGGTTCAACATGTAAGAAGTAGAAAGTACAGGTATTTGAGTTCAACATGTAAGAAGTAGAAAGTACAGGTATTTGAGTTTAACATGTAAGAAGTAGAAAGTACAGGTATTTGAGTTTAACATGTAAGAAGTAGAAAGTACAGGTATTTGAGTTCAACATGTAAGAAGTAGAAAGTACAGGTATTTGAGTTTAACATGTAAGAAGTAGAAAGTACAGGTATTTGAGTTTAACATGTAAGAAGTAGAAAGTACAGGTATTTGAGTTCAACATGTAAGAAGTAGAAAGTACAGGTATTTGAGTTCAACATGTAAGAAGTAGAAAGTACAGGTATTTGAGTTCAACATGTAAGAAGTAGAAAGTAAAGGTATTTGAGTTTAACATGTAAGAAGTAGAAAGTACAGGTATTTGTTTTCAACATGTAGAAGTAGAAAGTACAGGTATTTGAGTTCAAAATGTAAGAAGTAGAAAGTACAGGTATTTGTGTTCAACATGTAAGAAGTAGAAAGTACAGGTATTTGTGTTCAACATGTAAGAAGTAGAAAGTACAGGTATTTGAGTTCAACATGTGAGAAGTAGAAAGTACAGGTATTTGTGTTCAACATGTAAGAAGTAGAAAGTACAGGTATTTGGGTTCAACATGTAAGAAGTAGAAAGTACAGGTATTTGAGTTCAACATGTAAGAAGTAGAAAGTACAGGTATTTGTGTTCAACATGTAAGAAGTAGAAAGTACAGGTATTTGAGTTCAACATGTGAGAAGTAGAAAGTACAGGTATTTGTGTTCAACATGTAAGAAGTAGAAAGTACAGGTATTTGGGTTCAACATGTAAGAAGTAGAAAGTACAGGTATTTGGGTTCAACATGTAAGAAGTAGAAAGTACAGGTATTTGGGTTCAACATGTAAGAAGTAGAAAGTATAGGTATTTGTGTTCAACATGTAAGAAGTAGAAAGTACAGGTATTTGTGTTCAACATGTAAGAAGTAGAAAGTATAGGTATTTGTGTTCAACATGTAAGAAGTAGAAAGTACAGGTATTTGAGTTCAACATGTAAGAAGTAGAAAGTATAGGTATTTGTGTTCAACATGTAAGAAGTAGAAAGTACAGGTATTTGTGTTCAACATGTAAGAAGTAGAAAGTACAGGTATTTGTGTTCAACATGTAAGAAGTAGAAAGTACAGGTATTTGAGTTCAACATGTGAGAAGTAGAAAGTACAGGTATTTGTGTTCAACATGTAAGAAGTAGAAAGTACAGGTATTTGTGTTCAACATGTAAGAAGTAGAAAGTACAGGTATTTGAGTTCAACATGTAAGAAGTAGAAAGTACAGGTATTTGTGTTCAACATGTAAGAAGTAGAAAGTACAGGTATTTGGGTTCAACATGTGAGAAGTAGAAAGTACAGGTATTTGAGTTCAACATGTGAGAAGTAGAAAGTACAGGTATTTGTGTTCAACATGTAAGAAGTAGAAAGTACAGGTATTTGAGTTCAACATGTAAGAAGTAGAAAGTACAGGTATTTGTGTTCAACATGTAAGAAGTAGAAAGTACAGGTATTTGTGTTCAACATGTAAGAAGTAGAAAGTACAGGTATTTGGGTTCAACATGTGAGAAGTAGAAAGTACAGGTATTTGTGTTCAACATGTAAGAAGTAGAAAGTACAGGTATTTGTGTTCAACATGTGAGAAGTAGAAAGTACAGGTATTTGAGTTCAACATGTAAGAAGTAGAAAGTACAGGTATTTGTGTTCAACATGTGAGAAGTAGAAAGTACAGGTATTTGAGTTCAACATGTGAGAAGTAGAAAGTACAGGTATTTGAGTTCAACATGTAAGAAGTAGAAAGTACAGGTATTTGTGTTCAACATGTGAGAAGTAGAAAGTACAGGTATTTGAGTTCAACATGTGAGAAGTAGAAAGTACAGGTATTTGAGTTCAACATGTAAGAAGTAGAAAGTACAGGTATTTGGGTTCAACATGTAAGAAGTAGAAAGTACAGGTATTTGAGTTCAACATGTAAGAAGTAGAAAGTACAGGTATTTGAGTTCAACATGTAAGAAGTAGAAAGTACAGGTATTTGGGTTCAACATGTAAGAAGTAGAAAGTACAGGTATTTGAGTTCAACATGTAAGAAGTAGAAAGTACAGGTATTTGAGTTCAACATGTAAGAAGTAGAAAGTACAGGTATTTGGGTTCAACATGTGAGAAGTAGAAAGTACAGGTATTTGAGTTCAACATGTGAGAAGTAGAAAGTACAGGTATTTGGGTTCAACATGTGAGAAGTAGAAAGTACAGGTATTTGAGTTCAACATGTGAGAAGTAGAAAGTACAGGTATTTGAGTTCAACATGTAAGAAGTAGAAAGTACAGGTATTTGGGTTCAACATGTAAGAAGTAGAAAGTTCAGGTATTTGAGTTCAACATGTAAGAAGTAGAAAGTACAGGTATTTGAGTTCAACATGTAAGAAGTAGAAAGTACAGGTATTTGGGTTCAACATGTGAGAAGTAGAAAGTACAGGTATTTGAGTTCAACATGTGAGAAGTAGAAAGTACAGGTATTTGGGTTCAACATGTGAGAAGTAGAAAGTACAGGTATTTGAGTTCAACATGTGAGAAGTAGAAAGTACAGGTATTTGAGTTCAACATGTAAGAAGTAGAAAGTACAGGTATTTGGGTTCAACATGTAAGAAGTAGAAAGTACAGGTATTTGGGTTCAACATGTAAGAAGTAGAAAGTTCAGGTATTTGAGTTCAACATGTAAGAAGTAGAAAGTACAGGTATTTGAGTTCAACATGTAAGAAGTAGAA
This sequence comes from Notothenia rossii, assembly GCF_949606895.1. NCBI lineage: Eukaryota > Metazoa > Chordata > Actinopteri > Perciformes > Nototheniidae > Notothenia > Notothenia rossii. The sequence continues at coordinate 96,952,932 of NC_136912.1, forward strand.
AGTACAGGTATTTGAGTTCAACATGTAAGAAGTAGAAAGTACAGGTATTTGAGTTCAACATGTAAGAAGTAGAAAGTACAGGTATTTGAGTTCAACATGTGAGAAGTAGAAAGTACAGGTATTTGAGTTCAACATGTAAGAAGTAGAAAGTACAGGTATTTGAGTTCAACATGTAAGAAGTAGAAAGTACAGGTATTTGGGTTCAACATGTGAGAAGTAGAAAGTACAGGTATTTGAGTTCAACATGTGAGAAGTAGAAAGTACAGGTATTTGGGTTCAACATGTGAGAAGTAGAAAGTACAGGTATTTGAGTTCAACATGTAAGAAGTAGAAAGTACAGGTATTTGGGTTCAACCTGTAAGAAGTAGAAAGTACAGGTATTTGAGTTCAACATGTAAGAAGTAGAAAGTACAGGTATTTGAGTTCAACATGTAAGAAGTAGAAAGTACAGGTATTTGTGTTCAACATGTAAGAAGTAGAAAGTACAGGTATTTGAGTTCAACATGTAAGAAGTAGAAAGTACAGGTATTTGAGTTCAACATGTAAGAAGTAGAAAGTACAGGTATTTGTGTTCAACATGTAAGAAGTAGAAAGTACAGGTATTTGTGTTCAACATGTAAGAAGTAGAAAGTACAGGTATTTGTGTTCAACATGTAAGAAGTAGAAAGTACAGGTATTTGAGTTCAACATGTAAGAAGTAGAAAGTACAGGTATTTGTGTTCAACATGTAAGAAGTAGAAAGTACAGGTATTTGTGTTCAACATGTAAGAAGTAGAAAGTACAGGTATTTGAGTTCAACATGTAAGAAGTAGAAAGTAAAAAGTGGTCAGAAAGATAAGTAGCAGAGTAAAGTGCTGATACCAGAAACAAGTATTTAAGTGCAGTAACAAAGTATTTAGTATATACTCCCCCCCCCCCCCCCCCCCCCCCCCCCGCTCTCCTCTCGCAGACCTCCTCAGCGTCTCATTTGGAGTAAATCACCGGAGCGTTTTGATCAGATCTGGTTTCAATGCAGCCTTTATACAATCTGCATCTCTCCTGCAGGCTCAGTGAATCTGAATCTGTGCCCCCCCCCCCCCCTCCTCTCTCTGCGTGTTTCCTGATTGCTTCCACACACACCGTCCAGCTGGAGACTGTAAAAATAAACTCCATGTTTAAAAATGGCCAGATTAGCCCCTTTTTAAATGGCTTTCTTTTCATGTTTCTGTGTGTGTGTGTGTGTGTGTGTGTGTGTGTGTGTGTGTGTGTGTGTGTGTGTGTGTGTGTGTGTGTGTGTGTGTGTGTGTGTGTGTGTGTGTGTGTGTGTGTGTGTGTGTGTGTGTGTGTGTGTGTGTGCAGCAGGGAAACACTAATTGGCCACAGAGCGAGAGAACCTGTCGCTGCCAGATGTTTCTGTGGAAGGCATTAGGGTTAGCGTTGGTGTTGCTACAGGTTAGCGGCGAGGTGTCGTTGGCTACACGTCATCAGAGCCCCCCCCCCCCTCCTGCCCCCCCCCCCTGCAGGACACCTGGCTGCAGCTGTGCAACACCTGCATGGTGCATGTGTCCCGATGTGTCCCGCGTGCAGAATCAAAGGTCCACAGGTTTTATTGTCATATGCACAGCAGCTAATTCAGTAAAACTCATAACCCCCATCAGAGACCCTCCTCACATTCAATACACGGGCTCTGACAGTGCTCTGATTGTTCTTACTTATTCATTTATTTAACAGGGACAGTGCACATTAATCAGCATTTCTGTAAATGTTAGCCAAAAGACACGTTTCATTTTAAACAACATTTTAAATGAATACATTCAGTCTGGAAACGTTCCTTTAAACAGAACCATGAAACCAAACAACAAAGAGCATGTAGACCACACAGTGGAGGTGTTGAGGACCCTTGCTGCAGCCCCTCCTCACTCAGGACCTGGTCTGGGGATATGTGATGATTTCAGAGGATATCTGAGGACTGGAAGAGTTCTCCAGCGGTCTCTCATGTCTCTGAGACTCTCTCTGAGACCCCCCCCCCCTCTCATGTCTCTGAGACTCTTTCTGAGACCCCCCCCCCCCCCCTCTCTCTCAGTGACCTCCATCAGAGGCTTAATTACAGTAAGCTGGGTTTAATGAGCCGGATCAGAAGCAGAGAGGCGTTCAGGGACTCTCTGTTTGTTGTGATGTTCTCTGTAATCCACTCACAGACAGACAGTAACTCTCTCTCTCTCTCTCTCTCTCTCTCTCTCTCTCTCTCTCTCTCTCTCTCTCTCTCTCTCTCTCTCTCTCTCTCCTGATTGGGGCTCTCGAGCAAGGCATTAACCCTGCAGCATCAACACACACACACACACACACACACACACACACACACACACACACACACACACACACACACACACACACACCTACACACACCTACACACACACACACACACACACACACACACAGACACACACACACACACACACACACACACACACACACACACACACACACACACACACACACACACACACACACACACACACACACACACACACACACACACACACACACACACACACACACACACACACACACACACACACACACACACACACACACACACACACACACACACACACACTATACTCATGTGGCACAGTTTAAATGGAAGGAGAGTATGGAAGAGGATGAGGGCCACATGTAAAGAAACTGAGATCTGATCAAAAGTGAGGTTTTTTGTTCTTTTGTTCGGGGGGGGGGGGGGGGGGGGGTTGGGGGTGGGGGGGGGGGGGGAATGAAAAGTCAGAATTCTTGCTTTTTTTTAAATCTAAAAATCTGAAGAAAAGTTCTGAATTTTCTTCAGAACTGATTTTCTTCTGAGGTGAGGCTTCCAGACGCTGAGAGGCATCACACCATCAGGGAGAGAGACACAACCCTGAGCTGGGACTTTCATACCTAACCCTGTTCAAACCACCAAGACCCCCACGGGACTATGCCCCCCCCCCCTCCCCCCCCCCCAAAGAAGAAGCTCAACCTGACGCTGTGGGATCAGAGCTGCTCAATCCTTTCAGACAGTGTTTCTCTGCACCCTGCATCGTCGTCTCTCTCCTGAACCCCCTCAGACCCTCAGAACCTCAGACCCTCACCCCCTCAGAACCTCAGACCCTCACCCCCTCAGAACCTCAGACCCTCACCCCCTCAGACCCTCAGACCCTCACCCCCTCAGACCTTCAGAACCTCAGACCTTCAGACCCTCAGACCCTCAGACCCTCACCCCCTCAGAACCTCAGACCCTCACCCCCTCAAACCCTCAGACCCTCACCCCCTCAGACCCTCAGATCCTCAGACCTTCAGACCCTCAGACCCTCAGACCCTCACCCCCTCAGACCTTCAGACCCTCAGACCTTCAGACCTTCAGACCCTCAGACCCTCACACCCTCAGACCTTCAGACCCTCACACCCTCACCCCCTCAGACCTTCAGACCCTCAGACCTTCAGACCTTCAGACCCTCAGACCCTCACACCCTCACACCCTCAGACCCTCAGACCCTCAGACTGTGGTTCTGATTCTGGTTCTGACTCTGACTCTGGTTCTGGTTCTGACTCTGACTCTGACTCTGGTTCTGGTTCTGGTTCTGACTCTGACTCTGGTTCTGACTCTGACTCTGGTTCTGACTCTGACTCTGGTTCTGGTTCTGACTCTGACTCTGACTCTGGTTCTGGTTCTGACTCTGACTCTGGTTCTGGTTCTGACTCTGGTTCTGGTTCTGAATCTGACTCTGACTCTGGTTCTGGTTCTGACTCTGACTCTGACTCTGGTTCTGACTCTGACTCTGACTCTGGTTCTGGTTCTGACTCTGACTCTGACTCTGGTTCTGACTCTGACTCTGACTCTGGTTCTGACTCTGACTCTGACTCTGGTTCTGGTTCTGACTCTGGTTCTGGTTCTGAATCTGACTCTGGTTCTGGTTCTGACTCTGACTCTGGTTCTGACTCTGACTCTGACTCTGGTTCTGACTCTGACTCTGACTCTGGTTCTGGTTCTGACTCTGACTCTGGTTCTGGTTCTGACTCTGACTCTGACTCTGGTTCTGGTTCTGGTTCTGACTCTGACTCTGACTCTGGTTCTGACTCTGACTCTGACTCTGGTTCTGGTTCTGACTCTGGTTCTGGTTCTGACTCTGACTCTGGTTCTGACTCTGACTCTGGTTCTGGTTCTGACTCTGGTTCTGGTTCTGACTCTGACTCTGGTTCTGGTTCTGATTCTGACTCTGGTTCTGACTCTGACTCTGGTTCTGACTCTGAATCTGGTTCTGGTTCTGACTCTGGTTCTGGTTCTGACTCGGACTCTGGTTCTGCTGGTCAGAAGTAGCGTTTCATCACCAGTGTCTCTGATAATGAGCTATAGCTCAGATAACTTTGCAGTCCAGAGGCTCCTCTGTCATTAGTGATGTGTAGCTGTGTGTTGTTGTTGTTCTGTAGCTGTGTGTTGTTGTTCTGTAGCTGTGTGTGTTGTTGTTCTGTAGCTGTGTGTTGTTGTTGTTCTGTAGCTGTGTGTTGTTGTTGTTCTGTAGCTGTGTGTTGTTGTTGTTCTGTAGCTGTGTGTTGTTGTTGTTCTGTAGCTGTGTGTTGTTGTTGTTGTTCTGTAGCTGTGTGTTGTTGTTGTTCTGTAGCTGTGTGTTGTTGTTGTTCTGTAGCTGTGTGTTGTTGTTGTTCTGTAGCTGTGTGTTGTTGTTGTTCTGTAGCTGTGTGTGTTGTTGTTCTGTAGCTGTGTGTGTTGTTGTTCTGTAGCTGTGTGTTGTTGTTGTTCTGTAGCTGTGTGTTGTTGTTGTTCTGTAGCTGTGTGTTGTTGTTGTTGTTCTGTAGCTGTGTGTTGTTGTTCTGTAGCTGTGTGTTGTTGTTGTTCTGTAGCTGTGTGTTGTTGTTCTGTAGCTGTGTGTTGTTGTTGTTCTGTAGCTGTGTGTTGTTGTTGTTCTGTAGCTGTGTGTTGTTGTTGTTCTGTAGCTGTGTGTTGTTGTTGTTCTGTAGCTGTGTGTTGTTGTTCTGTAGCTGTGTGTTGTTGTTGTTCTGTAGCTGTGTGTTGTTGTTGTTCTGTAGCTGTGTGTTGTTGTTGTTCTGTAGCTGTGTGTTGTTGTTCTGTAGCTGTGTGTTGTTGTTGTTCTGTAGCTGTGTGTTGTTGTTGTTCTGTAGCTGTGTGTTGTTGTTGTTCTGTAGCTGTGTGTTGTTGTTGTTCTGTAGCTGTGTGTTGTTGTTGTTCTGTAGCTGTGTGTTGTTGTTGTTGTTCTGTAGCTGTGTGTTGTTGTTGTTCTGTAGCTGTGTGTTGTTGTTGTTCTGTAGCTGTGTTGTTGTTGTTCTGTAGCTGTGTGTTGTTGTTGTTCTGTAGCTGTGTGTTGTTGTTGTTCTGTAGCTGTGTGTTGTTGTTGTTCTGTAGCTGTGTGTTGTTGTTGTGTCGAGTGTCTCTGTTTGAAGGAGAGCTGCAGGACTCCTGTAATCCGAGGTGTTGATTGGCTGGTTGACCCTGAGCGTTCGTCCTCCTGTCCGTCCTCATCTGTCTCTAACGGACCCTCTGGAGTTAAAGGCAGTAACACGGAGAACGCTCTTTAAATACTTTCCTCTACTCCCTGTGTCCTATCCACTTCAGGTCTCCTATCCACTTCAGGTCTCCTATCCACTTCAGGTCTCCTATCCACTTCAGGTGTCCTCTCCACTTCAGGTGTCCTCTCCACTTCAGGTGTCCTCTCCACTTCAGGTGTCCTCTCCACTTCAGGTCTCCTCTCCACTTCAGGTGTCCTCTCCGCTTCAGGTCTCCTCTCCACTTCAGGTCTCCTATCCACTTCAGGTCTCCTCTCCACTTCAGGTCTCCTCTCTGCTTCAGGTCTCCTCTCCACTTCAGGTCTCCTCTCTGCTTCAGGTCTCCTCTCCACTTCAGGTCTCCTCTCCACTTCAGGTCTCCTCTCCACTTCAGGTCTCCTATCCACTTCAGGTCTCCTCTCCACTTCAGGTCTCCTCTCCACTTCAGGTCTCCTATCCACTTCAGGTGTCCTCTCCACTTCAGGTGTCCTCTCCACTTCAGGTGTCCTCTCCACTTCAGGTGTCCTCTCCACTTCAGGTCTCCTCTCCACTTCAGGTGTCCTCTCCGCTTCAGGTCTCCTCTCCACTTCAGGTCTCCTATCCACTTCAGGTCTCCTCTCCACTTCAGGTCTCCTCTCCACTTCAGGTCTCCTATCCACTTCAGGTCTCCTCTCCACTTCAGGTCTCCTATCCACTTCAGGTCTCCTCTCCACTTCAGGTCTCCTCTCCACTTCAGGTCTCCTCTCCACTTCAGGTCTCCTATCCACTTCAGGTCTCCTCTCCACTTCAGGTCTCCTCTCCACTTCAGGTCTCCTCTCCACTTCAGGTCTCCTATCCACTTCAGGTGTCCTCTCCACTTCAGGTCTCCTCTCCACTTCAGGTCTCCTCTCCACTTCAGGTCTCCTATCCACTTCAGGTGTCCTCTCCACTTCAGGTCTCCTCTCCACTTCAGGTGTCCTCTCCGCTTCAGGTCTCCTCTCTGCTTCAGGTCTCCTCTCCGCTTCAGGTGTCCTCTCCACTTCAGGTATCCTCTCCGCTTCAGGTCTCCTCTCCGCTTCAGGTCTCCTCTCCGCTTCAGGTGTCCTCTCCACTTCAGGTCTCCTCTCTGCTTCAGGTGTCCTCTCCACTTCAGGTCTCCTCTCCGCTTCAGGTCTCCTCTCCGCTTCAGGTCTCCTCTCCGCTTCAGGTCTCCTCTCCGCTTCAGGTCTCCTCTCCGCTTCAAGTCTCCTCTCTGCTTCAGGTCTCCTCTCCGCTTCAGGTCTCCTCTCCGCTTCAGGTCTCCTCTCTGCTTCAGGTGTCCTCTCCGCTTCAGGTTTCCTCTCCGCTTCAGGTCTCCTCTCCGCTTCAGGTGTCCTCTCCGCTTCAGGTCTCCTCTCCGCTTCAGGTCTCCTCTCCGCTTCAGGTCTCCTCTCCGCTTCAGGTCTACTCTCTGCTTCAGGTCGCCTCTCCGCTTCAGGTGTCCTCTCCGCTTCAGGTGTCCTCTCTGCTTCAGGTGTCCTCTCCGCTTCAGGTCTCCTCTCCGCTTCAGGTCTCCTCTCCGCTTCAAGTCTCCTCTCCGCTTCAGGTGTCCTCTCCGCTTCAGGTCTCCTCTCCGCTTCAAGTCTCCTCTCCGCTTCAAGTCTCCTCTCCGCTTCAAGTCTCCTCTCCGCTTCAGGTGTCCTCTCCGCTTCAGGTCTCCTCTCCGCTTCAGGTGTCCTCTCCGCTTCAGGTCTCCTCTCCGCTTCAGGTCTCCTCTCCGCTTCAGGTCTCCTCTCCGCTTCAGGTCTCCTCTCCGCTTCAGGTCTCCTCTCCGCTTCAGGTCTCCTCTCCGCTTCAGGTCTCCTCTCCGCTTCAAGTCTCCTCTCCGCTTCAGGTCTCCTCTCCGCTTCAGGTCTCCTCTACGCTTCAGGTGTCCTCTCCGCTTCAGGTCTCCTCTCCGCTTCAGGTCTCCTCTCCGCTTCAGGTCTCCTCTCTGCTTCAGGTCTCCTCTCCGCTTCAGGTCTACTCTCTGCTTCAGGTCTCCTCTCCGCTTCAGGTCTACTCTCTGCTTCAGGTCGCCTCTCCGCTTCAGGTGTCCTCTCCGCTTCAGGTGTCCTCTCTGCTTCAGGTGTCCTCTCCGCTTCAGGTTTCCTCTCCGCTTCAGGTCTCCTCTCCGCTTCAGGTCTCCTCTCCGCTTCAGGTGTCCTCTCCGCTTCAGGTCTCCTCTCAGCTTCAGGTGTCCTCTCCGCTTCAGGTGTCCTCTCCGCTTCAGGTCTCCTCTCTGCTTCAGGTGTCCTCTCCACTTCAGGTCTCCTCTCTGCTTCAGGTGTCCTCTCCACTTCAGGTCTCCTCTCCGCTTCAGGTCTCCTCTCTGCTTCAGGTGTCCTCTCCGCTTCAGTTCTCCTCTCCGCTTCACGTGTCCTCTCCGCTTCAGGTCTCCTCTCCGCTTCAGGTCTCCTCTCCGCTTCAGGTCTCCTCTCCGCTTCAGGTCTCCTCTCCGCTTCAGATGTCCTCTCCGCTTCAGGTCTCCTCTCCGCTTCAGTTCTCCTCTCCGCTTCAGGTCTCCTCTCCGCTTCAGGTCTCCTCTCTGCTTCAGGTCTCCTTTCCGCTTCAGGTCTCCTCTCCGCTTCAGGTCTCCTCTCTGCTTCAGGTCTCCTTTCCGCTTCAGGTCTCCTCTCCGCTTCAGGTCTCCTCTCTGCTTCAGGTCTCCTCTCCGCTTCAGGTCTGTGCTCTCAGTGAACAGGTGGGCTGTTTTCATGGTTCAGATAAAACACTGTGTCCTCTTTAACTCTGAAGAGGCTGAACAAGAAACACATATCTTTGGTTTCTGTTTGTCATTATTTAACGATGTTCCTCTCACCGCTGGATCACCTGGAACATTCAGGAAGGAAACTGTGGAGAGAAGTCAACATGTAACACATCTGCCCTTCACAATAAGAGTATCTCTCTCTCTCTCAGCTGCTATACTAACACATCTGCCCTTCACAATAAGAGTCTCTCTCTCTCTCAGCTGCTATACTAACACATCTGCCCTTCACAATAAGAGTCTCTCTCTCTCTCAGCTGCTATACTAACACATCTGCCCTTCACAATAAGAGTCTCTCTCTCTCTCAGCTGCTATACTAACACATCTGCCCTTCACAATAAGAGTCTCTCTCTCTCTCAGCTGCTATACTAACACATCTGCCCTTCACAATAAGAGTCTCTCTCTCTCTCTCAGCTGCTATACTAACACATCTGCCCTTCACAATAAGAGTCTCTCTCTCTCTCTCAGCTGCTATACTAACACATCTGCCCTTCACAATAAGAGTCTCTCTCTCTCTCTCAGCTGCTATACTGACACATCTGCCCTTCACAATAAGAGTCTCTCTCTCTCTCTCAGCTGCTATACTAACACATCTGTCCTTCACAATAAGAATCTCTCTCTCTCTCTCTCTCTCTCTCAGCTGCTATACTAACACATCTGCCCTTCACAATAAGAGTCTCTCTCTCTCTCAGCTGCTATACTAACACATCTGCCCTTCACAATAAGAGTCTCTCTCTCTCTCAGCTGCTATACTAACACATCTGCCCTTCACAATAAGAATCTCTCTCTCTCTCAGCTGCTATACTAACACATCTGCCCTTCACAATAAGAGTCTCTCTCTCTCTCTCAGCTGCTATACTAACACATCTGTCCTTCACAATAAGAATCTCTCTCTCTCTCTCTCAGCTGCTATACTAACACATCTGCCCTTCACAATAAGAGTCTCTCTCTCTCTCAGCTGCTATACTAACACATCTGCCCTTCACAATAAGAGTCTCTCTCTCTCTCTCTCAGCTGCTATACTAACACATCTGTCCTTCACAATAAGAATCTCTCTCTCTCTCTCTCAGCTGCTATACTAACACATCTGCCCTTCACAATAAGAGTATCTCTCTCTCTCTCTCAGCTGCTATACTAACACATCTGCCCTTCACAATAAGAGTCTCTCTCTCTCTCTCTCTCTCTCTCAGCTGCTATACTAACACATCTGCCCTTCACAATAAGAGTCTCTCTCTCTCTCTCAGCTGCTATACTAACACATCTGCCCTTCACAATACGAGTCTCTCTCTCTCTCTCTCAGCTGCTATACTAACACATCTGCCCTTCACAATAAGAGTCTCTCTCTCAACTACTATACTAACACATCTGTCCTTCACAATAAGAGTATCTCAGATGATTTACTAACACATCTGTCTTTCACAATAAGAGAATCTCAGATGCTTTACTAACACATCTGCCCTTCACAATAAGAGTCTCTCTCTCTCAGCTGCTATACTAACACATCTGCCCTTCACAATAAGAGTATCTCTCTCTCAGCTGCTATACTAACACATCTGTCCTTCACAATAAGAGTCTGTCTCTCTCTCTCAGCTGCTATACTAACACATCTGTCCTTCACAATAAGAGTCTCTCTCTCTCTCAGCTGCTATACTAACACATCTGTCTTTCACAATAAGAGTCTCTCTCTCTCTCTCAGCTGCTATACTAACACATCTGTCCTTCACAATAAGAGTCTCTCTCTCTCTCTCAGCTGCTATACTAACACATCTGCCCTTCACAATAAGAGTATCTCAGATGCTTTATTAACACATCTGTCCTTCACAATAAGAGTCTCTCTCTCTCAGCTGCTATACTAACACATCTGTCCTTCACAATAAGAGTCTCTCTCTCAGCTGCTATACTAACACACCTGCCCTTCGCAATAAGAGTCTCTCTCTCTCTCAGCTGCTATACTAACACATCTGTCCTTCACAATAAGAGTCTCTCTCTCTCTCTCTCTCAGCTGCTATACTAACACATCTGCCCTTCACAATAAGAGTATCTCAGATGCTTTATTAACACATCTGTCCTTCACAATAAGAGCCTCTCTCTCAGCTGCTATACTAACACACCTGTCCTTCACAATAAGAGTCTCTCTCTCTCTCAGCTGCTATACTAACACATCTGTCCTTCACAATAAGAGTCTCTCTCTCTCCCTTTCAGCTGCTATACTAACACATCTGCCATTCACAATAAGAGTCTCTCTCTCTCTCAGCTGCTATACTAACAAATCTGCCCTTCACAATAAGAGTATCTCAGATGCTTTACTAACACATCTGTCCTTCACAATAAGAGTCTCTCTCTCTCAGCTGCTATACTAACACATCTGTCCTTCACAATAAGAGTCTCTCTCTCTCAGCTGCTATACTAACACATCTGCCCTTCACAATAAGAGTATCTCAGATGCTTGACTAACACATCTGTCCTTCACAATAAGAGTCTCTCTCTCTCAGCTGCTATACTAACACATCTGTCCTTCACAATAAGAGTCTCTCTCTCTCAGCTGCTATACTAACACATCTGTCCTTCACAATAAGAGTCTCTCTCTCTCAGCTGCTATACTAACACATCTGTCATTCACAATAAGAGTATCTCTCTCTCAGCTGCTATACTAACACATCTGTCCTTCACAATAAGAGTATCTCTCTCTCTCAGCTGCTATACTAACACATCTGCCCTTCACAATAAGAGTCTCTCTCTCTCTCTCTCTCAGCTGCTATACTAACACATCTGTCCTTCACAATAAGAGTCTCTCTCTCCCAGCCGCTAAACTAACACATCTGTCCTTCACAATAAGAGTCTCTCTCTCTCAGCTGCTATACTAACACATCTGTCCTTCACAATAAGAGTCTCTCTCTCAGCTGCTATACTAACACATCTGTCTTTCACAATAAGAGTCTCTCAGCAGTGTGTGGGGTCTCACACATTTCCTCACTAATTACAGAGAGGCCGTCAGACGGGGATTCCCCATCCTGCACTCTGTTTCAGGTGTGCACACAAACTCCCAGAATCCTTTGCAGCTTCATGCCACCTCACGTCTCTGCTGGAGGTCTTTCCTTCAGAGATGTGTGATCCAGTGATGCAGGAAGGTACAGCTGCTCAAAGAGGACGACTGAAAGACTGCAGGAATTATTCTGGAACATTTCACGTCACACAACTGGCCATCCTCCAGAAGCCAGAAGAGTTTTATTTCACTGCCATGTACCTGCCATCACTGTTTCCCTACCACACAGACACACACCCCCCCCCCCACACACACACACACACACACACACACACACACACACACACACACACACACACACACACACACACACACACACACACACACACACACACACACACACACACACACACACACACACACACACACACTCTCTCTCTCTCTGGGGGAATACATTAAGTTGTAATGCACTTGACTCAGAGCTGGCAGGCTTTACAGAAACTCAGTGTTTTCCGTGTTCAGACATGACTTCACGCCGCAGACGGACTCCATGACGAGACTCACAACGCTCCAACACATTACCTGAGTCTGGGTTACTCTCCGCAGGAGGAGTGTGTTTGTGTCACAGGAGCAGGGCGGACCCAAGTTAACAGAAAGAAGGTTACATTTCCAGTACTGGAAGAAAGGCAAGGCGAGCTTCACTACAGCGACAAACAGGGATCCGACAAAGACTAACGGAGAACCTGGGTTGTGCTGAATTGTCAAGGAATCAGTTCCTGTCATCTTTCCTAAATACTTTTCCTCTGTGAGAAACGTCATGAGATGTGAAGGACTGTAGGAGGAGTTCGAGGGGCCTGAAAAGTTTAAAATGGCCTAAAGTTTCACATACAATTTAAAATAGCCGACTTCCTGTTAAGTTTACGACATGATGCCAGGAGGCTTTTTTAGCTTCTCAAAATGCCTCATATACCTACTGAATTTCAGAAGAATAGGTGAAAGCACAACGAGGGGCTGCCTTTTTGGCAACTTTGTCGGGCCCATAGAGCTTTTGGTCTCCACAGCGAGGGCGTTCGATGTAGACGAGGGCGTTCGGTGTAGACGAGGGCGTTCGATGTAGACGAGGGCGTTCGATGTAGACGAGGGCGTTCAATGTAGACGAGGGCGTTCGATGTAGACGAGGGCGTTCGGTGTAGACGAGGGCGTTCGGTGTAGACGAGGGCGTTCGATGTAGACGAGGGCGTTCGATGTAGACGAGGGCGTTCAATGTAGACGAGGGCGTTCGATGTAGACGAGGGCGTTCGATGTAGACGAGGGCGTTCGATGTAGACAAAAGCTTCTCATGAATTTGGATCTTCGTGATCTTTAGATGGTACTGACCAAAAGTGAAGTTGATCGGATGAAAACTGTTGGAGGAGTTTCTTAAAATGTGGGGCCTTAAAAGTTCAAAATGGCCTAAAATAGCCGACTTCCTGTTGGGTTTACGAGACGCCTCCAATGGGGTTTTTGGAGTGTCTCATCATGCAACATATAACTACCAAACTTCAGGAGTATAGGTGAAAGCACGGAGAGGGGCTGAGTTTTGAAACTTTATTGGGGCACTATAGATCTTTTTGACGCCACCCAGAGATTAGGCCAGACCTGACAAGATCGTGAACAAATAGGAACTTCTGGTAAACGTTAAGGCCTTCAAAAACCTGATTCATAAGGGTACAAATAATACATATTCACTGGATTTCAATACATATAAAGAACCAGTTACTCTGCACTTTTACAGACCAACCTACCACTGACAGAGAGGTAAACACAGGATATTAACTCCAAACTAGTTCAGGAAAATGAATCTGAACTTTTTAACAATTCCGAAGTAAAATACTACATTAAAATTATTAATCGCCTGATCGCTTCCCGGTCACGATCGGTTGTTTCCGTGAACGGCCGAATGTTGTGTCGAGAAACCGATAAAGTAA